>NW_010965372.1:6130657-6141091 GCF_000463585.1 Tarenaya hassleriana | reverse complement strand
GTAGGGAAACGTGTTATGGTGTTCCAATGAGATCGCAGGAGAGAAGATGGGGAACAAAGAAGACTCTTTTCGATTCAGAGGTTCACGCTATGTTGTTTCTTCTCAAACAGAGAGGAGGAGTTTCTTGGGGAAGTGGTTGTTGTTGCAATGAAGAGGAGAAGAGGAAATGGTTAAATAATAGATTTGATGGAGAGGAATTTTGGGGAATGATGAAATAATTATTAATTAAATAATTAGGAAAAATGGAGGGAGGGAGAGAGAGAGAGAGAGAGAGAGAGAGAGAGGGTTTGGAGGTCCTACAGAACACATGGCCTTGTCTAGTTAGAATGAAGCTATTGTTGGTCAATGCTAACAGTTGAGGGCTGAATAAAACTATGGTTCCCATGCAAAATAAAATAAACATATTCTCTATTATTTTATTTCATTTCATTTCTTTTCTTTTTTTTTTCTCTTTCTTTACAAAAAAAAAATTGTAGAATTGACTTAGTCCAATCATATATATATATATATATATATATATATTCACGAGGTTACAATGCTACTTTTTTTCTTTATTTTTTTAATGGAATTTAATGGACGATTCGTAAGTTTAGTTCAACCTAATTGGCTCTGAAGTTTGGAGGAAATCGAAATGATAACATACTTTAATTAAGATTATTAAAATTAATAAACAGATTTACTGTTTATTGTGAAAGTAGCAATTTATTAAGTGAAGGGACAAAGATATATATTTTTTTAGAATGGTATATTTTAAATATTTAAAATCTAAACTTTAATACAAGAGCATAACATACGTATATATATATATATGCTTTTTAAAAAATAAATAAATTATTACGATTAATAATTTGTACTTTTTTTCACCTAACATTTGTATTATTATAATATGGTCGTTTCAGAGAAGGTAGTGTGTGTGTATATACACGCACATATATATATATATATATATTTGTGTATGTGTGTGTTTTAGTAATATATTATTCCTGGAATTTAGGGTCTAAAATTATAGATAATTTACGATATAATAATCCATCATGTTACTAACATTATATTATGATAATTAAATGGCGTAGAAAAGAGATAGATTAATGACAAATGCAATGAAAATGTGGAGAAACAAATGCAATAATGGCACGTAACTGGGATTGGTTAATAACTTGTACATAAAAAAGTCTCAAGTTTGACTTAAGCCACTCGATATACATATATACATATATATGTATATATATAATTACAATATTATTATGATAAAGTATCATTCTCTGTGCGTAGGTCACGCATATGATAGGCCGTTTAAACATGCAACATATTTCAACTAATTAGCGAACCGTTGTGGTGATAATTATGATAGAAAATGCTAGTAATTAATAATTTAAAACGCCATAAAGTCCAGTGATATAAGACACCCATCTCATTTAAATTCTATATATATATATATATTGGTTTTGTTAAATTAGATTTATAAATCGTAAACCGAATAAAAATTCGAAAGTATTGTCGAGAAAAGAAATCGAACAAAAACCGAGAGAAGAAGGAGGGATTAGGTTTACAGCTTCTCTCTCATGACGAAGGGTCAGATGTGAACACAGAGGAGAGAGAGAGAGAGAGAGAGAGAGAGATGTGAACAGAGGAAAAGAGGCATGAAAGATGTCGAAGAAGATGGAAATTAAAATTACATGAGATAATCCTCTAACCAGAAATTCAAATTATAATGTTACGATCGATGACGCTCCAAATCTTTCTATATACGTACATTATCTAGACCGATCACTTCTGGTCCATTTCCTTTCATTTGCACGTAATTATTTACTGTGGACATATACATTGTTATAAAATATATATATATGTATAATATTTTATTTAACATTTTGAAATTTATCGTTATTTGGTTCTCGTGAACGGCCCGGGGAGTGATATCGGTGAATAAAAATTTTAATTGTTTGATTATGACCTTTGATTTAGAAACAAAGACCTTAAGAGATTTTCAAAATAATATATTTATCTATTTAGCTAAATATTGCATCGTGTGTGACATTTGAGTATATTACAAATTTCAAAAAAATTTTACGTTAAAACCGAATAAAATTAACTACAAATAATTTTTAGAGTTGTGGAGAATTTTAAAATTATTGATTCTCCCAAAATTTTGTAGATATTTTACAGTTTACCGATCTCATATAGTTTTTATTATTAAATTTAAAATATTGTAATTATATATTAACAAAATATAACCACTTAAAATCCCTTTAACTTGCAATGATATAATTTTTAATAAATTTTATAAATTTTATCAATTTTCTCTCTTCAAACCATTATGATAATGTAATATTTTTCTTAAAGTACTTAAAAATACAATATAGTTTATTAGATATCTTTTTTTTATAATACTAAAATTAATGAAACAAATCTATTATAAACTAAAAATATAATATAATTTATATCGTATAAAAAACTATATATACTATGTTTTGACAATTAGGTTTAAAAACATATATCTTCATATAAGTATAAATTAAATTTAAATATGAAAAACATAAAAATAATTAAAAATTAAGTAACTTAATTTTTATAAAATAACAAATTGAATTTAAAAATAATGGATGTGAAATATTATTGGTTCACCGGATTTTTTTAACAAACTCTATACGTCGATAAAATACAGTATAAATAGAATAATGGTATTAGTATAGTTATTGCGAGCTTTGCAATTATTTCCATTCACAGAATATGCATGACATAGTTAATTAGTACACTAGTTATAAGATAATTTATTTAATTTGATATCAAAATTTCGAGTTTATAAATTACTCCTGAAACACGACGTTATAAATTTTTGAAGAATATATATTTGGTATAGTTTAGTCATCTGGAAATAAATTTTAAATTTTAAATATACGACAAACAAAATTTTTCAACTTTAAAATATATACTATTATACGTTTTGTTTCCCATCAGTAACAAATATGTATCTAGAAATTCACCGAGTTGCATTCTTCTCTTTCAAAAAGTAATAACCCCTTTCCTTCAATAACAATCAACATATTGACAATATATAGATTTTAAATAAATAAAAAAGTAGTATAGACAACTTTATATATATATATATATATAATTTAAATTCATTGGAAATAGCTCAGGCAACAGAAATTCTGTGGTCTGCCCATCGTGGCCGCTCTAGATGCGACTCCAAGTTATTAAATTACCAAATCTCCGAAATATGTTTCATTATTAAATTACCAATTCACTGAATATATTGGAGCCGTCTTCCATGGTTTCACTATATGCATATACATATATATACACACACATATATATATATATATATATATATATATATTCAAACTTCACGGCCTCTATATCTATATAAACTTTTTTTTTTTGGTAAAGAATATATTGTCCAATAAAGCGCCGATTTCTTGCACTCTATGGACTTCCTATGCATGCCGTAGCTTAAGGGGAATGAAAACATATAAACCTTTATGTATTAAAAAAATGAGGAATTAATTAAAAATAGTTAGTTGACCTTCATAAGCTTTAATGTGTTTTGCTTTCTTCCATTAACTATGCCCTCCTCTTCCCTCGCCCCAAAACCAAGCTTAGGATTGGCATTGACTGTTTCTCTTTTGTCTACAAACACTTGGGCCAACCTCATCACTTGGAATTTCCTACACGTGCTCTATTTGCCTCTTAATTCTTGAAACTAAATAACTATATATATATATATATATATATATATATATATGCGAAGTTATAAATCCGATAAAAAATTACAAATTCGGTTTAATTAATTTTGTTATAGGGTAATTAAACAGAATTCCGTCCAATTTTTGAATCTAAGAAGGAAGGATTCGAATTGTATATTTCGAAATCAAGAACTCCAATTAGCAAACGGCTTAGCACTAATTAATGGACAAAGTGTGAGTGAAAACACTTCTTAGGAGTTGCTTGGGGAAAAGCGTTGCTTGGGATAAAAGGTTACGGGATTTATACAAACAAGGGGATTAGATATAGTGATTATAAACACAACCCCGATCCCGAGAGAGTAAAAGTGAGATCGAGAGTACTGGAGTTTGGTCCAAAAGAGGGTTGTTTGGTTTTTAGGTAAACGCCTTGAAAACGAAGAGGAAATTAGTACAATAACCACGGATTAGGACATCTGTTTAGGGATTTGCTTAGATCTGGTCTCTCGTGAGGGTCTTTTTTATGTCCACAGATGCCAAGTAGTGCCCCTTCGAGGACACATTTTCCCTTCGAAACGGGCAGAGGAATAGGAGGGGAGGGAGTGCGTACGAGAATTTTAACATGCCGAGAAATAGATAATTTGACGTTGAAATCATTACATGAAACAAGAAGAAGAAGAAAAAGATTATAAATAACATCAGAATTTTTATACAAGCCGACTTGAGGAAATGAAATAAGAAAAAATATGTATGTCTATGTGCATATGTGAACCGTCTGATATCGATTCATTGTAATGAATGGTTACGTATACAAATACGAACCAAAGTTTAAAATCCGAATTTTGGGATCATGTTGAAACCCGAAATTTGGGTTTGAATGTTATACTTTGTATGATGGATTTCTCTATTAAGAAAAAATGAAGGTGTGAAATTAGTAATTTATAAGGGAATGCATTTGACAAGGAGCGCGTAATGAGAAAATAAAACAAGTTGGTTGAAATTTGTGGGTTAAAGTTTTCTAATCGCACGTCATCCACATCCTAATTCCTAACCAATTATATATATATATATATGTATATATATATATATATATGAGACAATTATGTGAAAAAAAATTATGATAAATTACTAAGTACGAAACCCTAAAATAATAAGTCTCTAACGAAAGCTTATCATACGCCGAAAGGTAATAGAGGACCTTTCTCACTTGCATGCTACATTACGACATATCTTGACACTTTTTCTGATATTCGTTAAACACACTATGTATGTGCATATATATATATATATATATATATATATATGTTGAAATAAAGAAATAAATATTTATTTATAAATACTATAATTGATATAAAAATATTCTAAATGTGAGATATGATTTATATCAATTACAGATATAAATCAAATAATATCAATTATTTTTTAACTTATTAGTTTATGTCAGATTTTTATAGTAATTTTCTTCTTTATTTATTCTAATAAGATTTGTTATAAATATAAGATGAAATTTTATTATAATACAATAAGAAGAAGAGATGTAGCAATAAAATTGTTATTGTTCTATTTCTCTTCTTTTTTTCATTTTAATTTTTTATATTTTATATTTCAATAATGTATGTATGTATGTATGTATGTATGTATGTATGTATGTATGTATGTATGTATGAATTTATAGGTCAAGCTAAGCGCACAAGTTAAGCCAATCAGATTTGGATATTATCACATCTTTTTACAGTCAATGAAAGCTGTTGTTTGTTAGATTTTGTATGTTATTAGGTCTATGGCTTAATTAATTAATTATGTGGTCCGTTCTAATATAAACCTAGCTCAAAATATAATGTGACATAGACCTAATAATTACAATGAAAGGGCAATCAATACAATAAAATAAAATAAAACAGCAATCAAGAACAGGGGGGGCTCAATAATTTAGGAATCTTAGGCTCAGATCTCAAAACATAAATGATATATATTTTGAAACTTAGCCATCTTAATTTAATACATCGTCAAAGCATAGCTGACGTACCGATTTTTATAATTTACAGTTTTTATATTCAATAAATGTTATGTAATTCATTGATTATGTAATAACAAATTATTTATTACATGAGACCGCGAGCGTGAGAGAGTGACATTTTGGATCTACGTACCTTAGCAATTGATTAATTAGTTTCATAAACCTTGTGAGGCCCATCTATTATAAGCCCATCAAATCTGCACGTCCTGCCGTTTCTTCCTTGATCAGAGCACATGCGCGTCGTTTATTAGGGTCAGGGACGATCAGACTTTTTAATTTTGGGAAATTTTCAAATCAGCCCCCGAAATTGCTGTCATATTCGCTAGAAATCTGATTTTTTTTTAAAAAAAAATGGGATCGTCCTTTTTTCTTAGCTAATTTTTTTATAAAAAAAATACAAATTATCAAAATCTTGTCACCTAAAGTCCGAAAAATTAGTGCAATTAGCATAAAATTTTTGGGATCAAATCGCTAATGAATGACATAAATAATGAATAATATAAACTCAATTAGTATAAAATTTTTTGTAATTGGTAACACAACGAATGGTCCATATCTTTCCACTAATATTTTCTATTTTAGATTCTAAGCAATTCTATTACTATATGTTTGGTGATAGAGGTCAGAGCAAGACACACAGCTTGTGTTTTTTTGTCCATTTTCCATTCAGCTGTTTTTTTTTTGGTTGGCCTTGTTTGGTTTACGACCGCGGCTCCACCGGAGGAGAAGTATACCTCACCGCACTGAACCATCACAAATTCTTTCCTAACAATAAATCATAAGAGTGGACAAGATAGATAGATAGGATGGACAATTCTCTTAATAATTGAATAATTAAACCGATATGAACTAAATAACATATAAATATAAATGTATCCAAATCGAAATGGATATAAAAATCAAATGGTTATAGTTTTTTTAAAAATTAAAAACTCCGAACTAAACCAAATAGAAGAATATCCCAAAAGAATCGAAAATTTCTATGAAAAATAAATATGTTTATCAATAAAAAATGCATTCGAACCAAAATCAAAACCGAAGAAGAGTTCTCCAAATTCAGAAATGGGATATTTGGGCATGTTCATAATGATGACGTCGTATATTGAGGGGGGGTTTTAACCCTAATAACCCACTTTGGTCGCAGCAATTTCAGGGTACACCACCGAAAAAAAAATAAAATTTGCGACCTTATTACGACTAATATATAACTAATATACAACTAAAATAAGAGTAGTTTATTAGTCGTAATAAGTTGTATATTAGTTATATATTAGTCGTAATAAGGTCGCAAATTTATTTTTTTTTTTCGGTGGTGTACACTGAAATTGCTGCGACCCAAGTGGGTTATTTGAGTAATATTCCCTATTGAGGGAGAGCCCTCCACGGAAGGGGGCACACGTGAAAACAAAACAAAGGATTGAATGCGACGTCGTACTAACCCCACCACTTGACTCTTCTTCTTCCTTCACCTCCCCCCCTCCCCTCTCTTTCCATGTCGCTGCCAGTATACACATACACACATATATATATATATATATATATATATATGCGTGTGTGTATGTGAAATTCCATCTTGCATTTTTCTTTTGAATTTAACTAGATGCCATTGTGTAACAGTGTATATAATGTGGATTATCGAAATTTGCACTCCAAATATTTTAACAGATTGAAGTTATTTTAACGGATCATAAGTATGATCAAAATTGTTCTGCAATGTTTTTTTTTTCTCTCATTCATGCATGTGCCATGTATTGATAAATACATGATTTTATCAGATTATCGATTTCAAATCATAAGATAATTATACGTTTGTTGTTATTAATAATTGTCAATAAATGAAGATTTAATATAGGTGATAACATGCACAACTAATAGAGATACTCGATAATTTATCTATAATTTTTAGATAATTGAAAAATATATTTAAATTTCTATTTTAATACGTGCTATTGTTTGGCTGAAAGAGTATAATATGCCAGGAATTGTTCCACGTATAATAGTTTGACCCTTCTGAAAAAAAAAATATGGAATCTTTTTAGATAATTTTTTGAATTCGACAAATCATCGGTTTAATCTAAAACGATTCTTCTTATATCTATAAAGTCGAATCTTAATTTTAAGGGTTCCAATTTATTCATTATACTTAAAAAATTAAAAAAAAACTTCGAAAATCTAACCTAAAAAGAAACTCTAGGTTTTGGTATTAACGTGCGAATTGAAAATGAATTAGGTATAAGTTTTCTAACATACGTTTATATAGAATTTTCTAAAAAACATATAACAAAATGACACCAAATTTAGCCGGTCTAAACCAGCTTCAACTTTTCTCTCACATGGCTATTGGACAATTTTTTTTTTTTGCTGTTTAATATTTTTGTAGGTATGTGCAAAAAAAAACTAAAACATAATCGAATATATTTTATTTGTCAATGGACACACCCGTATAAGAAAGGTCGAGAGAAGAACACGAGAGGCCATATGGGTATATGGAATATATATGCGTAGGGGTCTATAATTATATGGGGGATACGTATGCACTCCACACTTTGGTTGGCTTTTGATTAGGGGGCAGGGTCATGCATAATCAAAGCCATTGCCCATTAATTAAGGATTAGAAAACAAGTTATTGGAATTTAAGAGATAAGATTGAGTGGTAGGGCACAATCACGAAACCCTAATTAAAGGGATTCCCTTGATATACACACATATATATATATATATATATATATATATGCGTGTGTGTATGTGAAATTCCATCTTGCATTTTTCTTTTGAATTTAACTAGATGCCATTGTGTAACAGTGTATATAATGTGGATTATCGAAATTTGCACTCCAAATATTTTAACAGATTGAAGTTATTTTAACGGATCATAAGTATGATCAAAATTGTTCTGCAATGTTTTTTTTTTCTCTCATTCATGCATGTGCCATGTATTGATAAATACATGATTTTATCAGATTATCGATTTCAAATCATAAGATAATTATACGTTTGTTGTTATTAATAATTGTCAATAAATGAAGATTTAATATAGGTGATAACATGCACAACTAATAGAGATACTCGATAATTTATCTATAATTTTTAGATAATTGAAAAATATATTTAAATTTCTATTTTAATACGTGCTATTGTTTGGCTGAAAGAGTATAATATGCCAGGAATTGTTCCACGTATAATAGTTTGACCCTTCTGAAAAAAAAAATATGGAATCTTTTTAGATAATTTTTTGAATTCGACAAATCATCGGTTTAATCTAAAACGATTCTTCTTATATCTATAAAGTCGAATCTTAATTTTAAGGGTTCCAATTTATTCATTATACTTAAAAAATTAAAAAAAAACTTCGAAAATCTAACCTAAAAAGAAACTCTAGGTTTTGGTATTAACGTGCGAATTGAAAATGAATTAGGTATAAGTTTTCTAACATACGTTTATATAGAATTTTCTAAAAAACATATAACAAAATGACACCAAATTTAGCCGGTCTAAACCAGCTTCAACTTTTCTCTCACATGGCTATTGGACAATTTTTTTTTTTTGCTGTTTAATATTTTTGTAGGTATGTGCAAAAAAAAACTAAAACATAATCGAATATATTTTATTTGTCAATGGACACACCCGTATAAGAAAGGTCGAGAGAAGAACACGAGAGGCCATATGGGTATATGGAATATATATGCGTAGGGGTCTATAATTATATGGGGGATACGTATGCACTCCACACTTTGGTTGGCTTTTGATTAGGGGGCAGGGTCATGCATAATCAAAGCCATTGCCCATTAATTAAGGATTAGAAAACAAGTTATTGGAATTTAAGAGATAAGATTGAGTGGTAGGGCACAATCACGAAACCCTAATTAAAGGGATTCCCTTGATATCATGTATATATGCGATAATTAATATATCAATTTTATCGTGTGATTTTTGGTATAATCACTTTCTTGTATCACTGTAATTAGGTAACTTGCAAGTATTCGGTTGCCTTATCAGATGCACAATCAGAGCTGTTTGCAATGGTACTTACAACCTAAACCCTAAGAACAAGCCCTCGAATGTTTCCAATGCCAGCTTGACTGTTTGTAAAATGAAGAATGAGAAAACATGTAATAGATAATATAGTGATTGCATGAGTTTTATTGATAGAATGAAAATAATATATATATATATATATATATATATGTATGTATGTATAAAAGGCACTAGCATTATGTTCATGTGTGTGAATAAATCGTAGATACAAAATGAAATGAAATGAGAAAATAGACTATTTGAAAATTTGAATTGACATAATTGAAAAATCGATATAGATTTAAGGTGATAATAACGTGCCCGAAATCATAAAGTAATAACTAATAACCCTATAAGCAAGAAATGTCGGTATAGATTTAAGGGTTTTGAAGATTATAATTATCATTGACAATATCCCTTAATCACACAATTAAAGTAATAAACATGCCTTTGTTAAGGGGTCAACACATGTATAGTGTTCACCCAGCCAAATTTTTTTTTAAAATATAAACAAAATAAAAACATTTCACCAACAAAAAAAAAACCATTAATATTCAGAAATCACAATCTTCCAATTTCTTCTCTCTCCTTACGGAGCAGAGGGTGATAGAAACGCCGTAACGGACTCTTCTCACCGAAACGCCGTTACATCACGTCCGTTAGGAAGAGAACAAAAAAGGAAAAAAAAATTATTGTGCTTGCGCATTAATGGCTTCGGAAGAG
>NW_010965372.1:6114927-6130563 GCF_000463585.1 Tarenaya hassleriana | reverse complement strand
GCGTGGTAATGGTGGATGTCGAGGAGGAAGAGCTGAGCTTGGGTACGAGCAATGTTGACAGCGACGTTAACGGCGTTATCCACGCCTTCGGCGGTGGAGACGGCGGAGATGACGGCGTGAAGACGGCGAGGCTGCCTCGGTGGACAAGACAGGAGATACTGGTGCTGATACAGGGGAAGAGAGTGGCGGAGAACAGAGTCCGACGCGGCCATGTGGTCGGGTCTGGTCAGGTGGAGCCGAAGTGGGCATCGGTCTCTTCGTACTGCAAGCGCCACGGCGTGAACCGAGGTCCCGTCCAGTGCCGGAAACGGTGGAGCAACCTCGCCGGCGATTTCAAGAAGATCAAGGAGTGGGAGTCTCAGATCAAGGACGAAACGGAGTCGTTTTGGTTGATGAGGAACGATCTCAGGAGGGAGAGGAAGCTTCCTGGGTTTTTCGACAAGGAGGTCTACGACATCATCGACGGCAGCGCTACCCCGGCTGCGGCGGAAGAGCCGGCTCTGGTTCTTGCTCTGGCTCCGGCGTCGACTTCGGCGGAGGAGGGGTTGTTCTCTGATTTTGAGCAGGAGGAGACGGTGAAGGCGATTCCGACGGGGGTGCCTCTATCAGTGTCAGGTAAATTTAAGAACAACCCAAATGTTCTATCAACGACCTCGATGTTCTGCTCTTAGCTTTTTGTCTGAAAAGACATGGAATAATCATATACAGAGAGCTCGAATTCTGATGACTTGTTCACATATTGCAGAGAAGGTGGGCCAAGCAGCTTCAGGAGCAGGTAAAGGTTTGTTCTTTCTCTGTTCCCTGTTCTAACAAATGTCGATTCAAAACATCGGAGAATTTTCAAAGTTGCTGTCTGGATTCTGGAACACAGCCATTTATAAGAGTAGGGTAGTTCCTCATATATACCTCAGTCTTCCCTTTTCGAAACTCGACTAGAAGATCTGATCAGCTGTACTGATATACCTATCCTATATATCCATCCTTGTTTCACCGAAATCATTTGGGCTCTTGCAGGTGCAACGGATGAGAAACAGCAGCCAGTGGCAAACCCTAAAGCTGGTTCGGCATCCCAAGAACAGAGAAAGCTTAAACGAAAAGCTCCTGGGGAAGAAGAAGAAGAAGAAGAAGCGAACAGAATGCAGCATAAGGTGATAGAGGTGTTGGAGAGAAGCAGTAAAATGCTGGAAACGCAGCTCGAGGCTCAGAACTCCAACTTAAGACAAGACAGGGAGCAGCGTAAGGACATTGGCGATAGCTTAGTCGCTGTCCTTAACAAGCTCGCTGATGTTCTCGGAAGAATTGCAGACAAGTTGTAGAGAAGGACACACAATTTCTCTTTTAGAGTTTTCGTTTGAAAACGGCCGGGAAATCACGTAGAGAGAGAGAGAGAGATTTTTTCTTTTCTCCATTTCGTCCATATACGATCAGCCATGAAAGAAGCTGTATACGCACACAAACACGGGACAAAGTCTGCACATTTATAGGGTTTTTACACCATTGGTGTATTGTAAAAAAAGCTTGGTCTGGTTGATGGATGCAAACGTGTTGGATTCGAACAGGAAACGTACATCCCTTTAATTCTCTTGAATGTTTTACGGGAATTGATTTTATACATAATTTATACAAATATTATCTTTACCCTATAAAATATATCTAATATTAATAGATATACATCGATTATTCCCAATAACGTTTGGATGTAATCATCGTAGGCATGCAGGCAAAGACCGTACCTAAAAACACCCACGTGCTGATTACAAAAAAGTACAATACAACTCCTAACGAGAAAGTTAATGCCGTTTTTGCCCCACTTCAGGAGACAAATTACGGAATAAGGTAAAAAAGAAGAAGCGAAACCCGGATTTAGTGCATGTCCGAAACGGTAATTTACGTCATTCACCAACTCTTTCAAGTCTCCTTCAGGGTTGCATTTACTTGTTGCACTGACATAATTGCCCCTACTGACACACACTGTCGTTCGGATTCTCGGATTGCTGACGTGTACGGTTCGGATTCTCATAGCCTCTTCCTCCTTGTATAGTATAAATCTCTCCCTGTGATCATTGTTGAGTTCTTCTCTTCTGTTTAACCTGAGTGAATAAAAAAGTAGTTTTCGAAATCTGAAAAGAGAGAATAGAACTTGAAATTCGTCTCGGATCGTGAATTTGAATTCAGTTTTTGTTGCTGCAGGGCAATTTTTTTAATTTTAAAAATCATCTAGCATGGAGATTGTGATTATCCCTTGAGAACCCTAATTCGATTCGGTTTTTGATCGATTTGTTCACGGACGCGATTTCGAATTAGATTCCTTTTTTTTTCTCTGTAATCTGAGAAAAGATTCGGATTTTTTGTGGGTTTGGTTTGGATTACATGCTTGTTGCTGGATCTGATTGTTCTAGAACCCTAATTGGAATGGGCAAGGATGATGAGAGCGTGGTAATGGTGGATGTCGAGGAAGGCGAAATCTCCGATGCAGCGTCGGTGGAGGAGATCACCGGAGATGATTTTTCCAGGCTAGAGGAGAAGCCTTCTCAGGCGGCGGCCAGCGGCGGAGACAGTGCCGGAGGAAGAGGAGGGAGTAATGGTGGTAATCCAAGGGTATGGACGATGCATGATCTGCTCACTAAGTACCCAGGTTTCCGAGGTTATTCGGCTTCGGGTCTGTACAATTTTGCTTGGGCTCAAGCTGTGCAGAACAAATCTCTCAATGAAGCATTGAGAATGGAAATCGAACCGAGTGAAAACGGAAACGGAAAAGGATCTTCACAGGGTAAAAGCAAAGAAGGTGATAGGCTTGTGATTGAAGATAGTGACGATGAGAAAGAGCAAGGTGAATTGGAGGAAGGCGAAATCGATTTAGAGTCTGTCTCAGATGATGAGTTGGGTGATTTTGGAAGTCAGGCCGAAGCTGAATCAGACATTTCGCTGCCAGCTGATTCCGATGGTACTCAGATCGGTACAAAGGCGGAAGATTTAGAGAAAAAAGTGAAACTGATCCGTGGTGTTTTGGAGAGTACATCTTTGGTAGAAGCACATACGTAAGTCTGTCTGTACAGTTTTACACAAAATACTCGTTGATGAAGTTAAATCCATTGGTGGGTGATGGAGTTTGACCCAATGTTCTGTCTTTTGCAGAGCATTTGAAGGAGTGAGTTCCAGACTTTTTGGGGCTATGGAATCTTTGCGGGATCTGATTTCGGAAAACGATGATTTCCCGAAGAGGGATACTCTAGTTCAACTGTCATTTGCTGCACTTGAAACCGTAAACTCTGTATGGCTCTACTCATAATCTCTCAGGCCTGATTCTTGTACCATCTAATGCTCTGGTTCCTTTTCAATGGCGTTCCTTAATTCTAATCCTTTATAACTTTCAGGTGTTCTGCTCCATGGACAATATGCCCAAGGAGCTAAATAAGGAGACTATGTCGAGGTGATTTTGATGCGTTTTTCTTTCATGAAACCTTGGTTTCTTTCATGAAACCTTGGTTTTGCACACCAGAACCATTTGGTCATTCATATCTTCCTTTCTTTTTTCTCTTGTGCAGGTTGCTTTCTCTTGTAAAGAGTCATTTTTCTCGATTCCTGTCATCTAATCAGATCAAAGAGGTGTGTTTCGGAAAGCTGAAATCTTTCCCAGTATCCAAGAGCTTGGGAAGGAAAGAGTTTTTTCTCGCCTTACGAAATTTTGGCTGTTTTGGCTTTTCAGATAGAATCCATGATTCAGTCGCTAAGTTGCTCTCATGGTGTACTTTATGCTGGATCTGACTATAAGGAGAAAGAGGGGATGGCGATTGGTGGAATTGCTCAGAAAAGTAATGGCGTTATGGCAGCAGATTTTGGCTGTCCGATTCCTTCTATGAATGCCAATAACATATCATCAGAAGCTTCGAAACGAGGAACATCTAATTTAAGAAGTAGAGCGCCATTGCTTCCGCTGCTTGATCTTCACAAGGATCATGATATAGACAGCCTTCCCTCACCGACAAGGGAACCGACTCCATCCTTACCTTCGAACAGGCCTCATCCTTTTCATTTTACTGTGGTTAAACTGGGTACTCCTGTCGGTAAAGTTCACCCATATGAGAGTGATGCCATCAAAGCAGTTTCTAGCTATCAGCAGAAGTTTGGTCGTAATTCGTTCTTTAGGACCTACGATGACCTTCCAAGTCCGACGCCATCAGAGGAATCTAATAATGGCAACGGTGATATTTGTGGCGAGGTTTCCAGTTCTGTTGTTCACAGCTCGAAGCCTGGGAGACTCGTGATTCCTGGGCATGATGTTCCTTTGCCATCCAGTTTGAACATTAGAAACCATCTTCCAAATAATACATCGGATCCGACAGCAAAACCCTCTGCGAAGAGCAGAGACCCGAGGCTTCGGTTTGCCAAACTTGATGGTTCGGCTTTACCCTCTGCAAATCAGAATTCTTCGAGCAGTGTCGGTAATAAACCGAGAGTGGAGTCTTCTGGAGGATTCATTAGCTCAAGAAAGGTAAAAGCCGGTGATGTGCCTCTTATCAATGGTCCTGCTTGGAAAAGGCGAAAGAACGGATTTGAAAGTCATGAAGGTGTTAAGGATTTGGCAAAGGCAGCTGGTACCAGTGGGTGGCTTGAGGAGACAGATTCATCAAGAGTGAATCCCATTCCGAGGACAATGGAAAATGGAGCAACAACATCAATGGCGATGGCAAGAAGTTTTACGCCCAGCAATGGCGTTTCCATGACATCTGTAACTAATACCTCCACTGGTTCATTACCATCGCTTTTGAAGGATATTGTTGCAGTTAATCCTACAATGTTATTGAACCTCCTTAAGATGGGAGAAAGGCAGAGAGAAGTAACTGAGAGTAGTACTCCTCAGAAGCCCACGGACCCGAGAAGAGCAGCTCAACTTCCCGGCTCTTTCGTGCCGCCGGTTAGGTCACCTAATTTGTCAAAGCCTGCAGGAGTGATTCAAGATTCATCTCAATCTGCCCCATCAGTGAGTATCCTCTTGCCGTAGATGCCACAATTTAGAACCCTTTTTCTTTCAACTTATCTCTGAGTAACTAAATATTCTGCCCGTTACAGGATGAATCGGGAAGTATCCGCATGAAACCACGTGATCCTCGACGAATCCTGCATGGAAATACTCTTCAAAAAACCGGGAGTTTGGTGGAAAATCGGTTCAAAGTGAGTGAACCTTCTACATCTGGAACCATAGCTGTGAAGGATAAGGCGGATGAGAGTTTCGAAATCAAACCAGCAGCCTCCCAGTTTGTTCAACAGCAAGATACTAGCCAGAAAGTTACGAGCAATATGAATAATCCTGGTGTTCTTCTCAACGGGAAGGAGCCAGATATTTCGACCCAATTCACCAAAAATCTGAAAAATGTTGCCGAAGTGGTTGCCGTTTCACAATTCAGCAATCCTCCGGTTAAGACAGAGAAAGACAAAGACGTGAGACAGCGAGGTGTTTCGGCTTCGGCGACAGCTGCAACTGGTCCGGCTTGTTCTCTGAACAATTGGGAAGTTGTTGAACATCTTTTCGAAGGATATGATGACAAGCAAAGAGCCGCTATCCAAAGAGAGAGATCGAGGAGGTTAGAGGAGCAGAAGAAAATGTTTGCTTCTCAAAAGCTTTGCCTTGTACTGGATTTGGATCACACACTTCTTAATTCAGCAAAGGTTAATTCATCCACCGTTCCAACCTCTCCTAGTTTTTTTGGTTGATTGCTAAATTCTTTCCATCTTGTTCAGTTTAATGAAGTCGACCCAATCCATGATGAGATTTTGAGGAAGAAAGAAGAGCAAGATCGTGAAAAACCATGTAGACATCTCTTTCGATTCCCCCACATGGGAATGTGGACTAAATTGCGACCCGGGGTTTGGAATTTCTTGGAGAAGGTGGTTTCTTTAGTTGCTTCGAACAATCATTTTCCGGGATTACAAACTTTTTTTGTTTAACGTCTCCCTGCGAAATTTCAGGCGAGCAAGCTGTATGAGCTGCATCTATATACAATGGGTAACAAGTTGTATGCTACGGAGATGGCGAAAGTGCTCGATCCGAAAGGGGTTCTCTTCAATGGACGAGTTATCTCGAGAGGCGATGATGGAGATCCCTTTGATGGCGAAGACAGAGTTCCAAAAAGTAAGGATCTTGAGGGAGTTTTGGGTATGGAATCTGCTGTAGTGATCATCGATGACTCTGTCAGAGTGTGGCCCCATAACAAAATGAATCTAATCGTCGTAGAAAGGTAACATCTTTCGTACTAATCCAATCCTTAATGAATCATAATCACCTCGGTTACGATTGTAATTTTTCGTGTCCTCATGTTATATCTGCAGATATACATATTTCCCGTGTAGTAGACGGCAATTCGGGCTTCTGGGTCCTTCTCTTCTTGAGATCGATCACGACGAGAGACCCGAGGACGGCACATTGGCATCTTCGTTAGCGGTTTGGCTGGCACTCTGTTAATGCATACATACCTTCGCAGTTTATCGAGTTTTTTAATGCTCATTTTCTCCGATTTCATCAAATCATTGCTTCCAGGTAATAGAGAGAATACATCGGAACTTTTTCTCACACCCATCGTTAGATGAAGCGGACGTGAGAAACATTTTAGCGGCGGAGCAACGGAATATACTGGCAGGTTGTCGGATTGTATTCAGTCGGGTTTTCCCGGTTGGCGAAGCAAATCCGCACCTACACCCCTTGTGGCAGACAGCCGAGCAGTTTGGCGCTGTCTGCGCCACCCAAATAGACGATCACGTCACTCATGTCGTGGCCAATTCTCTCGGCACTGACAAGGTATTATCATCAGGGAAAAAAACCTCGAATCCCGTTTTCCTTTTTCCGACGCCTAAACAATGGAGTCTGAATCCGAGGGTTTTGTGTGAATCTCAGGTGAATTGGGGTCTATCAACAGGAAGATTTGTGGTTCATCCTGGATGGTAAGATCTCGATCGAACCCTTTCTTATGTCCGAATTCATAACTCGTTTGTATGCCATATCCATAAACGTCGGGTTCTTCTTCTTTGCGCTTTTGCAAAACGGCTGCAGGGTCGAAGCATCAGCTCTGCTTTACCGGAGGGCGAACGAGCATGACTTTGCCATCAAACCGTGAATCTATATATATATATATATCGTTTTCGCCTCACGAAAAAAAAAACGAGCGGCAAAACTTAAGCCCGGATGACGAAGAAAACCCGGCATGATCATAACGAGAGTGAGCAGATAGGGAACTTTGTTTTTCCAACCAAGGCAAATGAGTGGAGAATCTGCAATGCCTTGGGGTCTATTACTATGACTAAACCCACCGATTCTTTGAGTTGAGAGAGTGATCGCTATCAGTTCAAAAACATGGGATTTAGGGAAAGTGGGTGAAACCGTATCCAGATGTTACCAGAAACGTTTGATAATGGTCCGGAAGTGATGATGGGTTCATGCCCAGAGGCTGAAATCTGGAGACACGACGGGTCCAGGCTCCATATCCATTCGCCATGGCCGAAGATCTGTAAAGGGTCGGAGCATTTTCGAACCGATTTGATCGGATAGTATGTCTAGATTTGGCAGTTAATGATCCTTACGGTCTCAAAAGCTGTAGCATAAGCCAAAGCAACAAGAAGAAGAACAAGAACAGCAGCCCAGTCACAGACAGAGATCTGTATTGCCTGGTCGAAGAAGGTGGTCCTCGAAAAAAAAATGAAAGAGAAAATGGGATTCACAGTGAGAAACAGTAATCATTGACTTGAGAGTTAAAAAAAAAGTTACTGTGGTTGCGTTAGTGACACATTGCAGAGGGATATTACCAAGGATGAGGTTGGAATGATCTTTTATCTCACTAACAGAACAGACATATATTTTCTTAAATTATTAAGAGTATGATATTCTTTAAAAATTAAACTATTTTACGGTTTTAAAGTAGAAAAAGATAGGTAGCTATATAACACAATTTCCAAAAATTTCTGAATTTTTGTTAAGTTACAGTTTCCAAAAAAAGAAAGTTGACTAAATATGTGGATTTATCAGGACTTGAAATTGGTCTGACGGATAATTTTACATAAAATGGTTATAAATTCGTTCAAACAAAAAGAAAAAAAGGAATATATATATATATATATCGCGATAAAAACTAAGCTTAAGAACAAAAAAGAAGCAGAAAAATGAGCATTTGAATGATAAAAAGATGAGATATTCGGTTTAATCAGATTGGAAATATTAATACAAAAATTAAATCAAATTTGTAATTCGATTTTATTTGATTTATAGATTGACTCTAATTCGGAACCAATGAGGTTATGACTATCAGAGGCTATGGCGGCGGAGGGTAAACAGTGTCGAAAGCAATCCGAGCGAGAACACGTCTCGTCTCCTGCAAATCTCCTAAAGCCAGAGACTTGTAGTCAATCCTTCCTTCCCTCCTCTTCTTACAGCATCTCTCCTGGTTTCCCCTTCTTACGCACGCGAATATCCTCATCACTCTCTCCGACAATGCCTCCGACATCAGCACCTGACAGCAGCCAATTACAGTTCCATCACTCTTTGATTGATGTCTCTTAAATCTTTGTGATGTTGGATGTATTACCAGATCGGATTCGGGTGCTTGTGGGTATTCTCTCATGGCTCTGGATATATAATCTCGATCCTTCATCTTGCGTACCGCTGATCTTACCGATTCCGCAAATTCCACGACTTGCTTTGACAATCTGGCGTCTGAATCGGAATCTGTTCTTCTGGCGGACAGTTCACGGAACTCGGAGTTATGTTTTTGAGTGATGCTCTTTGTCACGTCGATAGACTCTGACAAGGATCCTTCGTTGAAGAGAGTGAGGCAGAAGGCGGCTACTACAATCGGATCCCGAGGCTGATCGACCAGAGCTTTATGAAATGCCAGGATCCCGATCCTGCGGTCAAAGATTCGGGTATTTCAATTCGAATCCAAATCCGGGTATCTTTCAGACAAGATTTCTCTCACCATAGAAGAGTTGGACATGGCCGATCAGGAGCTACAAGTCTGTCAAGGTTGCGAAACAGCGACTGCAGGGCAAGATGTCGGTTTCAAGAGAGCGAACAGGACATAAGTCTATAATGCCAAACTCTACAAGACACAGACGTGTATGTCCTGATAGAACGAGATACCAAACGGTGGTAGCTTAAACCGATTTTGGTACCAAAATCTTTAAGAGAGAGTGTAATAAAGTTTCAAGCGGCTAATAACATTGCAAATGAAATGCGTACCAGAAGCATGTTGGATCTTCCATCGCGCCTCCTGAATCCTTGGGAAACAAAGTAAGACGCCTTGTAGAAAAACAAAAACGATCGGGGTAACCTTCTGAACAACCGTTCATATATTTCGTAACATATCGTCACTGTTTCGAAAAGAATATAATGCATACTTGGATAGGTAGAAGAACTTCAAGAAGCCCAAATCTCCATAGCAACCTTAAAGAAGCTTCTGCCGAGCCATATGCCATCATATAATTCATCTCCATGAGTACCCTCGTCTGCAGAATTGTTTTGATCAAATCCGAAATGCTTACTCGTAGCAAAAATGAAGAAGAAAGCTTTTACCTTGTCGAGTCTCAGTAATGAAGAAGAAAGCTCCTTCAAGGAAACAGCAACATCTTTAGTGAAGCCGAATCCTAGCCGAGCAGCAATCCTAATTGCACGTAAAATGCGAGCTGTAAAGCAAACACAGTTGCTAAAATCACTACTTCTAACAATTACGCTTCATTGTAAAAGAAGAAATATTTAAAACCCCCTACTGACCTGAATCCTCGACAAATGAAAGCCTTGCAGGGCATACTGTCTTAACCTGGGGAATAAAAGTTCGATCAAACCAGCGGTTATGACAGTTTTTAAGCACATTTCAACTGACTTTCCAACGTAGAAGGTATATAAGTAGAAAGCCTCACTTGGGAGTTTCTTATGTCTTCCACTCCTCCTATGTAATCATACACAACATTCTCCGATGGATCAAACATCAACCTGCAACATCCAGCCAACATATGGGAGAGTGTTCGACATAACGCCACCAGATATGCATGAATATAATCCAAACATAATGACAAAATTGTATTTAAAAATAAATGAATAAAGGCTAACCACATACCCATTGATTGTGAAGTCACGCTGTATGCAATTTCTCCATCGAGCATAATCAATCTCATTGCAGCCTGGAGGCCGTTTCAGGCAATTTTTGAACCCCTTACTAGACTTTGCCGATGTGCTAAAACTTGAAACCTATTTGATAGATTAAACCTGTCAAACTTCTGGAAACAAGATTCTAGAGAGGAACAAAGAGACAGAACATAAAGAAGAGAGAAAGAAATTTTCATTTCCTGATCCATAATGAATACGTTTCGACAAACAATAGGAAAAATGAGAAGAAATCACAAGACCTGCAGTCCTTTCAACTACAAACCATTCATTGAATTCTGAATTAGAACTTCTTCTAAGTACATGCTCTACATATATATATATATATATATATATGGATCAGTGAAATGGTGGGCAGAGTCTCTGAGTACAAACCTCTACAATAGTGTCATCAACATGAACATGGCATATGGGAAAACGCTTCCCAACAATAAGACAGCTTTCTGAATTAGAACTTCTTCTAAGTACATGCTCTACATATATATATATATATATATATGGATCAGTGAAATGGTGGGCAGAGTCTCTGAGTACAAACCTCTACAATAGTGTCATCAACATGAACATGGCATATGGGAAAACGCTTCCCAACAATAAGACAGCTGGGAAATACTTTTCGAACCTGTGCTCAACAAAGAAAAGTAAACTGGTAGAGCAAAATTTTATCCTAGAAAGATTACTTCCCTAACGGGAAAGAAGCCACAGCCAGATGGTCATGGTCAATCATACAAGCTTACACAGTACAATCATGTATGGCTGCAAAAGCTAAAAAAATTTCAGACATCCAATTACGTTTAACCATCGATGAAAAGTCTCAACCTGCTTAAGCTCAGCCGTAGTGATAATGTCGAAGTCTTTGGGGATTCTATCCAATATAAGATCCCTTACACAACCTCCAACAAGGTAAACTTGAAACCCTGCATCACAATCGAGAAGCACACCTTGAGAAACAATGAGGAAGTAAAGAACAAGCTCCGGAAACAAACCCGAGAGCAGACAGATCCACCCACTACTCCTGAATCTAATAAGTTGAATACAATTCAATCTCAAGAACTAGAAAGGTGGAGCCTTTAAACAGTAAGTGGCAGAGCTTCACTACATGTTATGATCATTTGATTCGTTTAATCAGGAACAACCCAAACTTTCACAAGAAGTAAACCTTTCTTTTTCAGCTTATTGAGAACCATCCGTGCCGATTCTGGAATCATGGACTTTCGAATGCCCAGTCCATTAGCATCTAACTTCTTCCATGGCGATGACTTCTCCCTGCTTTTACCTGAACAAATACCAAAACCCACGCTCGAGAAACGCAGTATTATAGCCTAACAATTCAGATGAAGGACATTGGTAATGAAAATGACCATGGTTTTGTTCCTTGCGTGGTTTCACCGTCTTACTGGGTGACGCAACTGCTCCAACGCAGCCGCAATGACCAACCTGAAAAGCCCATTAAGAGTCGTTAGGTTACTGTTCGGATACCTAGAAAGTGAAGAAAATTCAGAGAAAATGACACTCGGATTGAGATTTCGAAGCGACGGACCGTATGTGCCCTGAGAGAGAAAGGGAGCTCTCTAGCGGAGACAAAACAAGGACGGCAGAGGACTAGGGCTTTCAAGGAGAGTCCAAACGAACCAGACGCCATTGAAGAAGCTCCGCATAAGATAATCACGACGTAGAGATCGAAGAACAAAGTTGCGGAGTTGTCGGAATCTCGGGGTTTTCGATCTCCAGGAGGAGTCAGGACGGACACCACCGGCGAAGATGATGTTAACAGGTAAAAACCTCTTGTTCAGACAGAGGTTTTCCATTAGCCCCCCCCCCCCCAAAGATTTTTTAGTGGTTTAGTTTAGTACATTTTGAAAATGGTTTTTTTACTGTCTTATCCGGATTAAACCCAAACCGGTATAGTTTCCTGTAATTGAACCGGACATAATAAACCGGAATCTTTGGTTTGCTTTGAATCTTTCCTAGGTTCCAATTAGGCCACCAAACATCAAACAACAGTAATAGAAGTGTACTTTTGAAGGGAAAATTGGTGGATATAACTTAATAATGAAGTCAAATATAGATTCATTCATCTAACAATTGATTCTTTTTTTTATCTTTCCTTTAATAATGAAGAAAAAAAAAGATGAATATAACCAGTCCATTTTCCAAATCAGTTCAGAGTTACAAAATTGTAACATAGTAATTCCCAAAACCAGCCCAACTCCGGAAATACCCGGCTCCTTCCGGACCGGATCGAACCGGACCAACCCGGTTTGGAACTGATTCATTCAACACTAATCCTCGTTTTTCTTCTCCTTTTTTTGGGGTTACTGTTTGAACATTCCACGTTGAGAATCGTGTTAATACTCAGTCAAGAACCGCATTTTAAGATTAAAAAAGAAGAAAAAAACACAGAGAGAAACCCTAAAGAGCTCATCTGGAGAAAAAAAAAAAACAAGTTCAAGGAGAAACAGAAGAACGAGGATGGTCAAAGTGGATGAGTAGAGAAGCACACTTAGGGCAGTCATCGACAAGCTTGGGGACCATGAAATACATGAAACAGGCTTTGCAACCAGCCACAACCAGCACTTCTTCTTCTTCTTCTTCTTCTTTGGATGATTCATCAGACCAAGACTCTTCGCTGTCGTACGAGCTGTCTTCTTCTTCTTCCGTATATGATTCTCCATTGTTGCATTCTGTGCTCATCACTCTCCTTGGATCTTCCTTCACTTTCTCCCCGTTCTTCCAGTTTATGTAGTAAATCTCTCCTGTCTGCAACATGTGGTACAAATACCCATCTTTCAAATACCTCTATTTCTGCTAAAGTTTACTTCTTTTTTTTTATAATGAGATGGATTCTCCAGATCCAGAACTTTCCTGTTTCATAAAAACAGAAACTTCCAGTGCTCGAGATCTATAAATGGACATCGGATTCACAGACATTCCTTGAATAAAAAAAGCATTTGTTTTGCCCTGAAAGACACTATCCAAAAGCAAAAGGACTCTAGTTATAATTGATAAAATAGCAAGAAGGGGAGTAAAAAAAAAGCTTTTTTTTGGCTTTGTGTGTATATGTGTACGCATCCACCTATGTATCCCATTCAAAATCTCGGAATTTTCCATGGTCAAGCCTGAAACTTTCCCTTCAAATTTCTTCCAACTTCGCCTAATCCAATGAAAAAACTGAATTCCTCTCTAGGGTTTTTGGGAAAACAGTCTTTTTGTATACGCACGAGCATGGAGCCGTAGGTTGAAGCAATAAATGCAACAGAAGGAAACAAGAAATGCTGTTTATGGGAAAACAAAAACAAAGGCAAATCACAGTGTACCCATAATCCAACAAAATGACCCACCAGGAAGATTTCCCCCACTCCTCCTGGTTCCGCATTTAATGCAAATCCCTAATGCGAAAAGGACACAATTTCGAAGATTCTGCACACAAAACGGCCAAAAAGGAAGAAATGGGTATCTGTTATTTTGTTTTCCACCTTGAGATCAAGACACTGTTCCCAGTGACAAGGAAGAGAGACGTGGGAACCGAGCTCCAAGGTTCTGTCGGAGATCGGGATGTGTTCTTCGGTCATCGCATTGATATTATCATCCGATATCGATGATTCTTCTTCGTCTTCTTCTTCTCCTCCGACCCTTCTTTCCCGATTACTCAGGGAACAATTCCGCATAGACCTCTCCAGAGATTCTATGATCGTCGCCATGTCTGGAGCCATCATTTCCTTTTTTTCCTAAAAAAAGAGAACTCGCCAAGAAAAAATTTCTGAAGACAGAGAAAGAACCAAAAGAGTTTGTGATCTTAGGGTGAGAGAGAGAGAGAGAGGGAGGAGAGATTGAAAAAAAAACTTAAAAAAAAAAACTGGGACTCTCAAATTGAGAAAAGAGAGGATGAGGGTGAGTTACACGCGCCGTGGGAGAGCGCGTGGGGAATGTTGGATGAAGAGAAAGTGGACCCATAAGTGTCAGGCACAAAGTGACCACTGAGGCTCGCATTTTGTCTCTCCCGTCCGTATGATGGAACATAAGACCGCTCCTCCACGTGCGATGACCTTTCTCGAGCGTGTGTGATCTTAGAGAAATATTAATGTAATAAAATTGCTAATTTGGGTTCAAGATTAAGGAATAAAATAGTAAGCATTCAAAAAATACTTTATTAATTTATATATTACTTTGTTTTATTATCAGTGTTAAAATTAGAATTTGAATATTAATTGTCTAAATTGATCAATATTTTGTATCATAGTATTTTGTTAAAAAAATATGAAAATTGTTTACCTGAGATTTTTAACTTTTTTTTTATTCTGTTTTTTCCTTCAATTTTTTGATATTTTAATAGCACAAGTAATTTTAAAGTGAATATAGTTAAAGCATGCCAAAAATAATTATATGAGTGTGTGTATATATATATGCATATGTATATTACATATCATGATTA
Source organism: Tarenaya hassleriana (assembly GCF_000463585.1). Taxonomy (NCBI): domain Eukaryota; kingdom Viridiplantae; phylum Streptophyta; class Magnoliopsida; order Brassicales; family Cleomaceae; genus Tarenaya; species Tarenaya hassleriana. The sequence continues at coordinate 6,115,987 of NW_010965372.1, read as the reverse complement.
TATAATATTTGCCTAAAATTAAAATGATAATGCTATGTTCATGAAGTTGGGAATGATAAAGAGCCAAAGGCAATGCATATATGCCTGGGTATATATATGAATGTGAGGAATGGGGGGCCCTGGCAAAGGAATCTCTGAGCTGTGACTGTGGAAACAGAGAGACCTCATCTGTGTTACTCAAGACCCAATATCCAACTTTGATGCATTGCTTTCGTGGGTCATCTAAAAAACCATCTGTTCTCTTCTTCTTTTGTGTTTTCTCTCTGAATTTTGTTCCTTTTTTTTAAGGGTGTTGCTAATGGTTCCATTTGTTAATTTTTTTAGTCTCGATCTTTGTTCTTAAAAAAATTTTATTCGTTTGATTTTTATATTAAATTTGATTCAATTCTATTTGGCTTTTAGGATTTTATTGATAAAAACACTTATTTTTTATTTTTTTGTTTAATTAAATCCATTCAAATTTATGTGGAATGCCACATTGCATTGTTCTATAAAAATCAATTCAGTTCTGAATGTTTAATACTGGATAGAATTTAGTGGTATAATTATTTTTAATGAAAAATATGATTCTCATAGCATTAATAAAAAATCTTCTGGACCGTCTGGTCTAATTAAATCAATTAATCTTTGCCATATTATTGTCTTCCACCACCGCCGGGAAAGAGAAGAAATATGAATTGCACAAGTAATTGACAAGGGAGAAAAAACAAGTAAAAGGATATATAATATATATACACACACGCATATCTGAACACCTACATGGAATATATATATATATATATGAATGCTCCTGCTGAATCTTTGCTCCTTGGGTAACGTAGGAACATCACAGACTAAAGACGGATCAACAATCCTCACCTGCGTCCATTATAACACAAATACATAATGACGATATATGAAACACAACGCATCCGATTCAAATCCACTACTATTATGGAAGCACATCACTCACCATTTTCTTGGACAATCTTTAATATTGACAGATTCCCCAAGGCTACATGGTGGTGGATGGATCTCTGGCGGAGGAGGGGGTTATCGGTGGTGAAACGGTATCTCCAAC
>NW_010965372.1:6077847-6114833 GCF_000463585.1 Tarenaya hassleriana | reverse complement strand
TTGCAGATGAACAAACCTCAACACCGCTCTTACCTTCAGAGTATCTTCTCTCGTCGTCTTTGACATATCTAATTCTGCTACTTTCGGGCCGCTCGTAGGTATCGAGAAGCTACAGGTGCGAGCGATCGGAGGTGGTTCTGGAAGCCGAGACGCCGATTTTGAGATGACGGGTTTATCGTTAGCCGTGGAAAGCAATCGGTCCTTTGGAAGCAATGGAGCTGAATGTCTTAATGCCCTTTCTGGAGGCCTAGGAAGCTCATGGAGCTCACTTATCTTAGGAGATGAAAGAAACGTCGGGGAAGTACTTGGCGACATTCTAGGCGAGGAAGAGATTTTCGGGTTCCGCTGAATATGTCCCGAGTAGAGCTGAGGTGTTGTTGAGGAGACTGGATTGCTCGGAAACTGCTTGCTTGTAATTGGACCAGAAAAGGATTGTCTCTTGAGCCTCTTCCTGTCGGAAGCAAGTTGTCCGGGACGAGAGTATAACAGTACATTATCCGCCAAGGGAGGAGGCAACCGAGAGGAAGACGTGTTCTTGTTACTCTCTCTCAGTACCTGTCCTGATGCCGAGGTTATGGGTCTGGAGACCTTTTCAGGGTGAGAAATCGTGGCTACTCCTGGTTCTGGAGATGTGGGGCTCCTAGTTTCTGCGGGTGTTGGCAATACATACGTGTTGAACTTCCGTGTCAATGATGACCGTATCCGCAACAGCTTATCAGAAGAAAGAGAAGTACGGTTCTCCACCAAAAGGGGAGCTGACTGGCTCGCTGCCCTAACCTCCGACTTTAATGAAGGCGATATCCTGTAGCTTGTTTCCACATTTTCCTGCACAAACGCATTGATATGACTGGTAAGCAAGACATCAAATGCGGCAAGTTTAAGAACAAGTGATTGCAGGCGAAGTAACATAAACTTTAAAAAAATTCCAATAACTCGATAAGGCACCTAACGAATTTTCATTAGCATCGAATGGAATACAGAGTTAGATACAACAAAAAAACCAGTTCTGTTACCTTTGCAATGCTGGGTCCGACAACCTGCGGAAAAGTGATGTCTGACTGACTCAACTGCAAGCATAAGGGAGATAAATTTAAGCAAACAGGAGAGTATACTCAATAAAGCAGTGCAATTTTTAAACTTCTTAAGAGATGCAAATCATTGTCGTTGTACATAAAGCACAAATATCCGTTTGGCCATCTAACCACTCTTCCACCGATTCTAATTAAAATGTCAATCCTAGTAACACATCCCTAGTTAGAAAGTGATCTGAAGCATAGAATGTTCTATAGAGAAATGAAATTCTATTGCAACACAACTACCTCAAGTTATAAAAGAACCTGCGGAAACTAGGATCATATTTTCAATTTTTCAGGTCCAGAGATATATATAAACATCACCTCTGAGGAGAAGCGCTCTGTAGAAACAGCATCCTGATCGTTGTCATTCACTCTATAGTCAAAACTCAACTCCTCGTCGTCATGTGCTACAGAGCCATCGTCATCATTATTTTCAATTTCATCTTTCTCATTGTCATCGTAAAGTCCACTGAAATGGTAATCAATATGCTGTGACTCAGTTACCAGCTTCATTTGTGGTTCTACTTCTTCGAGTGACTTCAGAGCCTTCTTGAAGAAGCATAACTGCACAAACACACAACAGTGAATTCAAAGCATTGATCTGGAAAGTGAAACAAAGGATGAAAGCTAGGCAAAGATGAAAACCTGAGCAGCATGGTGCCGAGCTGCCTGTGTCAAAAGACTACGAGTTTGACCTTGTTTCAGTGATTTCAAACGGAAAACGAATAAGGTCGCTTCGTTATCATATTCCTCGTGAGCTTCTTGTAATTGATGCATAGAAAAAGTTTCTCCTTTCCCACTCCTCGACCTCCCCTTTTCTCTGAGTCGGGATAGCATGTGCTCATAAACATTTCTGAAAGGGGGAAAAAAAGCTTGAGTACAATACAACACTATATCATATTTAGATAAACTTGCCCAAAAAGGATACGATGTAATAAAGGAGGGATGCCATTCAGACCACCAAAGATCAACCAGAATTATAAAGCATTTCCACATAAAACTGACTTTTCTCCGAATGTCATAGCAAAAAATGGCATCTGTTACGAATCTTTAATTGTTGACTTTTAGTAAAGCAGTGCCTCTAATTCCTGTTCAATTAACAGGTATTTAGAAAAGACAAAGAAAAGAAGACAGGACTAACCTTTTCTCATCACAAAGATGCTTCATTTCCTGCATCACCACATAACTTGGTTTAACTATAAGTAATTGAAAGGACGAATTAACTAGTGTAAGAATGAAAACACTTTTATCTCACTCTGCCAGGACGAAGTCACGAAGGTTCAGATACATTCAGGAAGCATGTGGCAGCATATTGGACAGAAAACTCAGCCAAGGAAAAGAAAGGTTGCAGATGAACAAACCTCAACTATTCGAAGTTCATTAAGAAGAGACTCGGATGGGACCGTGATAGTTTGGAATATATGAGATCGCTGAAATTGACATAATAAATAAACAATTATTTAGTTGGTCAGACAAAGAAAAATTCAGTAGAGGAATTTCAAAACAATGTGTATGAAATCTGAACAGCTCACATAATTATCGACAAGTTTCTGGAGCTCAAACTGCATTTTTCCCAGCATTAACAACGCTCTACCTGCACATGAATTAGAAAGCAGATTGTTTGTGCGGCAATTTGTATAATTGGGAGCAACAGAGAAGTTATAAATGTGAAATGCACAGAAGATGATAATAAGCCAAGGAACAAAATACCTATCGTTGTCAGATTATAGCAAGAAAGGAAACCCTAAATATTACAGAATCTGCTCATTAGGCTTACCACTTTCTTCATCATCATTTAAAGCAGTTTTCTCAAGCAAACAAGAACCCAATTCTCTCAACGATTCAGAGAATTCTGCAAGTAAATGAAAAGTGAAAATGATAAGAAAGTATACATTGAAAGGATTCAAGAGAAATCCTTTAAAGAGCCAAATAAAATCTAGGCATAATGACACAGACTGAGAACACATTTAGGGCTGAATTTAAGCATTACTTGGCAACAAGCATTAGCTGTGAGGGCAGCCAGCGGTCTACAGCTAATAGCTTTAGGTTTCAGGGACAAATGTTTTACAGTTTTGAGCTATATTTTTCTAAGTAAAGCAAAGGGAACCATGCACTACCATATGCACTGTTCGCCGTAGCAGCAGCAGCAGCGAGCAATCCATCATAGCAATCTCTCATGTCTTGCATTTCCTGCAAAATCGGAGACAAACATTGTGAGATAGTGAGGGGGAAAAACAGAAATGTAAGCACCGAGATACAGAACAACAATGGCGACAACAGAGAAGCTCCAGGCCCACGAGCTAATCCAACACTTAAGCTCTGTTCGTGAATCCCAGACTTGTTTCATAGCATTCACGACCTAAACCATTTCCCCTAAGCTAACATCGTCAGCTAATTCGCACAAACTATGGAAATCCGACGAGTTTCATAACCTAGAAAAACATAAATCCAGAATCGTCTCATCATCCACAATAACATAAAAAAAAAGGGAAGATCAAAAGATTCCAATTGTAGAAACAGGAGAGAGAGGAAATCGGTACCTGCGAGGCCTGAGCAAGCTCGTCCTTCTGAGCCAGAGCTCGGAGATCTCTACGGTCCTTGGCCTCATGCTTGTGGTGAAGCGCACCTCGTAGCCGCCGGAGAGACGTCTTCATCGCCGGAAATCACCGTAATAAGAGACGAGGAACGATAAAGCAGACGATCGCTTCGTCTTCTTCTTCCTCACAACTACATCATCTCGCGAAGAAGATGAACATCAAGAGAGAACCAAAAAAACCTAATAACGCCATACGTTTGTTTAGAGAACAAGGAAAACCGTTGATCTTTAACTTCGTCTTCTCTTCCATTCTTTAATTTGTTTTTTTTTAATTTATTTAATCAAGTTTTTTTCACCGGCGGATATTTACTTCAGCACGTGAAATTAATCATGGCGTCACATGTAAATAGTGTTAATTATCTTAGCATAATTGCGTTATTAAAGCCAATAATCTCGCTACTTATGGAAATGAGCATTTATTTAATTATTTAAACATGATTAGATTCTACGACGAGTTGCTCACTCAATGATTATTTACTCGTAAATTTTACCATTTCCTTTTGATTTTCTTTTGTGAAATGAATATACTATATATTATATATATTCCCAATGATTATAATATATTCACATAAACACTTGGATGATACCAATGATTCAAATAATATATTTGAATAATTAAGTTACTACATTTTCTTATATATATATATATCATTTAAATTCACTTGTGCAATTATATTATCGCAATGTGAATTGAAACCTCTTTGATTATTGAAGTTATCTACAGAATTTGACCATAAAATCAAGAGTTTTACTTTCCATTTATGGGAAAACAAATGTACAATTAGAATATCATTTCACATAAACGTGGCAGGCCCAAACCCTGCCACGACCTAACCATTTCGACACGTGTACATCCCTTTACCCTCCACGAGGCAACCCCGTGGACCAAATCTCCAACGCTTTGAAACTCATCTGACACATAAAAAAAGAAAACAGAACAAGAACAAGTTTGAAGAGCCAAGATACAAAGTCATGTCGGGGGTGACTCGCGCGGTTGGTCCGAGGAGCGAACCGGACAAAACGACGGCGTATGATTCCGGCGGCAGCGGCGGAGTGATGGGGTCGTTGAGGGTGATAGAGTTGCAACTGGTGGCGTTTATAATGGTGTTCTCGGCAAGTGGTCTGGTTCCACTCCTCGACTTGCTTTTCCCAGCCTTCGTCTCCGTCTATCTTCTCGTCCTCTCTCGTCTCGCCTTCCCTTCCCACGGCCTCACCTCCACTTCCCCCGAGATTTTCCGCGGCAGCAAACTCTTCAGGTCCACTTGCATGCATGCATGCATGGCCTTCATCCATTTAGATTATATTTCGTGAATTAGTATGCTTTTTTTTATTTGATATGTTTTCTATTGGGTTTGGATTATGAGTTATCTTTTACCTGTCTTCTCTTCTTCTTTTTTTTTTCAATTTTCGCAAGTGATTGTGGTCGAAAAAAATAACTGAGTTTGTTTACATTTTTTTTTGGTCATTTTGATTTCGTCTCATCTGATTTTTTTTCGTAATTCCGAAATACTATATAGTATGTTTTACTAACACGTGGTAAAAACGTAAGGTTGTATGTGGTATCGGGGACAGCGATCGGGCTGTTCCTACCTCTAGCCTACGTGCTGGGAGGATTCGCGAGAGGCGACGACCATGCGGTGAGATCGGCGACGCCTCATCTGTTTCTGCTGTCGTGTCAGATCCTTACGGAGAATGTCATTAGTGGTCTGTCTCTGTTCTCGCCGCCGGTCCGAGCCCTCGTCCCGTTGCTCTACACCGTTAGGAGGCTCTTCGTCATACTCGACTGGTCCCAAGACGTCTGGTTTTACAAGTCTTTGCCCTCCAACGCCACGCCCGACGTAAGCCCGTGTTTCCGTCCGTCCGTACAATCTGTATGTATATATATATATATATTAACCATATTGATGGATTTTGGGAAGTGAAGACAGTGGCGTGGTTCTGGTTCGCTCGCTGCCTGGCGATAGGGAACTTGGCCTACTTCGGGGTGAATCTGCTATGTTTCTTGCTTCCGAGGTTCCTGCCTCGTGCTTTCGAGCATTACTTCAGGGAGAGGGACGAGATCTTGGCCAAGAGCCGATCGGACAAATCCAAACATTCGGATCACAAGTCCGATTGATATGTTGGATTCTTCCGGACATAAGGCCATCGGTCGGCCGGGCGTTTGGTACGAGGAAGATCCATTGCGAGATGGGTTGGTCAATTATTATGACATTTTTTATTTTTTCCTTCTATTAGTGTTACTTTTTACTTTCAAGTTTTCACGAATGTGATGTCGAGAAACTCGAAACTTCATCGATGATATGGTGGTGTGGTTTTTGGGAACTAAGAAATTTTTTTCTAGGTTTTTTGGAAATTTTAAAGTTTATATGCATTTATATGAATTTTTCACAAGCTCGTATATGAATTATACGATTTTTCCAAATCTACATATATATATAAATTCAAACAAAAAGAAAACATTATAATATATAAACTCACCATAAGTATAAATGATGTAATCGCGCCGAGATAAAGTGAACATCGGCATCACCGTTTTGAAGTAAACGTAGAAGTGAAGAGAGAACAAAATGGAGAGAGAGAGTTTTTGTTTAATTACCATTTTGAAATCAAAATTCAAAAGATTAAACCACCGGATTTTACAAACAAACAAAAAAAATCAAAATGTAGCTATTTAAAAATTATTTACCTTTGATTCGAAGAAAATGTAAAAAAAGTGTGTCTTTTTAAAATTTAGACGTGGCATCTTTGTTTTTTTCTCTCTCATCTTTCTATAACCTCTTTTGCTGAGTTTATTCTATAAAATTCAACTATATTTCACACAGATTAGATATAAAATTCCCTTGACATTATAAAATAAAAGTATTCATAAAAAAAATTATAACAAATCTAGAAGTTTCTCTCTCTATATATATATATGTCTGCGCATATTTTTAGATTTTATAATTTTATTTATGAAGCGAGTGATTATTTAATAAGCATATTGTACTTGAAAAAATGGAACAAACTCAATTCTAAAAGGGTTTACTCTTGCGGCAGTTAAAAGCATATATGACAGCTTATAATATAACATTGGAAAGGGCACAAAATCCAAAATATTATACACATGTTGACCTAAAGTCTCGTTATAATATTGTGGAATGGTAACAATATTTAATTAATAACATCATAATCAACATTACTATGCTGACAAGCTTTAAAAATATATATTATTGAATTTCTAGGCCCATTTATATTCCGTATTAAATCAATTAAACTGTATTTAACAAAGTTTTTTTTGGCAAACTATATGAACATTGAATGTTTTTGTGGAGTTTATCCTTTTTTCTAAAGAAAACAAACAAACGAAATAATAAAAGATAATTCTTTATTGAAAATTTAATTACACTACGTGTTCCTTATGAAAAAAAGGTATACTTTCTTATATAAACTTATTTTCTATTTTAATTTTAAAAGATTTTATATTATATTATTATTAGAATAAAACGGCTTGCCGAGGGAAAGCATGGGTTGCGTCACTGCACTGCGTGTGCGCCTTGATCTTTTACAATACTTTTTCTTTTTTCTTTAATAAATCTGCAATCTTTAATTTACCAAAATCTTTGCATCTCTCCATAATTTAATGATTAAAAATTGATATAGTTTTCAATTATTATTTAATTTCCGCCATTGGTAGTAGAATGATTCGTCCCAAAAAATATTAAAAGCTGGTGAAAGCAGTTTGATCCTCGCAAAACATACCACATGCCTCTCTCTCTCTCTCTCTCTCTCTCTCTCTCTCTCTCTCCCCCCTTCAATCTTTCTCGCAGATTGGATAACGCGCTTGTGTAGTCTAATGTGGAGCAAAAAAATGGGAGCTTTGCTTTATTAACTTGTAGACCCTTTCATCTACTCCGCAAGCGGCTTCTTCTTCTCCGAATTGTTAAGTATCAATCTTTCCTTTTTCACTGATTATTTTACATGGGTTTTGGTTTTCTTGCGTGTTCTTTGGTTCCCTTTTGTTAAAGTTGGTTCCTTTTCCCTAAAGATGAGATCTTTCCTCACTTGATTTTAGAAGATGACGGTAATGTGAAAGAAAAACTAGTGGAATGATGAGAATAGCGTTATTGGAGCAGAAAGTTTTTACCAAAAATGGTGAAACATCCGTTTGCTGTCTTTGCGGCCGAGTTTTCAACCCTACTTTCTTTGAAAACTGTGAAGGGGGAGGAGAAAATTTGCTCAGAAGATTGAAGAGTTCTCTCTCCTTCTCTCTAATCTATGACTTTTCTTCTCACCCCTTTTTGTTTCACTACATACAAAATAGCATCACTTTCGGAGATTGTTGATGAGAGAAGCGGTGGGTATAGAAGAGAAGATCCGTGACTTTTTCTATCAATTGATGAATCTGAAGCCATAGGAGACGAAAGTGATGTGAAGAAAGGGGACCATCACTTTCTTGTTTGCCCCATTTATGTGAACACTCTTTAATCCACATACCTACTTGTTTGTTGTCTCCTCTCTTTTCCCTCAGACCCAGATAGTTACAACGTGTAAAAAAGCTTGTTCTTTCAACATTAACCATGAAGGAGAATTCTCCCAAGAGTTACAACATGGGCAAGGGAAAAAAAAAAGAAGGTCCTTTGGGTTGCTTATGGTGTATGGGTGCATCCCCTGTTAGGAGTTTGGTAATGTACTGAATCTAGTACCACTGGTGGGTTTGTTGCAAAAAATCGACAAACTTTTACAGTATGTATAAAAGGGGAGTTTTTACAGCTGGGTTGAGTAATTAGATCGCTGCATAATGATGGCGAAGGAGGGGCCTACATCTCATGGATTTGCCCCCACAGTCTAATGAATGATGAATGTGAATTATTGATGAAGAAGCTTCTGATGGGCACGAGGGAAAGTGAGGGTATCTTTTGGTGGTGATGCTATATATGTAACTTATCTATTGAGAAAGAAGATACTTTTCTTCTTCTTCTTCTTCTTCTTTATTTTCTTCTCCGGGTTCGTCCCATTTATTTATCTGCAAGTCAATTTGCATCTGCAGAAGAAGGAAGGGCTTAGTGAAGAGTTGATGCCTGCTGGAAATTACCGAGGACCAGAAAAGTTGGCTTGCTTGAGAGACCTGTGGTATCTAAGCAAAGGCAAATAAATAAGACTGAATGAGATTGTTTATAGTATTGCTTTTGTTGAAGTGTATGCCATTGTCATGATGGAGTTGAAAATAGTGCAAGATTATTCAGTAGATCTCTTTCATTTGTTGTCATCATCATCAGCATCATCATCATCGTCATCTATCTTCTTACAGAATTAGGTAACCTTGTCTAATGATTGAGTAGTTGTTAACATCCACCATTCTTCCATATAAAGAACGCTTCTTAACATAATCCCATTTTCTTATTCCTTCTTTTGAACATCTGAAGGTAGTATCTACCATCTCCTGATTCCTGGTTTAGATTGGTGTAAGATAGTTCATCAGTTGTGTGCTGAGCTTTCTTATTATATAAAATTCAAGGTTTATGCATTTTCTATTTTCTTTTTCTTGCATATACTTTGTTTGTGATATAATTTGTGATTCTGGCAGAATCTGTTGGTGGATTAGTAGAGTCCTCTCTGGGTCATGGATTGCAATTTGAAGTCTTCAGTGCAGTGGGAATGGGACAATTTAGTATCTTTTGGTGCATCAGCTACTGAAATTCCTAGAAAGCTACAACCTTTGGAGTGGGAAATTGATGATCTTGACCCTGTCTCTCTATGTTCTTCGGGTTTTGGTTGCGGTGGGTTAAGTTCTGATATCGGTCATGCTTTCTCAAGAAGCTCAAAATCAACTTCCATTAGCTCCTCATCCACTGATATGAGGACATACAACTTTACGCCAGAGGCTGGTGAAGTTCTTCAAGAAGATCTCTGCATTAGTGAAGAGTTGGCTAAGGGAATCGGTACCTCTCCTCCGAGTCTCGAACCTTCCTTTGGTTCTGGTGAGCCGATTCTCGGTCTGAAGCTTGGCAAGAGAACATACTTTGAAGATGTCTGTGCAGGAGGAAATAACGTTGTGAAAGGTCAACTGCTTCCAGAAAAGAGAGCAAAATCCATTCCTCAGAGTTTGCAACAAGCTCCTCGATGCCAGGTTGAAGGCTGTAATCTTGATCTCTCGTCCGCCAAGGACTATCACAGGAAACATAGGGTCTGTGGTAGCCATTCAAAGTGCCCGATTGTCCTCGTTGGTGGCCTTGAACGTCGGTTCTGCCAACAATGTAGCAGGTAAAGGATATCAAGTTTTCTCTTTCCTATTCGTTGGCATTGATAACACTGGTTTCCAAACTTTTTGTCGAAAGGTCTTCAAGCTATTTGTTAATGGTGTAATAACTGTGAGTTTTTGGGTGTCAAAGGTTCCATGGTCTCAGTGAGTTTGATGGGAAGAAACGTAGCTGTCGGAGGCGCCTTACAGATCACAATGCAAGACGTAGAAAATCGCAACCAGAAGAACCCATGCAGCTACATCCTGCTCTATCCTATGGTACTGATTTGAACTTATCTTGTTCTCTTTCGACATTAACATCCGGATTTGAGCCATCTCTCTGATCAGAAACTATGAAGAAATGAGTGCTTTAGTGGCCAAACACTTGATTGAGATGCATTTTGTCATCCTTCTTATGCAGATGGGAAGCAACAGATGAATCTCATGTGGAATAAATTTGCATGTATCGATACTAGGAGCGAGGACAAGTTTCTATGGGAAGCCACGTTCGGTTCGAAGCCCATAACACCGAGAGAATTAGAGACGAAACCTGTAAAGATCGAGACTTTTGATGGTAGAATGCATTCCAACAGCAATAAGCGTTTCAGTTCAACTTCCGTGCCACACCGCGGATTCGGGTATTTGCCCCACAAGACCAGAACTGCAAGAACCGAGCTATTCATCAAAGGTCTGTATCTCTTCTAGCTTTCTTGTTTGCAGAAAAAAAAAAACAGTCAACCATCCTTGTATATATATGTATATGCATCTGATCCTTTGATATGACAAAAAACTTGTGTGCAGAAACAGAAGAAGAGGTCAGAGTCTCTTCCCAAACGGTGGGTGGGTTTCAAGATCGTGATGGTGCTCTCTCTCTTCTGTCAAATGCAACATCATGGGTTCCCTTCGAAGCTAGAGGCAACACTCTTGAACCGGTAGTGGCTCATCAACTCGGCTCATCACTGGACAACATGCAGACAGATCTCCAAGTGTTTGAGCCAGCAGCTCCGAACAGAGACACGATGGGAAGCCAGTTTCAGCTCCTCCGAGGGCAGTTTAGTGAGAACTATCATCTTTGTCCGAATCAGTTCAACCGATAACATAGAGGTTCGATGCCATTAGATTGCAGACTGCGTCATTTGCCTTTCACTCCCCTACGAATATTTTGCAGTGGGTAAGGCATTTGGTTAGTGATATGGACATTATTAGCGTTTGGGTTTCATCAGATAGGAGGCGTGAGACCTCAAAAGACTTCAAGTCCTTGTCTTTTTTTTTGTTCTTTTGGTTTTCCTCCATTGGTTTTCTTGGGAAAGAGAGCGGAGAGCCATTAGCAAAGAGGAGGGCATTGCAAATGATTCTGTCTTAATTATTAAAAAAATTGTTATTTTCAAAATAAGTTCCATTTTCAGGGTTTTGTATTTCTATATATATATATTCAGTTCGACTTCAAAAGAAAAAAAATATTATCAAAAGAAAATCTGATCGCATTAGGGGTTTTATAATTAGATATGAATATGAACGGTTAAAAAAAACAAATTATATATATATTTTCTATAAAAAAAATATCAAATTTAATATTTTCTAAAAAATTAAGAATTATTTAATAAATGTTAGCAAGATGCAAATACATGAGGAGTTGCTTTGTAACCAAAAAGTATTCACATAACAATATTAGGGAATCTTATGACAATTGACATCAAATCAATTAGGATCGTAGTAATTTATATAATTTAATATAAAATAATATTAACTTGATATGTGTTAATAAAACCAAATTAATATTCTTAATTTTTTTTTTCATTCGTGTTTGATAATTAATTTTATTCCTCGAAAAGACACACCCACATGTTATGAGCATTCGACAAAAACCCCCGTTTTTGTTTTCCTCCTCACAAAAAACTCAGAACACTCGCTCGTCCACGTGTGCGACCTCTCCACCACTTCTTAGTCAAATTCCCCCAAAAAAATCGAAAAAAAAAAAACCAAACCCATAATCTCGAAAGATCTGCCCTTTCCTCTCTGCTTCGTTATCCAAGATTTGGGTTCCTCTCCGACAATGGGTCCGGTTGTTCTGACACAGCTGGCTACGGGTCTTAGCGTTTTGGCGGGGGCGGTTCTGGTGAAATCGGTGATGGACCAGAAACCCATGGCGGGTCAGTTTCCACGGTGCCCGACTTGCAACGGCACGGGCCGGGTGGCGTGTATGTGTTCTCGGTGGTCCGATGGAGACGTTGGGTGCCGTGGGTGTGCCGGTTCGGGTCGCAGGGCATGCAACAGCTGCGGCGGTTCTGGAACCGGTCGGCCCATTCCGGTTCAGATCACTGTTCAGCCACCGAACCGATCGTCCTAACCGGGTTTGTATAGTGTTAGCTTGTAGACTCTGAACACTTTGGCTGGGTGCTAAGTGGTATAATTCATGTGCTTGAACACAGACATAGGAATATCTCTTTGAGGGTCGCAAGTAGAATTGCTTTTGTGGTGATTCGGTACATACATACATATATATATACACATATATTATAGATGGGTATATTCGTTTGGTTCTGATATTGTTCATTGTAGTTACCGTACCGGTGACTTCCATGTGGTTGATTGTTGTGGTGTGGCGATTCGTATCATATGTTGGTTTTGATAATTGAGTTAAAAATCTCAAATTTTTCATTATATACATGAACCAGATTTCTTGAAATCGATTAAACTTAAACCGGATGGAAAACCAATCAAGAACCGTGAGGGTTATTTCGATTTGTGGATTAGGTGATCAAAGCTCGCCTTAATTAATCAGCTTGTTCACCCAATTAATTAGTAACACAAAGGGTGAAATTAAAAACAATGTTACAAATTGTACCACCAAGTGGCCAAATGCAGTTTGGATTTTAGTTCTAATTATTGTTAAAACTATATAATTAATGAGCCGTTTAATTTAAACTTGGGGAATCTTACGCTTGCGATTAGGTGATGTTGGTACTTGGTTTTCCTTCCATGATATCTCAACGACTCCTAACATCCTTTCTACTTTTAAAAACAGATTTTTTTTATAAAAAAAAACTACATTTTCCCTTTACATATAGGATGGTTTTGGTTTTTATATAATATGATTTCTTTTTTCTTTTTATATATATCCAATATGGATTATATTATACATTTTAGAAACCTAAATTTATTTTGACCTGTCTTAATAACTCAATTTTGTTTTCCACCATAATAATGAATATGTCATGACTAAACAAATGAAGTAATTGAGATTAAAACCATACTGTTTTAATTAATAAGTTAGAAAAAAGAATAGTTTAGATATCAAAGTAAACAAAACTCAAAATTTTCCCAAAATATACCAAAATTAGATATCAAATTACATAACAGAAAATCGTATCATAATTTATTTACAATGATATAATATTTATTGTCAGTATTTTGTTTATATTTTCTTGTACATAACTTTGCTGCTTTTTTTAATGAGTTTTTAATATAATTTCTTTGACTTTAATAGGTCTTTTATATCTCCTTTTGGATTGCCGCTTTATGATTAAAATTATCAAATGGTGGAATTTGGTAACCGTACTGGCGTTAGCAGTAGTCTCCTTTCGACTCGGTTCATAGAAAGTGAAGCCATTTCTTCTTTCCTTTCTTATGCACTTACCACTTAAACCTCTGTTCCGACACAAGTCTTCAAGTTACATCGTCGGCCAAGAAACAATGATACTCGTAAGCGGATATGTTTCGATCCGATTAGTTTTCCTTTTTTCCGTCTTCTTATCCTCCGAGTTTGTTCCACTCGAAGCAAAACAATGTCTCGAACGAGAAAGAAATGCCCTTTCGGAATTCAAGAATGGCCTTCAAGATCCTTCAGACAGGCTCTCCTCTTGGACAGGAAGTGACTGCTGCAACTGGACTGGTGTTTTCTGCAACAGCCAGACTGGCCGAGTTATATGTCTTGATCTTGGTGGTTCTCCTATGTATTGTGACTCCTTGGGATCGGTTAACAGATGTCTGGCAGTATGATCAGTGATTCGGTTCTTGGACTGGAGTTCTTGAGCCACTTGGATCTCAAGAACAACAACTTTTCTGGTCATAGTATCCCGGAATTTCTAGGTTCCTTGAAGAGATTATGCCATCGTCAATCCTAGCTTTGAGAAAGCTGAAGTATCTTGACCTATCAAACAATAGTTTCAGTGGAAGCTTGTACCACAGTTGGGAAGTTCTAGACGAACTGCACGTCTTCGATGTCTCGTTCAACAATCTGTCCGGTCAGATCCCACAGACCTTCTGCTCGGAAATACCGTCACTTCGTTGGTTTAAGCTGAGCAGTAACTCTCTCTCTGGAGAAATTTCATGGCTGAAGAACTGCACAAAGATGACAACACTTGACCTTAAAGAAAACAAGTTCTATGGGAGCATACCGGAACATATCTCAGAAGAGTTACCTAGCTTGATGGAGTTGTCACTAAGAGGAAACGAGATCTCGGGGAAGATTCCCGAAGGAATATGCAGGCTATCATTGCTGCACATCTTGGACCTTGCTGTTAACAACTTGTCAGGAGAAGTTCCAAGTTGCATCGGTGATCTTGTGGCTCTGAAAGTTTTCAGTCCGTACCAGCCCATGAATGCGGTGGATATGCCGCTTGGTGAGAAAATTTGGGAATGGATTGTGGAAGGAAAGCAAATGGAGTTGATCGTCAAGGGAAGAACAGCAGTGTACCGAGGCGTAACTCAGCTTGTCAATATCATTGATCTCTCTAACAATCATCTCACTGGAAAGAGATCACAGATCTCAAGGCATTGGGGTTCTTTAACTTGTCTTGGAACCAACTGACTGGGCCATTACCCCATAACATAGGAAAGTTAAGGCAACTAGAAACACTCGACATTTCCTGCAACCGTCTCTCGGGCATCATCCCTCCAAGCATGGCATCCATGACTCTGCTCGACCATCTGAACGTTTCATATAATAACTTCTCGGGTTTCATTCCAAGATCAAACCAGTTTGCAACTTTCAACGACCCTTCGATCTATGAGGGCAATCCGGGACTTTGCGGGCCTCCTCTGCAAGTAAACTGCATGGCAGACAAGACAGTCCAGGATGAAGGCAAAGATGATGATGATGATGATGACGATGAAATGGTTTGGATGTACATGGGCATGGCGGTCGGAGCTGCTGCAGGATTCTGGGCAGTTTGTGGGACTTTGATGATCAAGAAGTCATGGAGAGAAAGCTATTTCACACAAGTAGACAGATTTTTAGGAAGTCCGCAAATCCGACAAACACTCACCACAGGTTGGAAGCCTTGATTTACTCTTTCTCGACTTTGACTTCTTTCCCGAACTCGAACTGATATTTGGCATGGTAATTGCAGGCACTTCAACTTTACGACGTCCGACAAGTAGAGCTGTAAGACAATAATGTTACAAATGAGATTTTTGTCTGTATAATACAAAGGATACACTATTAAGTCAACTGAAGATCCTGTTGAAAGGTCTTAGTAACATTCTGCAGAATTGCAACTCCTTTAACTATTCGACTACGCGGACAAAAAGATCGAAAAATGTAGCAATGAAAAACTATTCACAATCAAGCTTCTTACTTCTTAGGCCTGTAGTATGTACCGCCTTTCTTCAACCTTGAACCTGAGATATATCTTGCTTCTGCTTTCCCCCTTTTATACATGATCAGATTCCTTCATGGAGAAGAACATAGGCCGCATCTCAGTGAGCCATTGTGGTTCTACTGCAGTGACACACATCGCCTGTGATCCTTAGTTCCAATTTCCAAATACCGAAACAAGAAAGATTGGGATTTAGGATCGGATATTTCCAAAATCTCAGATACCCAACCTGTACTGAAGGCTAACACAGAGATACTCTAGGAAGAGAAAAAGATACAACATAAGAAGCAGTACACCTCAAAAGCTGCTTATCAAAATAGAAACTGTACATTTATACCACCAAGAAAAGGCTGTTGTGTTCTACCGCAAATCAGCCGGAACATGAAAGAAAAGATAACACAAAAAAATACCCCCAAAAGGGTATAAATGCACCACCCACCCCAAAAAAACTTACCAAATGAATCATGAGTTTCACATTATGGAGCAATTGCATTTGGATTCCAATTTAGGAGGGTTCAAACTGTCTCCTTTATTCATAACTCCAACATTAGGTGTCACTGTTTCACCTCCATTTTCATCATTCTCCATTGGGATTGAACCTTTCAAATCTGTTTCCATTTGTTTTTGCCTGCCTTTTGTAGATTTGGAACTGTGTTTCACCTTAGTTCCACTGTGTTTATGAACCTTGTATGTGTTTGATTTCCCAAGTATCATTACTGTTGGACCTGAATCTTCCATGGCCACGTCTCCCTGTTTCTCGATGGCTAATGTTGCAGCCCGGTAAGCTAAATCATGAACAATGGAGCTGCAGAAAAGTATTGTGTCGGTTGCTTCTTCTAGTGTCAGGCTCTTGGGTTCTCTTCCTTCATGACACTCCACAATAACAGTTGAATTTTCTGCAAAGAACACAAGGATCAATGGTTCAGGAATGATTTGATCAGCAAGTCCATTTTCATATGTACCTTTAATGGCACACCAAAAGTTTAGATACTAAAACACCATTGTTAAAGAATCAATACCTAAACTCCCATTTGCTGGAGCAGAGGCATTGTGTTCCATAGCAGAATTTCTCGCATCCTTTCCCAAAGAGCATAGATCTGAACAGTCTTCAAGTTCGTTTCTATTGCACTCTGATCCCAGAAATATGTCGTGACCTTCTGAACCAGGATGTTCGTGTTCACATTTCTCAAGTTCTATTTCCGAGGATGTTGCAGACAAACCATGCTCGGAAATTTCATTTCCCTCCTTTTCTTGATAAATAGAACCCTGTAGCAGAGAGTCATCTTCAAAAGACGAAACAGTAGCCACAGATAATGCTCCTAATTCTGATGTGCTCCTTACGTGTACTGGTGATTCTCCTGATTCCATTGTGCTCATCAGATTCTTGGCTTCACCATCTCCTGCTTCATATAAATCTTTGTTGCCATCGTTGTTAAGTGATGCAACTGAATTACTCTCTGCTACAGTGCCGACTACATCTCTTGATAACTCCAAGGAGGAAATACCAATCGATCTCCTGCTTTCCCCAAAAGCTGAGTACATCACATCAGCTTCTTTATTTCCCGAGTCTTGGATTTTGGGATGAGACTCTGGATGTGCCTGATCATCAGTGGATATCATATCAACAGCAAACAGTTCAGAACTGGCCCCAAGCCTAACACTCGGAGCCTGGCCGACATGGCCAGACACTTCCGATGAAGATGACATACTGCTCAGGGACCTGGAGTTTATGTCATATCTATGACACCCTACATCATGTGTGTTGCCACTTCGTTGTTGCACATGAGCTTCCTTCTGAACAGATGAACCAAAATCAGAAGAAGGCGATGCAGACAGAGTGGCATGCTCAGTGGAGCTTCTAAGACGGTTGCTTCTCTCCCTTACAAAAGAAAAATCTTCATACGATCTGTTGATGGCATTTGAGTTCTTAGCTCGTGTAGTGGGTGCCTTCATACTGCTTGATCTCTTTATAAGCAAACTGCTGCGCCCACCATCTGAAGAATCAATCTTCAAATCGCAATGCTTGTCAGAAAACAGAGTTTTGGTGCCATCTGTGTCTCTGTCCAGTAGATTACAATCAGAGGAAGGTTGATGAATTTCGTGCTGATGATTGGACCTCTCCCCATCACCTACTGTCAAAGCCTCAGAAACAGTGTTCTCTTGTAAATAATTCTGTCCCTCCTCACAGGAATTTTGTCCCTGCGTAATGTTCTCCTGTGTTTCAATAGGCTGCGGCAGCGTTTCTTGTGCAGTCATCACAGTGTTTAGGGAATTCTCAGCAAGTAGCACTGTGGTTCTGAGGAGAGCAGTTTCCGCAAAATCATGTTGTTCTCGGCAATCTGGGCAAAGATTTATCTCACTCTCAACTGGTTCAGTGGCATAGTAGTGGAAACCACATCTAGAACAAGCCTCCAAATTTTCAAGAGCAACCCCTTCTGGCACATCCCCTGCTACAGGCAAATTACCCGAAGTTGAATTGGTATCAACATCAACACGATGATTGACCTCCTCTGACACACCAGCATTGCATTCAGTGGCATTACCTTGATCCAGACAGCCAAGTAGGTTATGTAAAGGACTGTCATGGTTTTTACTTCTATTTCCTTTGCTCAATAAATCTATATCTAAGGCAGAAATTTCTTCATGTGTATTAGGATGCTGTAATGTCTCGTTTTCAGTATGACAATCACAGAGCAGCTCACTTCCTTTAGTACCTGGAATGAACCCTGTAACTCGACCAAAATCTGCACTGCCACCTACTGTTGAAGTGGAAGGTCTTAGGATAATATGATGGTAAGACGAACTGTCCTTCCCAGCATAGAGACCCGTGCAAGGAACACTAGATACAAGAGGTCTGAACATATTACGATGACCTTTGCGTTGATCCTGCAAGAAAATGTAGATCACAAACACAGTTACACGTGTCTATGCAACAACAACACAACTAGGAAATAGATACATGTGTGTAAAAGAAACCAGCTCTTGAGAAGATGGAACAAGAAATAGGGTTTGGTCATTTTTTTCTAAGAAGATAATATTACATTTTAAGATCAACAGTTCGATTAAATTGCTACGACTCACCAGATGTGATGTGAGGTCATCAATCTCATGACTTGATTCGGCTGACTATACTACCAGATGAAATGGAGGGAAACCAATTACTAGAACTTACATAAGAATATATCATGTGTGATCTCAACATATGCTAAGTTGAAGACAAGCTGTTTTGACGTATTCTTACTGCATATTTGGTAATATGTTTATAACAATCAAGTCACTAGAGCATCCAATATTGCAAGCAGAGTAAAACCTGACTTTAATATAGGTAATGCAAAACAATAGAATAACTAACAAAGCATAAAAATATATAACGTAAACGTTCATACTTAAGCAGTAACATACCATTTGACGAAGAGCAGACTCAAACGGTTTTTTTGGTGCAGAACTAGGTGAAAGTAGTTTTGAAGATCTCGGAGTTCTATTACTTGGAGAAAGGCTAGTTCTCTTTGAGACTGGACGATCTGAGCCACTTAGGGGAATAGATTGTAGAGAATCAAGATCATCATCTCCAGATGATGCCACAGAACCTTTGCTATGAGAACTAAACCGGTCCCGCTCGTGACTGTGCGATGAACTGACACTTCTAGAAGCAATAGGAGAAACCGATTGTCTGTTGTGTCTCGAGGATGAGTCCCTGCCAATTCTGGATGCCGGTGAGGAACCTCTCACGTAGGAAGCGGGTCGATCAGCCAAAGATGTCCTGAGATTTGGCGGTGCATCCAGTGAGAACTCGGGAATATTTGACTGCCAAGCTTTTATTTTTGGTGAAGAGGAGCTCCCATGGCTAGATCTCGAAGGAGAAGTGCCCCTAAGTGCTGTTGATGCCATGGTATTTGACCATGTGCTCAACCTTCGTGAATTTGGCGTGGAAGACCTTGAAGCAGGCCTTGAGGATTTACTTGGAGAAGGAGATGTCCTCCTAACCGGGATAGCTGCTGGTTGAGCAGATGTGGGACTAGACTGATGTGTTGAAGATGTCCTTCCTTTCATCTGATGCATACTGCCAGATTGAGGTGACATGCTTAAGCGATTTGGGCTTGCACTACCCTTACTACTCTGGTGGCTCCTCTCCATCTGCACATAGATGTATAGTCAGTACGTGAAGATGAGATAATTGCAGCAAGATCTTATTCCCAATCAACAGCATAAGATACAAATAAGAACAGTTTGCCGTTTCTGGATAGACTATTTGACCTACCGTAGAAGATCTAGATAACGAAATCTGACCCCGAGGTCTCCCCCTGCTCGGAGAACTAGCTGATGGTGGTTCATCATCCAATGAAGGGAAAAGTGGCGTGTCCGGAGGCGTAAGCAACCTTCCAATTGATAAAAAGTGATCTTTGTAAGATCAAGAGTGGAAAATAGCATCCACGAAACTGACAAACATGACATAGTACTATGCTACACCAACAATGACAAACCTGTAAAATCAGAAAACTTAAGAAGAAAGAAGGTTTCGTGTATATAGAGAATACCCAAGCAAGAAAGATGGCCATTATAATTCTGTTAGCTAGTAGTGAAAGGTTAAAACTGTTTTGTGATAATAGTAAAGCAGAAGAAAAATTCAAAGCATCTATAAGAAACGAAAAGATACCAATCATAATCATTTTTGTCTCCATCTGCATTCAGCAGTCCACTGCTCTCTCCTTGAACAAGAATGGTGGATTCAGAGAAGTGCTTCAGTTTTGAAGCTGAAGAGAATTCCAAAATTGAAGAAATGCAGGTCAATGAAAAAGATACAAGAAACAAGCTAAGCCAATAAATCGAAGGACAATGATTGACTTTAGAGAGTAGCAGCAAGTAAAAAAACTTACAAAATGCATCTTCCAAATCATCAGATGACTCAAGTAAGAAGTTCTCTCTCTCTTTGTTTTGCACTTCACTGAACAATGCAAGATCATCATCATCATCTTTTTCTTTGAATAGTATCCCATATTCAATGCTGTGCCCTCGTCTATGGTTCTTCCCGGGAAGCTCCCTGACCGGGGAGCATCTCAATGCCGGGGAAGGAGGCATCACTTAAAATAAGCACTACACGAGCAACCACAATTCAATGTCACCCAACAAGCTCCTCTTCTTGATCACATATGGATTTGAACAACTATCTCTTCTTGATCTGATTTACCAAAACCGAGAATAACTGGAGTATCTCAGTCATCGGTATGCACACTCTAATACTATACTATTCCCAATTCCACTACAATCTCATAACAGAGCAAGAGCGCTCAATAATACAAACCCTAATTTCCAACTTTCCATATCTAGCTCAACAAACTCCACCATTTCGAAAAAGCTCAAGACTTACCAAACAATTTAGCTTGAAAGCCTCGTCAAAAGCAAGATCCTGAACTTGAGGATCAAAACCCAAGTCCTCAAATGCCTAAATTACAGCGAGAAGCTCCGACGGATCAAAGAACAGAGACCCAAAAGAGATCGACTATGTTCTCAGACTGGATTTCCTCGTACAATGCCTCTCTCCCGAGAGAAAACGAACGAGAATGTTGACTGAATTTTACGTATTGCCGAAACTTGATCCCTCACTTCACTTCACTTCACTTCCGACAAGACCAAATCCCCGATTCCTTGCCCGTTCTTGTTTCTGCGAACAGTCAGATTTGTCTCTTTGCTCCACAGCAAACGCTTTGACTCTCCCCTGACTTTTCTTGTCTCGAGATTTGGAGTTTGATTGTTGTGTTTATGTGATGGTAATTATTTCTGGAAATGGCGACAGACGCTCTGGTTTAAAGGCAGAGACTGAATGAAGACGAAAGAGCTCATTCCATTCTCATATATCTTTTTTTTTCCAGGTGACTTAAAAATTTTATTTCCCTTATTTATTCTTAAACAATTTATTGCATCTTCTTACATAAAAACTATAATAAAACAGGACGCATAATGATAATGAGCCGACTTTCACTAATAATATCTCAACATTCTCCAATACATAATTATGGATTTATTGCTTTTTATTATATAATCATAATTATATTCTCTTTTTAATTTACGAGTGAAAACTGGAACTATTTAGATAAGTTTTCTGAAGCAAAATATTATTCTTAATCTCACCAAAAAAAAAAATTATTCTTAATCAATATATTCATCTATAATTTTTTAATTATATATATGTATCAAATATTTACAATTCGGATGATTTTCGAATTGGAATATAAATAATAAATTTTATCAACATAATCTTGGAGTTTTGGTTTAGATATTTTCGGATAATCTACTTATATATATAACCCAAAAAATCCACATAAGTAAATATCATCTGTCCATTTGATTAATAATGCGTTTGATTATTTTAATAAAATATTAATATCTTAGTAAATATTCCTGATAATTTTTTTATTGGTTATAGGTGGATATGGTGGACCGCATTATAGATTGCTTAACATTTAACACAGAAAAATATAAATTAAAAAATAAAATTAAAATGAGGCCAAGCTAAGTTGTCTCGGTTGGTTGACATTTGAAGTGTTTCATTCATGTGCTTACCCTTCTTCGTTGAGATGTCGCCTTTTATTTTATTGCTTCATTATTTATAACCAATTTGTGTTTGTCCTTTTGTTAATGGACACTTGAATTCTGAAATTTTAAAGCAAATCTAACCATTTGATTAAAAAAAAATATATTATTGAGTCAACTAATCATTAATTTAAATATATATAAAAACTTAAATGGAAAAATACAAAGATACCGAATCTCAACATTTATCTTAGCCGTCAATTTATTATTTTCGTTCACAGCCGTCTATTTATCAGATTCAATCTTAACCACTAACTAAACCAAAGACCCATTTTACCTTTTGTACACACAAAGGCGGCTTGCTTGTGCAGTGTCCACTTCTGTCTAAGACTTTTGTCTAGAAACCAGAAATGCTGGCAACGTGTTTCTTCATTGCTCTGTCTTTATGGTGATGACTTCTTCCTCCTCTGCCTCCGCCTCTCCGTCCCCTTCCGCCGCCTCTGCTCTCTGTTTCCGAAACATCCGAGCTTTTCGCATCGAGGTTTCTGTCTTGCTGTTCTCTGCCCATTCCCCGACCTCCTCGTCCACCTCTTCCTCTCGAATTTCTCGCATTCTCTCTTCCATCTTCCCCGGGCGAAGCATTCTGACCGTAGTGATCTTGCTGCGACTGATATTCAGTAAGTTTCTTAACGGCTCCAAGAGGAATGTTCCCTCCATGTCCCAACCCATGTATCAACTCTCCCTGAGCTCGGCTCACCAGTGATGCCTCATTGGCATTCGCCACTGCAACCGAGCCAGCCACTTTGTAACTGTAGTTCTTACCGTCTTTCACGTAGAATTGAGGCGCCTTTCTGCTTCCCCACTTCCGAGCACTAGAGGGATCGGATTCTGATCCAGAAACCAAACCAAACTTCTCGCTTTCTTCTGCAGCTGATTCCACCACACTGAAACCCAAGTCATCAAAGGAATCATCATATTCATCTTCATACTCGTACTCTGCAAGTAAGGCGGCATCCTTTGCCTTGTCGTTTTCATTCCTCGCATCGAGAATAGCATGGTTTGGAGCATCGTCCTTCGCCTTTCTGATAAACCTACCCATCGTCATAGTGGACGAGGCAGATGATGCTGAAGAAGCTGCATGTGGAGAAGGACCTTTGATGATGGCTTGCTCTTTGTATGGAACAGAGCTTGTGATGATATCATCAGATTCGACCAGCTTCCCTTTCCCTTTGTCTTGGCTGCTTATAGTTGAAGCAGATTTGGGTTGTGGCATTGTCTCCAAGGAAGTATCCAATCGTTTCAGATCCTCATGGAGCGTTCCTTCAAGTATTCTTTGGATAATCTCTTCTGGATTTTGATTATAAGCTTCGAGGCATGCAGCCAGGAACCCATTACCATAATCAGGGAATAAATCTTTTATTTGACTGATCTTGGATTGCATAACAACAGCATCTTCATCCACCAGCTGTTTGGAGTTTGTGTTTGCCACCTGAGCAGACAGCAAGTGTTGATCCTTAACTGAAGTGGTCTGAGAAGAGTGTGACGTGATCATCGATAAATACTGAAACTGCTCATCTTCCATCGATATCCATCCTGCTTACAAACAGATATTAGAACTTGCTTAGAAACAGATATTAAAGATACCATACCACGTAAGATTAAAATGGACTGGCTTCCGCGAAAATTACACATTCATAGGAGCATCGAACAATCTAAGAATCTCCTTAATTTTAGAGGGAAGCAAGGCAATAGATGATTTCATCTTCAGAAACTCTACTATATGCTTCATCTTACATGTCATTTGCTGATAGAGGATACCAAAGAAATGGATCGACCAGGACACAAAAAAAAAATAGTTGTGCAAGAAAATACCTGCATTCTGCAAACCCACGAGTCTATCCATTACTCTGTAATTCCTTTCAATCTTCTGAAGCAATCGATTTTTGTTTTCCAGCATTTGTTGAGAAACCCCACCTATTTCCCTAAATGTTTGCATCAGTATATCTGCCCTTATCATAGGATCCTCTACACTTGACGGGAACATCTTAGTGACGGCTGGAATTGAAGTCCCTTGATTAAACATTTCGTCACTCAGGTAACAAATGTCTAATATTTTCCAGCAAAAATTTACTATCCTTGTTGATAACATTTTCAAACTCATAGTAAGGTCGGAAAGAGATGCATGTTCTCCATCCTTGAACAACAACTGAAACCCCCGGTGTACTGATGGGAGCAAAGAATCGTGCAACCGCAAAATGCTGCTTAGAAGTTCATCATTCCCATAACTGCACAGACATTTAGGATCCGATAAAAAAACCAAAAAACTTTGGCAGACAAGACAAGCTAAAAGACTTGAGAGACACTATTGGATGAGTGGTGACAAAAGTCACACCATCAATCTCAGTTTTCAAAAATCATGAGAAATTTGTAATGCAGTTATATACAAATCCAACTAATGATGATTTATGCAGAGCAATTTTCCGCAGTCAAAACAGAGAAAACTTTTGAGAATTGGCAGAAATTCCATGGCCTGTCAACCAAGTACTCTTCACAATACTAATTGAATGTTATCGATGGAACAGAGAAGGCATACCTTGTCTCGACAGGGCAGGCCAAGATAAAGGCTGCTGGTTTATGTACAGAAATGTAACCATCCAAAGACACGACTCCATCATTAATGAAGTCCATAACCTAAGCACATAGCAAGGAAACTGATGACAACCATAACGCATCTCCTCATCCTCTTTAGAAGCAAAATCTTATGTTCCACGTTGAAATACATTAATGGGAAAAGAAACGCCTGATCCAACAAATATATATTTGTGCATGGCAAGTCAGAGTAAGCATGCTTGTACTGAAGAGGAAGGCGCATTAGAAAGTATTTCTTATTATTGCCCATTATTGGCAATAAACTGCATTTTTCCTAGGTCTAGAAAAGGAACAAATTCTATTAAAAGTTACCTTGAAATTTAATGATCGATAGCCAGACATATTTGAATAATGGGCTTATGTGTATGCCCTAATTATAAATGAAAACCCTAATTAAATTTACATGAATTGCATAATTAAAAGTTAAACAATCTAAAAATGTAACAAGTTATGTATCATATTGATAAGTTTTACAGAAAAAAAAACTGCAAAAGATTTCTTAAAATCACAGCTACCAATTCCAAACAAGCTACCAATTTCTTAACACAGAGCTAAAAATGCTTAAAAAGCCTCATTCTTTCCTAATTTCAGCATTGAGCTCAAAAGATTTCAAACACGATAAAGGCTTATCTTTTGTTTGACCACCCATGACCTCGTTTTCAGTTAGAAGTACTAAGTCAAGCATGTACAGAAATAATTAGTTCTATCGTGAATTTTATTTCAAGATAGGACCGCAACTCATATGTCCCAGGAAGGAAATTACATGGTAGAAGGAAAATTATCAGAATAGATGGAAGAAAACAAAGTGGAAAGAGAAGATTTCCACAAAAGCAAAGGGAAATTCACCTCTAAAAGGTCAGTACGAAGTCGCCTGGATCCCTGGTCTTCACTGTTTCCACTAGATAACAGGGTCTGCAGATAAAATTAAGAATGCAGCAGCAATATGGATCAGTGGAAAGTTGGGCAAAACAAATTTCAGGCACTGATTATTGACCAAGAACACAAATCTAAAACCTCGTATGGAACCTTAGATTGGGATGGATAGACTAGCTAGGTACAAGTTCCATGAAATTTAGGAGTAAGTAACCACAGACCTAGAGGTTTCATTTTCATACAAGGACATTAGAGGCGAAAACACAGCTCATTCTATGAGACAAACACGTTGACAGCAAAATTATTAAATCAAACAAGGCAAGCCTTAATTAGGCAATCGGTACGAATTGCGAAATCTCTCTCTCTTTATATATATATATATATATATATATGTATTGTTCACCATGAGACGAGAACCTTTTGAAAATTAAACACAAAATACATACCTCTAAAGATGAGGTGCAGCGGTGATACATGGTGTGCAGAATACCCAAGAAATGAGATAACATTATATTCAAGCTTTCAGGTATCCAAGGCTGGGCTTCCATGGCATTCTCAATCTAGAAACAGGGCAATTGAAGAAGTGAAAGAATATCTCAGGATGCAGAATGTAACAGATAGATATACTCTTAGTCTAATAAGCACATTCTGGAATGACTTACTAGGGATTTTGTAAGCTCCACATTTTCATGTCCATATATAGCACATATATCCAATAACTTTGGCAAATCAAGCAATTTTTTATCCTGCAAAAGAACTATAAACAGAACTAGTGATCAAAATGTTAACTAGAACATCATTGTGACCTATGTACGAGGAACCCATGCATCAGATTAAACCAACAATGAAGGGGAGCCTTGGCACACCGGTGTTGCCGTTGTAGCCTAGAGGTCACAAGTTCGAGTCTTGGAAGCATCCTCTTGCAGAATATTCTGCAAGGTAAGGTTTGCTTACAATACACCCTTGTAGTGGGACCCTACTCCGGACCCCGCTCAATGGGATGCTTTGTGCACCAGGGTGCCCTTTAACAAATCCCAACAATAAACATTTCCTATACAAGTGAAACACTCTTTTGGGTTTTGGCCATGCTTCTACCTTTCCATGGTGCTAGGTTAGCCAAGTGTGGGAAATCTACGTCAAGCTAAAAAAGAAATGTGATAGAAATTCCATATACTTGGTAGTTAGAGTATGTCATGTATTACTGAACCTTCTCTTTTCACAGTCATTTTCCCTTTCTAGTTAGACTACGAAAGGCAACTTACAACAAAATTACACAACAGTACAAAACTAGTGTGAGATGTATGACCACATGAAATGAAAGAAAATAAAACAATAAGACATACCTCTCAATAGCCAATTCATTAAATGCCCGATTTTTCTCGTCAAAATGAACTATAGAAATGGCTACTGACAATTTCAAACAGTAAAGAAGAGAGGAGGAACTCACCTCCATGGTCTTTCTGACTGAGACTATCTGCAGCTCGACAACCAGGATCCCTATTAGAAGATCTGCCATGACCCACATTCAAACACTCCGTATCAATCACAGGGCCAAAATGAATAAAAAAACAACAACAACAACATCGCCTCATTCCCAAGTTCATCTGGGGTCGTCCAAAATGAACAAAAAACAAAAGGGAAAAAAAACAATGTAGCTTCAGTTTAAGACTCAAAAAAGTGTCTCACATTCTGTACAAGATCATGAACACTCGGCGGCTTAACTCTAGCTCTCCGACAATAACTCCAGCAACAATTCCCTTGACTCCATGAAAAGGGAAATCATACCATCTGCTTCTAAATTGCAGGAAGCTATCCAAGAAATCGTGCAACGATGCATCACTAGCCACTGCCATTATTACGTAAAAGCAAACATTTGCCCAAAACCCACCACCAACATCAGTTCAAATCCCAGTTAGATTTGAAATCAAAACCAAAACCAAAAAAAAAGCAATAGAAGATCAGCACCCTCTCTCCAGAACTCTCTGGGGCTTAGCTTTAGCAGCCTGGTGAGCTCTCTGTTGAGAAGATCTACCACTCTCTGCGATTCGATGGGGTCCGACCCTCCATCCTCGGCGGCGAAACCGACGGCGACGGCCTCATCCTGCGGCAAGTAGTTCACGAAATTCCCGCCGCCCTGAGACGGAGTTCTACTAGACATCCACTGCCCTTGATCCCCCATCGTAATCCTACCTTCAGACGAGGAGGAGCCAGTGCCACCGCCGCCTCCCCTTCCGCCCCCGCCGCTCGAAGAAGCTACGGCGGAATCCAATTGCCTGAGCGAAGAGGAGAGAGAAACTGGGTACCTACCAGGGTTAGATCCATCAATTGGATTCCGAGCTTGTTGTTGGGTCTTGGGGACGTATCGGGTGTGCTGATCTTGTCTGCTGATATTAGAGCGACGATGAGACATGGTGGTTATAGGGTTCGCGACCTAGATTTCTCCGTCTAAAGATCGGCGAAGAGATCGAATTGCGCTTCGGCGGCTGTAAGCTGTGATGGAGAGGCAGTCGCGGAGGCGGGCGGGAAGAAGCAGCCGCAGATACGGTATCGTCGTTTTCCGTATAATATATAATACAGCGAGTATATTATTGTTTATTATTATTTTGTTCTTGTAATAGACATTCAAAGCTTTCATGTGTTGATAAAAAAAAATAAACTAGAAAAAGACGTGTAATTTTGAGAGGGAGAGAGATTAATTGAAGTTAATTAAATGTAAAGAATATTTTATTATATATAAACTGTACAAGTGGTGAACTCAAATCCAAAATCCGGTCTAACATATATACACACACACATATATAGTCATAACAAAATCATATATGGGCAATGCATATATCTTATATCACATAAAATCGAGCTTGAAAATGCCATTAATGATTCCCAATCCCAGAAACTGTCAGTCCAAAATTACACTTCGCGTAATATTTCGATCTAATTACAAGAATGAGAAATGTCAAAAAAAAAAAAAGAACAAAGCCAGAGACAAGAACAAGAACAAGAACAAGAACCGGAATCTTGGAGGGTTTCTTGGGTGCGATTTCTCTTCACATAAGCCGAGACAGAAGGTTGTGATGTAAGCCCATCGTGTCAAACCCTCCGTTGTAAGCCAAAGGTGCGTACATCCATAGATCATCCGAGCTCAACAGCTACAAAATTCCAACATATATATATATATATATATATGGACCCAATTAAATTCAAAGTTCTAGAATTTAAACATTATATTTTAACAGTATCATTAGAATATATTAGAAATTGCACAGAAATTCAGAGATCACAAATTTTATACATTATTTTATTTAAATCTTTTTCGTGAAGTTATGAATTCTGCTAAAACAATTACATTTTTTATTTAAATTCTTCTAATTATCAGTATATAATATATATATATATATAACCTTGATTTGCAGCTGGAGAAACTTGACATAATGGACAGCTTCTTCGAGCATTGTGCTGATATCAACCTTTGTCCCGTTTGGAACAAGGCTTTGCAATATCTTCAGCCTCTCATTGATCCTCTCTCTCCGCTTCTTCAACATGCAAAAATCCACCAAAAACATTAATTAAGAAATCCTAGAGATTTTTTAATAATGATAATGATGAGGGAAAACACAGTAATTATAATTAATTACCCGAGCGTATAGGCTCTGTGGATCAGTAGCTGTTCCTTTGCCGGCTCTTGCTTTTTGTTTCGAGTTCCGTACGTCATGAACATCTCCTAATAATGCATCGTCATCCGATGATGAACTGTTGCAGTTTTTTAAGCTTTCCTGGCCATTCTTCTGCTTCTTCTGCATGTTTTCGTTACAGTTCAATGTACATGCATGTAAGATTCTCTGTGTGTGTGTGTACATATGTATGTAATGCTTTTGTATCATATACTTACTTTTCTTGGCGGGCAAAGATTCTTCGCTTGAAGATTATTAGAGGGTCCGATTTCGTCCATGCTTCTTCTCGTGCACAAATCCGAAATATCTAGTTTCCCCTTCACCATCGTCGTCTCTTGGATCGGGTCGTGGTTCGTAGGATACGCTAATTGCTGTGGCATTGCAGCGAACGGGAAGACATGCTTGTCTCGATCATCACGAGCTTCTCCTTCGAAACAAGTGAAAGTAGTGTCTGAGATCAAGGCAGGATCTGGACAAAACACATTCTGATCATGACCATGATCATGGTCGTGCTGATGATGGTGACGATCATCATTATTGCAGAAGCTTGGGAAGCCGAGAGGTTTTGCTTCTGATGGACACTGGTCAAAGTTGAAAAACCCTAACAACGACTCCAATTCACCATCAACGTTAAACCCTTCAGCCATGACCGCCTCCATCGCCATAAAATGCTGGAGAAGAAGAAGACGATCAAGAAGGATCAACAAAAGAAAAAAAAAAAAGGGCTTTTTCCTTTGTCGATCTTCTTATTCTCTTGTCCTAATTAATTACTGTCTGAGCTTGTGTGTGTCTGTATATATATATATAAGCATGTATATATATATATGTGTGTGTATATTAGACTATATTGAAGAAGAAGATGACGATCTTGATGCAGATTCGATGAGATGATATGGGAAATTTCCTAATCTGCAATGATTGTTAATTAGTGAAAGAGTCCTAATGCATGCTTTTTAATTAACCTTATCAACATATATGATCAGTCAACTGTGGGGTTGATCGCAGGCAAGTATTATACAGTTCAGAGAGGAGGCCAACTCCATTGCATGAACTCGTTTAATATAAAGATTATGTATATTTTTATTATAAGTTACCATATATCAACGTACGATTACATTAATATTATAATTAATCTAAGGTTATGGAGTTTTGGTTCGTTTGCTTTGAAGAATTGGTAGGTAACTGGCCACGTAAGTGAGAGGAGACATGCAAATGCACGACTACCGAACAACGTGCGGGAGCCTTCCTGATGTATAAAAAATTAGGTTAAATAACTGTATTTTTCAGGTATTTTAAACTTTGTGCACAAAAAATAATACTCCCTCCTTTCAAAATATTTGTAGTTTTAGATTATTTTCCATATTTCAAAATATTTGTCATTCTACATTTTCAAGATATTTTTTACAATAGTTTTCAATTTTATCCCTATTAAATTCCAATAAATTATTAATGATAACATTGTTTTTATCATTAAATAAGGGTATATGTGACTTTTTCTATTTTTTCTTAAAAAACGTGAAATAACGGATGGAGTACTAATTTATTCGATGTCACGATAAATGACGTTTTAATCGAATATATATGTCAATCGGAAATTCAAAAATTCAGTTCTCGATTACTACTATATATAAAAATTGGAAATTCAAAAATCATTTCACTCACAAATATTAGGTTTCCCAACAGAAAAAATTACAACATATACCCTGATATCAAAATCTTGTTTTTTATCTTTCAATTTTCTTTTGTTTGTTTTGAATTTTGATTTTTTTCCCTAATTTAAACATCCGTTACCGAAATTGCTTTAGCATACTCAATAATGAGTGCACGAGCGGTTAGAAGAGTGTTGCTCTCTGGGTCTCGTCCACGGTTCGAATCCAATTGCTGGAGAGGGAGATGATGTTTTATCGGTTGGGAGGGTGTTGTTCTCTGGACCTCTTTCGTCGGATCTCTAAAGGTTGTTCTCGGACCTAGGAGATGTAGCTAGGTTAGACCGAAAGTACAGGTGAACCTCCTTATTAACAAAAAAAAAATTGCTTTAGCATTGAACCAAAATAAAATTGCATAGTTTTATTACTTTTAAAAATATACAATTCACTTGGCTAGCTTCAACAATATTTGATGCAATTGATTTACCTTTTAACATTTTTTAAAAGTAACTCTATGGAGAAATAGCCTGACCCATCCATTTTGTTATACAACTTATGACAATCCACAAAATGCACAACAAAAAAAACGGCATAAATAAATAAATAAAATATATAAGATAAAAATTAAGGACGGCCACAAGAGAACCCGACAAGATGAGATCCGAACTCGTTTGCTTTGTCTTAACATCATCCTGACACAAAATCTTGAGTTTCAAGTTTAATTTTTAATTTAATTTTATTATCTAAACTATTTTTTTCCTAATTATTGACAGTTAAGGTACGTTGAATCCTATGGATTCGTTATTCTGTTCATTTGTTCTGGACTTACTCGTGGAATTGCATGCCCCACTGCTCCAACATATCTACAAC
Organism: Tarenaya hassleriana; assembly: GCF_000463585.1. Taxonomy (NCBI): domain Eukaryota; kingdom Viridiplantae; phylum Streptophyta; class Magnoliopsida; order Brassicales; family Cleomaceae; genus Tarenaya; species Tarenaya hassleriana. The sequence continues at coordinate 6,083,110 of NW_010965372.1, read as the reverse complement.
TTATAATACAACTATACATTTATGTATTTAAATGTTCTTATAAGACAATTTTTTTTGGTGTTGGAATTGGAACAACTTTTATCATATAAAAATGAATCAAATGGGCCAAATTGACTCAAATACGGCGGCCCATGTATGTTTCATTATTCAATTCTAATTTACTATACTTTATTTTCGTTCCGATCCTTTGATGTGCTATTTATAATTGTTTCTTAGTTCACGAAAACAAATATTGTATATTCTAACATAAGTTAAACCGAACTAAATCTAATTTATTATTCAAATACTTCATATAAAAACGTATAGTTACATAATCGCTTTGATTTTTTTTGGTTTACAGTATTTGTTTTTATATGAGTTTTTGTCATACGAGTTATTGTTTTTCTAACGTAAAAACCGATTTTGGGGAACGAAATCTAGAAGACAACGCGAGACAAAAAAAAAAGTAAAAAAAAATCTAGAAGGCGACACGTGGTACGGATGACGATGTGCGGTGAAATGCATGCACCTTTTTTAAAACAGACAAAGAAAACGTGTGATGATCCATCCACAAATATTTATTATTATTATTATTGTTGTTGTTACTGTTGTTTTTTTTTTATATACTGTGGAATTCCGTGACTATCTTCCCTTATAAATAGAGATGAACTGGCTACCACCCGCATCTAACGATCCCCTATCCGGACCTGACCACCAGACGCGCCTAACGTTCGGACCGTAGTTGGGCTTAGGCGTCTGCGGGTCAAACTCCAAGTCCACACGCACGAGTCTGTGATACACGCGTAGGATGTAAATCAGCCCGTGATGACAGGTTGGCAGACGAGCAGGTCAGAGGAAGTGATACGGTAAAGAATCGAACCCTCCACCTCATGGGTACTCTCCATGCTCACAACCAACTGACTTGAGGACGAACCCCATTGTTGTTACTGTTGTTGTTTTTTGTTTAAATTGTTACTGTTGTTACTTAAAAAACATCTCACATACTGCAAATAAAAATTGAGACAAATGTAGTATTCTATTTTCTACGGTGTTTACTGTTTTACATATTTATATATAATTAATTCCCACGAAAGTATATCCAAACATTGTAAAAAAAAAAATAAAGAAAAAACTAAGATATAAGCATTCTATTTGAAACCAAGTGAAGATATAATATCCATGCATGATGTACAAATATACTATACGACTTAGAAGCAGAACCGTACTAGAAATATCCACGTGTGAGATACCTTACTAATTACAGTGTTAAATCAAATCCAATCAAATCCTATTCCCATTATATATATATATATATATATAATTAAAACAGTGTGCAAAATAACATTCGATCGACAATGTTTATTTCGTTAAAACTCGAGATATTTGTACAAAACTTGCAAAGTATTTAATGTTTTTGGGCTGTTCCTCTCAAATGTTTATGCCCTTGTATATGTGTATGTGTATGTGTATGTATATGTATAGGTGTAGGAGTGGAAACGACGCTTCCGTACAGGTTAAGTTGGGAAAAGTGAAAGTCAAAGGAGTTCAATTCCGATTCGGTTTTGACTGTTTCAGACAGCCCTCTCTCTCTCTACTTGTTCAGCTAACAACGTCTTTCTCGGCGTATTTTGGTAACCCCGAAAAAAGAAAATTGTGAAATATTATTGCGGATTTAGATTCCATTAAATCAACATCGTTGAATGGTAAAATTCATCTTTTATAATGCGAAACAATGGTTAAAAAGCAAGGGAAACGGTTCCATTATTCGCTTCTGCAATAACTCATTCATATCCGGATTTTCTTATGGAGTTGGTTTAATCGATTTTTAAAAATATAAAATATATCATTCAAATTGGTTATAAATTATATAAAAAAAATGAAATGAAATTGAACCGTGCTTAGAACATAGACGTTATCCGTGGCAATGTAAAAGAAACGTGTACCATTTGTACATTACAAATGTCATCACGCGAATATATACACACACACACATATATATATATATAGTTGGATAGTTGGAAAAGTAGATACAGCCGACTTGGTGGCTTTTGTCACCACTTGCATGTGTACCAAGTCAAATAAAACGTGCACATATTATTTTCCCTCTTAATTATAAAATCATTCGTAAATAAATAAATAAATAAGTCTGGTCTTTCCTCACTCTTCACACTTTCCCCACTCTTTCTCACGCAACTTCCTCTCCACACTCCACAACCTACTATATATACACACATGCATATACCGGTATACATATCTTCTTCAACCTCCGTAGCTTTGATTCTTGAGTTCTCCTCCCCCTTCTCCTTCAGATCGCTGAATTTTCCCGGAATTCCCAAGAATATGGCTCTCGAAGCTCTCAGCTCGCCGAGATTAGCTTCTCCGATTCCTTCTCTGTTCGAAGATTCCACGAGCTTCCATGGCGTCAAACGCAAGCGTTCCAAACGCAACCGCTCCGACAACCGTCTCACCGAGGAAGAGTACCTCGCCGTCTGTCTCATGCTCCTCGCCCGCGATGGCGATCGCAAACGCCAATCGCCACCACCCGTTTTCGCGTTCGCGGCTCCGGAGAAGCTGATCTACAAGTGCAGCGTCTGCGACAAGGCGTTCTCGTCTTACCAGGCCCTCGGCGGCCACAAGGCCAGCCACCGCAAAAACGCGTTACCGACCACCGGAGACGATCAGTCGACGTCCACGTCGACGACCACAACCTCAAACGCAAACGCAAACGCGGGAGCAGGCAGAGCCCACGTTTGCTCTGTTTGCAACAAGTCTTTCCCAAGCGGTCAGGCGCTCGGCGGCCACAAACGCTGCCACTACGACGGCAACAGCAACAACAACAACAACAGTAGCAGCGTGTCCACGTCGGACGGTGTGGGATCCACCAGCCACCGTGGGTTCGACCTGAACATACCGGCGATACCGGAGTTCTCGCCGGGGAATCTGGTCAACGGAGACGGCGAGGTGGTGAGTCCGATGCCGGCGACGGCGAAGAAGCCACGCCTTGTGCTCTCTGTCAAGCTCGAAGATTGCTCCTTGTGAGAAAAAGAAAAACAGGCGGATTAGATTCAATGCTTTTGGATCCTTTTCTCGAAATTCGTTGTGTAATTCAGTTGGGTTTATAGGATTTTTTGTTTTTAGTGTATAGGATTTGAACTTTGTTAGATCCAATTCTTGCGTTCTTTGGTTGAATTGATTCAATGCCAAATAAATATCTATTTTGTTATTTTTATTTATTCGTATGTATTATTCAATAGCAATACGACTTAATTTCCCCATTTTAGTTCGTGAGACGCAATCTCTAATCAAATGGGATTACGATCGTGTTTGTGATTGTTTTTTTTTATAGTTATTTAACCAGATGAATATGTTGGAATTTTGGGGTCCGGTTTGGTTTGATTTGGAGTAATTCAGCCGAATTGTAATTAAATTAAATCTGATTTTGAACGGGTTACTTTTATTTGGTTTATTTAAATGAAAATATAGGTAGAAAACCTCTTAAATTTTAGTTTGGATTGCTAAATTGGGGTTAGTTTGGTCAAACCGAAACTACCCGATTATCTATCTCTCTCTCTAGAACCTGGGCAACGCTAACATGCACCGGTCAACCAAGGGAGGCGCATAACGCGGTATCAGCTTAGCCGTTGACCCGCGTTATTCCCCGGTCAACGCCCATCTTTGAGATATATATATATATATATATATATATATATTTTTTTTCTTTTTTGCTGTGTAGGAATTTTTTTTTATCATCTTTCGTTGCTGTTAAATGTTCTGTAATTACGTAGAAAAGGAGGTGAATTTGGCACTCGGCCAAAAGTGTGTGGGCTTTTCGACCAAACGAGAACGTGGGGATTGATCGAGTAAGAAAGAATCTAATCCCTCTTGTAGACAGATTCTTGTCGAAGTTTCAATACTCTGTCTATAGGACACGTAGATAAGTCCTCATCGTGTTTAGATTCGAATTATTCGTGTTTTTTTTTATATCTAAACAAGATACAAAAATGTACTTAAACAAAAAAAAAATGTAACAGATAGTTAATGGCATCATGTAATTAAGTAAACGTGTTCGGTGACTAACCAATGCGTACGCTTATGTTGCGGGGTAACTCTTCACTCACGGAAACGATGCTTAGATAATTGGCATTGACCCAAAAAAAGACATGGGATTATCAGTGACCAAATAGTGGAATCTAAACATCTTGGATATTATGACATTGGATTCAATATCTGAATATTTTGGATTATGAAGGACTTTTATTAGACGGGGAAATAAAAAATTAATGGTTATAGAGGTTACTTATGACATGTAAAAATACTAAATAGCACAAGTTTTAAGAGATGGCGCGTTGCCAATAATAATATCCCAATAGTAAGACTTTGGGCCTTCACTCTTAATTTTAAATTTGGGGTAAATCATTGTCAATAATACAGAAGGCCCAGACATACCCACCAGCAATGTTTGGAACAAAAGGCCCAGACATACCCACCATTGTCATTACACTAATAGCATATAATTACACTTGCTGAATTGGATGTTGAATATAATTTTTAAAATCAAATTATTCAAACAAAAAAGTGACTGAAAGCAAACAAAATTTAGAATATTTTTAATGTTGATATCTTGTTGAAAGTACTGACCAATAACCAAAACTACTTCCATAGACTTGACTATAAATATAATAAATAATATACGAATGGCTTAATAGAGGCTTTGTAATGTGGTTTGTTAGGTGAAATGTCGTACCAAAAAGCAACACATCACACATGACTTGTTGTTCTCTAAGGTCCGCATCAAATTTCAAACAAAGAGGCAACCGACACCCGCATATAACCAACACGGCCACACGACACTTCATTTCTTTGGCGGCCAAACATCAAAATCATTACGGTTGCCTGCCGTTGTGTAATGGACTCGACATTCAATTCAACTCGTGTACAGTCAAAACTCGGACGATTTAAGTGGCCCGACTCAAAAGGCCGCAGTAGATGTAGACCCATGAATTGGGAATTAGGGAGAGTTTACGTCTAAACATCTTTTATTAAATATATGTGTATATACACACACATGGTCATAGACACAGCCACATAAGCAGTTGATGCCACCGAAGAACATGGAAATCCTACTCCGGACATGGGTTTGAACTTAAGAGCTGAGGATGATACTTGCATATGGACATACTTTAAAGACAGAAATGCAACACTACCTCGGTGACGGAGGAGGTTATATGCTACGAGTAGACGATGATTCGATCTCGATCTCGATTCAAATAACGGTGGGGGGGGG
>NW_010965372.1:6048932-6077331 GCF_000463585.1 Tarenaya hassleriana | reverse complement strand
TTAAGAAGATAGGTGGGGGGGGGGGGGGAGGGGAAGGAGGGGTGTTCTCAGAATCTTTGGCAGAGATATGAACTGAGGAGATTCCAGCATCTTTTCTTCTGAATCCAACGTGATCGGCCTAGATCCTCATTCTTGTGAAGCAGATCCCACATTATATGTATATCCTCGTACTCACAGGATCTCACGTCGTGTTGCAACTTCAGCAGTCCTGTCCACATTAGGGCAATGAAATCTCGGATTCAGTCACTAAACAGAGCTCAAGCTTGCATTTCGAAATTACAACGCGGGCAGAAATCCGAGAGCATAACGATTACTGTAAACATGGCATATAATAACTCGAATCTTAGACCTAAATCTAAAAACCCTAATCAAGAATTGAACTGTAAATCTACAAACCCTAATCAAGATTTGTACCGCGTTGTAATCGTCCACACTTCAATTCACCTCGGAATCGGACACAAATTGAATCTAATCAAAGGTCAGATAAAATCTTCGATCGTATCAGGACAGTTATAGAATCATACATCGCGACTTAAAAGAGTAAGAAAAACGAATTAGAACGGATGATAACATCGGAAAAAGTTTCTCCGGCTATCTCCAACGGAGTAAAAAAATGGACGGCGGAGGGGCTTACCGGTGTTGCGGAAGCCGAGGCGGACGCCGACGCGGTTCCAGATTCTTCTCGTTGGAAACGCCACCGTGTTCCACCATTGCCGCCACCGTAGACTCGCCATGAAACTTCTCTCTCCGTCCTTCACAGAGAGAGAGAGAGAGAGGTGTATGATGTGAAGCCCAACCTCCGAAAACTGATTGTCCCTGATATTCTGGTATTTATATACAAAGATTAAGCAGAAGATTAACACTAATCTAATCCTGAGGGGTATTTTAGTAACAAATTGATGGTTATAAAATGTGAATTTCGAAATTAATGGATCAAGGAGAGACCTTACTTGAGCCGATGAAATAGAATTTCGAACAAAGTTATAAAAAAAGGGAAATACTTTATTAGTGTTAGCGTAATATTGAAGATTACTGCCTTTTGGGTAATTAGTAAAATATTTTGATTATAATTTATTAGTATAAACGTCCAACTTTTAACGAAAGAGGCGGCCAACTAACAGCGGCCTTCGGCAACTGACGTTATCACTTGCCGAGATTTCGACACGTGTAAGGCGTACAGTGTGGGTCCGACTGCCGTTGATTGCGATGCATCAGCGACGTGTCGGTCGGCTTTAGTTTTCCCACGTGGATGTTTCCCGTTGGTTTTCCCCCTCAAAAATATCAACGACCTGTTTTTTTTCCTTTTTGGAAAAAAATGGAAAACAAAATAATTCAAAATTTCTGCGAACTTTATTTTTGTTTAATGTTTGTGTTTAAATACAAAACGTCGAGTTTTGAAAATTTTAATGTGTGCAAGTTAGGTGGTTAAAAATTTGACGTTACTTACCTTCAACTTCCAAGCGGTTAGGTTTGGTTTCAAGTTTTTAAAAATCGATCCGATTTTTTTTAGCTTTTAAATATTCTAATTTCAAATACTTTATTAATATTTTAAATACTTGAATAGTCAAGTTAATTTTTTTATAGGTGATTATTTGAAACCTCTAAAATGTGATGTATTTGTAAATTGTAAGGCAGGAAATGAAAAAGAATTGTCGTAAAAAAGTTTAATTAAAGAATAAAAAACATATCGATTATAGAAATTTGCAAATCCTAGATGTACGCATAAATAAATCAGCTATTATTTGGTTAGCTACTTGTGATGTAGTTGCCGTTGCTGCAATGCATAGAGTGATTCTCTCTTACCAGCCTTCAGCTAACCCGAAAAATTTTCGGGTTAAGTCGCTAACTAGCCATTGATTCAGCCGTAACCTTCTTCCGGCTCGCCAAATACGTCAGATAGATCGTCCATACATACGCGCACGAGCTGTTCATCAATGGCTGCAAGTTAAGGTACAAGATGAAAACTTCAGTGCTTTTAGGAAACCACTTTTACAAAGAGATACGGGCATACTAGACGAAGACAAGGTTACATCGGGTTTTACCTGTAGATGCACGGGCACGAACTTGAACGTGACGAAATCACAGATCGGCCAGTATATAAGCCCGTTTCTTAATGCAGGAATCATGTCCCGTTTCAATCTGGCCAGGATCTCCTCGGAATTTTCGCCTTTTATGAGGTGCCCCATACATCAAAAAACAAATGCATGTTTAGCATGGAGAGATATAGGGCACAAACAAAACTCGGGTCCTTAACCGACATCATGTAGAACTATATAATGACATCCATTTACTTGTATGCACGAATGAACTTATCCAAGAGCTTCATAAACATAAACATGCATTATGGTCAGATATTAAGATCGGAGATCAATGAAAGATTCTACAAAAATACTAAGAACAATGTTCAACTTTCAATCACATTCACATGTCCAGAAATCGACTGAAAGCAACTAACAGAGTCCAAATGTATTCGTACCTTGTAAAGCAGCATTGTAGGAGAAGAAGACTGTGTTTGCACAAGGTCCATATATAGCTTGCCCCATTATTATTTTCTTCAAGGTTGTCCGGACATCCCGTTTTGGCAAGATTGTTGAGAGAAAATTGAACCAAAGATGCTGTGATGGCCCAAGAAACAGCAACCCGTAGCTAGCCATTCGAGATGTTCTTATCAAGTCAAAGGAACCAGATGGCGGCATCATGATCATCTACATAATGATTTGGGAATGAATGAACATGAATAAGAAGGAAAACAATCTCCATGTTAGATAACAGATATGAATGTCAAAGTTTGAACATGACAATACAGAAATTTGAAAACGCCATTCGGGTTAGAGCTATGACCAATCTCAAGTTTCGATAAGAGTGCATGATGGCAAAGAGAAGCCATTGAGATGGAAGGGGTTAACCAAATAGTGGAGTTACAGGCTATATGTCTAAAGAGAAAGATAAACTCATTGTCATTGATATAGCAAGCTTTCCAGACAATCTAACAAAATCTAACTCCATCGAGGATTCGGAATCGAGAAAAATGAGCAAGAATGGGCACTCGCCGAATAGATTCTAGCATCCAAATAAAAGAAATGGGATCGAAATGATAACTGAATTGATCATAAGACGAATGTGAACCATATCAGAACATGTTCTCCCAATTCGTTGGAACCCCAAATAGCTAAAATGGCAATTGGATTAAAGGAAATCAACATCTAGAAATCTCAATTCAACACTTTTCCTAAATTCGGTAACATAGGTTGTAATCTGATTTCAGAAGGGAACAGGGCCAGAACTTCTAAACTGCAAAGGCTTTCTTCCCTCGTTAATGCTAAATCAGAGTGGAAATAGCTTGATTTTTCCACATAATACTAAAACTACATATAGCAAATTGAATTGAATTTTCGTAGGAAGCATAGCGAGGAACATAAAAAGGGGGTTAATAATAAATTCACCTGAGATGTCAGATCAGCGGCGGCGTAAATGAGCGATGTAGTGATGCTCTTGGTGATGAAAGGGTGCGAATCCAGCTTCCTCAAATACCATCGAAGAAATCCAACTTTCGAAGAAGAAGAAGAACAATTCGTCGATAAACGGCGCGAAGGGGACGTCAAGCAGACAAGACGAGAGATTCCGAAATCCCCTACTTTACGGAAATGGTGAAGAAACCGACCAGAATATCCGAGTCTCAGTTTCCGACCAGCGACCAAAGCTTCTATCGAGACATTGCTTTTTCCGGAGAGAGAGCATCGATCGGAGAACCCCAGAGAGATACGACGCTTCGCCAAGCCAACGATGTTCATGACGAGCTCTGGTTCTTCGTTAATGGCAGCGGCAGAAGTGTAACGGTGGCAATACATTTAATATTTCGGGCCGCGTTAAAATGGCCGCATTTGGATTCAGACGGGAAGAAGTGTTGTTCCCCACAACAAAAACGCCGAGCAGTTTCTTATCTTCCTTTGGCAGTACAGACTGTACAATAACATTTCGAGCCGGATTAAACGATGCCGTTTGTACTCAGAGTACAGAGGAAAACGACATGATGTGCTTTCCTTAAAATAAGAAACGTCACGAGCTTTCCGAGTAACGTTCCTCTTTATGTAGGGCTCTTCCACGGGGGAATATTACTCAAATAACCCATTTGGATCGTAGCAATTTCAGTGTACACCACCGAAAAAAAAAAAAATTTTGCGACCTTATTACGACTAATATATAACTAATATACAACTTATTAAAGAGTAGTTTATTAGTCGTAATAAGTTGTATATTAGTTATATATTAGTCGTAATAAGGTCGCAAAATTTTTTTTTTTTTTCGGTGGTGTACCCTGAAATTGCTGCGAACGAAGTGGGTTATTAGGGTTAAAACCCCCCTTCCACGGTACATACTTCTCCCCCAATCGTCCTCCGAAAGGACTCTCTGTATATATTTCACCAGTTCGATTTCAAACATCTGTTTCCTTCTGATCTCTCTTCTCCCGAGAATCTTCTTCGCCGCAGTGGGAAGTTTTAAATGGATCCCTCCATAGTCAAGCTCCTTGAAGAAGACGAGGTTAGGTTTCTAATTTCACACTTCTGTCGGGGTTTCGTCACCTGTGTGTGTCTTTGAGCTTCTGGATTTTGATTCCGTCGAATTCTGCGGTCAGGATGAATCTATGCACTCGGGAGCTGATGTTGACGCGTTCCAAGCTGCTCTGAATCGAGACATCGAAGGTTCTATGTCGACTTCGCAGCCGTCTGTGACGAACATCGGTATGGGTTTTGGGGGAGATTCATTTTGTCATTTCGGGTTCAACGCATACCTCTTTCTGTGGGTTTTGGATGTTTTGAAAAGAAAATGGTTGCTTAGAATCTTAGTCGGAGAATATTACTGCATTGTGTGGTGCATCCCTGGTTTTGTGCTAGTTTCATCGGAAGAATGGAAAGCTGAAGTTGAAACCTATTTCATACTAATTTTTGAAAATTTGCAAAAATAATGAAGGTCTTTGAATGCTTAATGAAGAACATTGTCAAATTCTTAGTTATTTCGATTGGTTTAGATGCATGAGTGCTCGTAAAGACAGCTTTATGCTTTTTTATAAGCCATCTGACATGTGAATGCTAGGGGAATCTGTGAGATTATTAGCTGATATATGTATGATCCAAAAAACTTACCCATAAGATCCAGCTTGTAGAAATTTCACTTGATTCTGTTGGAAAAAATGGCGAAGTTGAACCCTAGTTCAGGCCAACTTCAGGAAATCTTTGGTTTGATATATATTTTTTGAACAGTTTGCAAATTCTTAGATGCTTCAGTTGGTATTGACATGTGAATGGCTATAGAAACTGGTTTTTGGGCTACCTTTATTATAAGGCATGATGGAGACTTGGAGAATCTACTAATATGTTAGTACGTCTCAGATTAAAAGCGAAAGAAGAGACTTGAATGTAGGATTCTTTTTGGGCCTAGATATGCAAATAACTATGCTAAAGTTGTAATGAAATATGCTGGCTGTCAGCTTGTTTGGGCAACATTGTCACGGCTGATGTGAAGTCATTAACTAGTTTAGATGATTTATGTGTTCTTGATTGTTGGGATAATTACTGATCCCTTGATGATCCAGCTGATGCCTTGATGATGCTAAGTTCTATGTTTTTAGTCGATTAATGTGGAACATTAACAATTAAGTTTCCAAGTGCTCAATTTCATATCTTCTTACTTTGCCATTCATAGTGTCGCTGCTTATTCTTTTTCTTTCTATGCCTCAAGTGCTGAAGTTATCTCTTTTGATATATATCCGTGCTGGTTTAGGAGTTCCATTTGGATGTGATGGATATATGAAAATTACAGAACATGAACTATTCAGAGTCATATGCGACAACGAAATGCTAGTTAATGTTGTCTGGTTGTGTTTTCTCTTTTTTTTTTATCTGAATTTTTCTCACGTTTACATGGGATTCTGAGTTACATCAATTAACGGCCTGGGATATTGTGCCTGAAGGAAGCGATCATCCTTCAAGCCAGGGATTAGCAACTTGGAAGAATGGGATTGGAGATGTTAATACCAACCTCCATAGACAGCACAGCCTAGAGAGCACTCAGATGATGGAGCACCAAGGATCAGCCATAGATAATCAGCATCGAAATGATATTAAACAGGTGAATGAACCCCATTTACAGCATAGCCAGCCTCCAGACCATCGTCAACCAGGTCAACTGGGGGAAAAGCCTCCCCAGGTTCCCCAAACGACTGGTTTGCAGGTTTCTGAAAAGAATCCTCTTTCTAATGAACCTGAGAGATCACATAATCAAGAGAGTGAATCTCAGTACCTGAGATTGCAGAAGTTGAGTAGCCAACAGGCTCGTGCAGTGGAACAGCCAGTTAATCCTATGAATCGTGGCCCTAAGCAAGTGCCATTTGGCGTATTGCTGCCGACCTTAGTGGCCCAACTCGATAAAGATAGAGCAATGCAGCTCCATACCCTGTATGCTAGACTCAAGGTGGGTCTACACTTTTCATGAAATTTCAGCATCATGTTCACTATAAAATCGCTGGATCTCTTGTAGTATCATCACTTTTCTTCTGATACATGGTGACAGAATAATGAAATTCCAAAAGATGGATTCGCACGGCATATGAAAGATATTGTAGGTGATCAGATGCTGAGGTTGGCAGTTAGCAAACTGCAACAGGTACTATTATTTTGTATTGTTCTCTAGATATTATGTTGCATAACTGCTAATGCAAGGTATACAATGAAGTTTGCATTTGCCTGTTGATTTGATCTCAGTGCTTTCAAATGGTATCAGACTTCCTCCTATACTGGCCAACCATGAGTTCTTTCTATTGCAATCAACATGCAGTTTTACCCATACCATCCACATCACTTGCCATACCAATTTTCATTTTCTAGCTTTATCTTTGCTGTGCACGCTCCAGTTATAGGGTAAATATTAGAACAGGGTTAAACTTACTCAGTGAGTATTGCGAGATAGCAATCGAGTATGAACTTTTGTCGAGTGGGGTTGTAGAAGGGCCCGCATATATATGATCAGAACCTCACGTTCAATTGTTCAAGGGTAAACAATTGTTGTTTTATCTTTAGTTGTGTAATATAACTAGAAAAAAACATAAGCTCATAAAATTAGAAAGAAGCCTTCTCTAGAAAATGTTGCGTTACACACCAGTTTACAAATTGCAGCATTGGTTTGACCTCTGTGGTATGAGTTGAACACTTCTTTACTTGTAAACTCACTGGTTTCAGATGAAATATTAACAGGGCAAGATGGGAATTCAAGCTCCAGTACGCCCAAGCCATCCCGGAGTGCCATCAACTAAGGCTGGTATATACTCAATCAATTCATTTTTTGCAACTATGAAAACATTTTGAATTTCCAGTATATGCATTTTTTTATTCCCTTTTAAAGGCCAAAATCGATGCCTTATTCAATCTATTCAGCTGCAGAAATCGGTGCTAAAAAATCTCAGTCCGATCCTCGTGGAATCCATGTAAACCAAATGTCTTCATCAGCTTCAGGCGTCTTAAGCACTGCAGCTCCTGTTCAAGGGCTTAACAAGCATCCACAGCAGCACATGCAACTTCCATCAAGTTCTTTTCCTATGTATGGAAACAGTTCTGGTACTTTTAGCCCATATCCTGGATCAAACATCAACACTTCCGGCTCATCTATCAGACCGCAGCTGCATAGCGCCCAAATGAGACAGTTGGCAAACAATCCAAGTTTAGGATCAAATACTTTTGGAGGGTCAACCCCGTCTACAACAAATATGATGACTATGCCGAAGTTTGAGAGACCAACTTCTGTAAATGATCCAAACAGGATTCAGGGCGGCTCTATATCTCATTTCCAGAGCAATTCACCCATGCCTTTAAGTTCTGTTACTTGGCAAGGATCAGTGACAAAGGATCAGGCATCTGGCCCTTTGTCATCAATGTCCCATGTGAAGCAGGAATTAGTTGATCAGAGTTTCGAACAGAAACCTCATGTGTCAATGCCACAGGGTCTACCTTCTGTATCAGTTGACCAGAACAGTGCAACTCCAGGGGTTTTGAAGGATGACTTGGAGAAGCAAACTTCAAGAATGGTTTTAGGCTTGCCTGGGAACATGGTGCATACAAGCTCTATTACTCCCTCAACAACACAGCTGGATTCCACCCCCATGGTAAAAGAGCAGATAATATAAATTCTAAATTTGCTGCCAGGAGACAATTTTAAATTTTCTTTATTTGGTGCTCTTTGAGCTCTTATGCAGTCAAAGTGCATGAACCCTCTCATTTTATTTTATTTCCCTTTTTATTTAGGGAATTTTGACTCTGCTTTGTTCTTGTTTTACCTTTAAATTTGTCTTTCTTCGCAGTATATGGATTATCTTCTAACTGAGCTGTTGCTCCTTGATTTATCAGCTGAATTCTCGTGCTCTGCCTGGGACCTCTCCAGCAGCGAATATTGTCAAAACCCCACCAAAAAAGCCCTCAGTTGGTCAGAAGAAACCTCTTGACACATTAGGTTCTTCACCACCAAGGTAACAGATCTATTTGATTTGTGAAACGGGGGAACTATAGTGACAGGCTGCTCAAACCTATTATTTAGTTCTAATTGAAATTTTATGGACTGACTTACAGCAAGAAGCAAAAAATAGTCGGGGCGTCTTTAGATCAAAGTATTGAACAGCTTAATGATGTCACTGCAGTTAGTGGCGTCAACCTCAGGGTGCGTATTCTGTTAGTGGCTGAATTTCTTGTAGTTATGGGTATCGAACATTAAATGAAACATCAGTGTCTGTATTTGCTTTAGGAAGAAGAGGAACAGCTATTCTCTGGCCCTAAGGAGGATAGCCATGCTTCTGAAGCATCTCGAAGAGCTGTGCAGGAAGAGGAAGAAAAATTGATTCTGCAGAAGAATCCGCTGCAGAAAAAACTGGCTGAAATTAGTTGAGATATTTCCCTTCTCTTCGCTTTCTCTTTTTGTTTTCTTGTTATTTCCCTGATAGCTTACACAGTTTTGAAATCTTACAGTGGCAAAATGCGGTTTGAAGCATATAAGCAACGATGTCGAACGGTGTTTGTCCTTGGTGAGATAGCCACTGTATGTGCCTTTTTCCACAAATACGACTTTTGCACTTTTACTTATGTTTTTGTCTTCAGTGTTTGGAGGAAAGGATGCGTGGACTAATATCTAATATAATCAGGTTGTCCAAGCAGGTCCGTCTTATTTTTCTTTCCTTCTGCCTCCTGCTTCAATTTTTTCTTTGTACCATAAGCTATAATATGGTTCTTAAGTTAAAGGTACTTTTTCAGCGGGTTGATGCTGAGAAATCTAGACATCGGACTGTTATCACATCAGATATCCGGCAACAAATCAACGAAATGAATCAGAAGGTGAACGAAGAAAGGGAGAAGAAACAAGCCGAGGCAGAAAAGCTCAAGAAAATGAATGAAGTTTGTTTCCGAGCTCATATCCTATTTTTTCATCTTTAATTGTAATGTTCTACAATATCATGCCTTGATAATCTGTTTCCCTTTCACTTTCCTCGGTGTGCAGCCCGAAGGTGATGGTGGAGTCGATAGTGAGAAGGATAAAGAAGATAGTCGTTCAAAGCTGCCAAAGGTATCGAGGAGGACGAAATAATTTGTATATGGAGCTGTGTAAGTTTCCTTTGAAAATCGTATCGAAATGTGTTGTTCTGACAAGCAGGCGAACAAAGAGGAAGACGATAAAATGAGAACCACGGCTGCGAACGTTGCTGCAAGAGCAGCTGTCGGAGGAGATGACATGGCATCGAGATGGCAACTCATGGCAGAGCAAGCTCGCCAGAAACGCGAGGGAGGAGCCGATGGTACATCTACTTCTCTATCCGTTAAAGACGGAAATAAAAAATCTGCTTCAGCGGCAGGAAGGAACTCCAAGGATGGTCAGGAGGGAGGACGGCGTGGCTCTGCAACAGGTGAGCCGATTCTATTACTCGAATTGGCTTGAAACAAGGAAACAATAGGACGGGTTTCTCTTCTTGAATTGTTCTTTAGAAGAAGTATAATCAAAATTTTGGTTTGCTTGTGGGAAAAATGGAATTCATTTCATATTTCTGTTTTTTTCTTACAACAGGGGCTGGCAGGAAATTAGGCAAGAACCAAGGTTCGACAACTGCTCATCCGAAGGTGGTCCGTGCGATCTCAGTTAAGGACGTTATCGCTGTACTGGAAAGAGAGCCTCAAATGTCGAAGTCGACTCTAGTATACCGTCTGTACAATAGAATCAGCTCCGAGGGTTCACCCGAAAGAACATAAGGTTTGCAAGAAAAGTCCGAAGAACGGCTGCAAAACCCCGCATTTGGTAATCCCGCCCGGCTACGGGATGTAAGTTCCGATATCGCAGGAGATTCCCGGCGGTCGGAAAAAGGTCACAAAGGCGTTACAAGCTGACTTGATGGCTTGTGATCCTGACGAGGTAATCTGCAGAACTTCACAAAGTGTTTTTTTGTTTGTTTGCTTTGATTGATGGTAGTGTCGCATTGTATCAAATTGTATAGACTTTACGATGGAGAATTATGATAAATATCGCCGTTTAGTGGGAGGGAAACTAAGATTTAGAACCGTAGACTAATGTTAACCTCAACATTATTATTGTTGCAAATCTATATCTCGATATTTTCTTTATTGATTTAAAATTCAATTCAATATTTTCTTAAACACCAAAGCACTCAAGTCATTTTTGTTTTCGTTTCTTCTATCTATCTATCAGATTAGGGATACAACATAGGGACGGCCATCTCTTTTAAACATCAAACCATGGCATTTGCCATTTCAAGAAAGTAAAAAAAAAAAAAATCTTGCAATGGTTTCCCTCTCTCGAAAAAAGATTCCGACATATCTATCTCTCGTATGAATGAAGATGCAGACTATGAACTTCGTTGTGAAGAACCAAAACACTTACTTAGGTACTTTTCGAAACGTGTTGCGTCTTATTGTGCTCGAATTTATCCTTCTTCTCAAACTCGACGCCTTCAAAAGTTACCCGAGATGATCGATATTTGCCCCCAAAGGCTGTCCCGAAACCCCATCCGAGCCCTAACCCCACCCCGCAGCCACCGCCTTCCGACAAGAAAATCACAATATAAAACAACTTCGGATTTAATAACAAGATGAAAAAAAAAAATAGCATCACTCTATATACTTGAGCAAGTTGTTGAGATACATAAACCTAATGGAACTAGAGGCTCTGTTTGATTTACCTGCACCAAGGCCTAAGATGTTCAAAGGGATTCCTGAAGGAGAGATCAAACAAAAGATATTCAATCCAATTAGCATATATATTGAAAATTTGATCCACACTTTAAGCAAACAGACAATACCCATATTTCTATATCAATTAGTTATGGTAGCTGCAGAATGTAAAGTTTAGTCCTTTCTGCAAGGACAAAGCTCGTCCCTTTTCTATTTTTTTTATCAATTGAATGATGCAAGAGAACAAGGAAACAAAAAGGAAAAACACAAAAACAGAGAAAGTCTTGGAAACGTTTGGATCAAATTATCAATGGAGCAATTCATGTTTCCACCCGAGAAAGAACTCCACTGGGAAAAAAAAATCAAATTAAGAGGCTATCATCAAGTGCCAAAGATGGAGCTAATTCTATCAGTAAACGATTTAATTTTTTTATTTCTTTCAGATCACACTCTCAAATCTTTCTTCATCTATTACAAAACATTTTGATCACCAAAACACAAGCCTCATTGGTGCATTTTTCGTTCACGAAGCATCGAATTTCAGTTCATGTTCATCGTCATTTAAGGAATTCCAAAGCTAATATTCAGAAAATTCCATCTCGACGCACGAAATCTATCAGCAGAAACTGGAACAAATTCCAGAATCGTCGTATCATAACCAAAATTGGAAGAAGGAAAAATGGAATTGAGAGAGATGGTGAAACCTGACCTCCGAAACCCCACCCGATGCCGAATCCACAACCAACACCAAACCCTAGAAATGGGAGATTCAAATCGAATTCACAGATTTTGGGTCGAATCCGAAATAAATTATAAGGAAACGAAAGCAAAATACGGAAAAAATGGGAATATACCGAATCCAACCCCGACTCCGTTGAAGTCTGTGAGCACCATTTTCTCTTCTCAGAGACGAGAACAAAAGGAGAAGTTTGAATGATGGAGGTATTAGTGTCGCTTATAAGATTAATAATACAAAGGAAAAATCCAAAAAAAAAAAAAAAACTTTACAATTTTGACAAAAAAAACACTGAATTTTTTATTTTGTTAAATAAATATTAAATTTTTTAAATTTGACAAAATAAACACTTAACTTTTCTACGATTGTCAAAATAAACAAAATAGATGACATGACTCAATTAGATGCAAACACGTCAGATTATTTTATTTAGTTTTTTTACAATCGGAAAAAGTTCATGTATTTTTTTGGATCACTAAAAAAGTTCAGTCGCAGAAAAGTTTATGTATTTTTTGGATCATTTAAAAAGTTCAGTGTTTTTTTAGACTGGTTTAAAAAGTTTAATGTTTATTTGACAAAAACTAAAATTTAGTGTTTTTTTTGTCAAAATTGTAAAGTTCAGTATTTTTTTTGGATTTTCTCTAATACAAATGATTAAGTTAATTAAGCAGATTAATGGCTGCTCTTTTTTAGTTCGCAATATCCTAAATATTAGGATAATTTTATTCCGAATCTAAATGCAATAACAAATTATTTCTCTTTTTTTTTTGGGTTTGTTGGTCAAATAAATTGAATTTTAAAATTTAGAGTAAGAACTTGAATTTATAAATTTGAGATATATGAGTTTCGACCATATTTGACAAAAACTAAAATTTAGTGTTTTTTTTGTCAAAATTGTAAAGTTCAGTATTTTTTTTGGATTTTCTCTAATACAAATGATTAAGTTAATTAAGCAGATTAATGGCTGCTCTTTTTTAGTTCGCAATATCCTAAATATTAGGATAATTTTATTCCGAATCTAAATGCAATAACAAATTATTTCTCTTTTTTTTTTGGGTTTGTTGGTCAAATAAATTGAATTTTAAAATTTAGAGTAAGAACTTGAATTTATAAATTTGAGATATATGAGTTTCGACCATGGCCAAACATGAAATAAATGTAACCAACGACGAGGCTTGGTACCGTTTCGACGCTAATCCAAAAGCAAACGAAGATTAATATGAAAATATCCATTCATAATTGAACTTTTCGCACGTGGTCATAAACTCTCAAGCAGTATGCATACCACGTAGAATATATAAACATCCAAAAATTCGTTGGAGAATGGAATCAAATCTATGATCTCTCGAAGAATTATACATTTCTTAAGCTCTATATAATAGTATGCATTTTGTTTATGCAGAAAATCAGGATATCCCGTTTTTATAAATGGTGTGAATCGTACTCCTCCGAACCATTTAATTCTTCGTTTGTTTAACTAACAAAAATTTAATTTCTTTATAAATTTTTATAAAAAATTTAGATAAAATTGTTAAATACCTTTATTCTAATATTAAATTTGTTCTTACATAAATATTTTTGTGACGATCGAGAGCAAGAGCATTAGGGATCCAAGAAGGAGTAGTAACCTAAGTATATATGATGATGATACCTCACCTCGGTCAACGTTGAGATGAAAATATTGGAAACAACACTACACAACGAGCTACTCGCTATATTTCAAACATAAAGTTCATAGGGACCGGACTTCGGTCGAAAGTTTTAGGTCCGGCCCGATCATGTTTTGGATCGGGTCGGTCTGGCCCATAAATATTCGGGTGTGTCGGACTCAGGCTAAGCCAGATCAGCGCGGTCATTTGGACACACCTAAAACAACTAGAGGCTAAATGGGCAGCCTAAAATAAAATAATTTTTAGAAGAAATAAAAAAGAGAAATCCAACAAATGTAGTAACACAACTACCAAGATGGGATTAAATGGTCCTAAAGATTAAGGGAAGATGAATCAATAGAAGATGTCTTTGTCCACAAAAGAAACCAAACAACACTCCTTTACCCATATCATTTATTTGATGGGTTGTGAGATCAAACACTAAAAAGCCGCCTCCTGTGTCTTAAGACTCTAATCAAAACCCACTAATTGTCCTAAAGGAACAACATTCGACTGGTTTCATGACAAAAACAACAGATAATCCTACATTTTAAAAAAACAAACCCAATGACCATAAGAACAATACTGCTCATCTTCCTATCATAACACTCAATCAAGAACTCAAGTCTTTTCCTTTCCTTTTTCTCTGGTAACCTCACAAGAGATTGAGTTTCTCCAGTATAATCTTACCGAACCTACTGCACGTCATCAGTTCTTTGTTCTCTCGGAAAATATTCATCAACACCTTGCGTATATCATCCTGCCGTTAGAAAGCAAGTGCATGATTTTAAAGACAATTGATCTCAGAATCTTCTCAGATGAACAGCTATGTATGTATGTATGCATGTATGTATGTATGTATGTACGAATAATACATTACATGATCATGTGAGGGAAGTGAGATTTGTAAGGTGGTACCTTAGATTCAGCCCACATGCTCTGCACGACATAGTTTCCAAACTTGTCTATAAGAAGCGTCTTGATGTCTGTAAGGAGCTGCAATACGATTCCTCTGGAACCTTCTTTCCCCAAATTTCTCAAGATACTTTGGACAACGTGGCTGCCGTGCTTCTCGCGAGACAGATAAATGTAACTTCCTTCAAGCTGTCTCAGGATTTCAGAAGTTGCCCCTGGATCATTCACGTCCAGCACAAACTGCACCACAAAGTTTCTGAAGGAGAAGAAAAAAACTCGTTCAACAGACGGAAATGATGGTGTGAGTAATCGTTTTAAGGTTCAGTAAAATGACTTCATGTTTTACCCATAGCAGTGATTAGAGAGTCTCAAAGCATTCGAGGCTATATTGTAGATCAGATGTTGCCTTAGATTGCCCGTGGAGCGTGTAATGCAATCCTGAAGCAGGCAACAACCATGTTGATCAATGGCAATTTCAAAGCAATGCTGAGCAATCACTTCAAGAAGATGCTGCAAAAATTACAACAAAAAATTTATGAGAGTATATCACTGGAGAGGCATCCCAAGCTTCTTTTAAGGAAAAAAAAACAAACAAAAAGAAGATTGGATTGGAATCCATTTGGATATATTGATTCTGGTTTATTATTAGCACCCTTTTCTTGTAGCACAAGTAAAAGAGTTATGGTATGGCAAAGTTTGTGTGTAAACCTGGACATAAAGCTAGTAGACAATATCCATATTCATAATCAACTTAAAACTTTAAGAGGTTCACACGGTGAGAAACCCAACTTCAAGAGAATGCTATAAGAACATCATAGCAGAAGGAGAAGTTTACCATGTTGTCTAGAGGAGAGAAATGGCTCAAACAGTGCAGAATCACATGGTTGCCGTTGGCATTTTTAGTCAAACGAAGTGCTACCGGTCTTACCGCCATCATGAAGCGGGATATTTGCTCTCGAGACCTTAGATGTCTCAGCAGCTCTTCTATTGAGCGAGCCCTGTTATCTCTCGAAAAAAGACAATGACCAAATTAGAGGTCGAAACAAAGAAAAGAATCGAAATTCTGAACATGGGCTTCATCAAAACTATGCCATGCAGTCGAAGATCACATCTCTGATGGAATGTGACTGGTTACGCTAATGAGATCATACCAAAAGAACAAGCAACAATGAATGGTTTATCTGTACCATAATGCAGATCAAATCGATGGGAACATCATGTTTCGTACCCCTGAAAGTCATTGCAGATGTTAACAAGATGAAAAGGGTTCCTAGTGACCACGCCCAGAATCTGAGTGATCTGGTCCTTAGTGCATCTCTCAATACACTTCTTGAAAACATGTTGACCAAAAGGGTCCACCATCAGTTCACAAACATGGGAGACGACATTGCTGAAGCTCCAAACAAAGCTCCTCTCTGGCCCCTCAATAGCAGCAACCATATTTTCATAAAACATTTGACGCTTAGGCGTCATCACCATATTCGCCGGTCTCTGCAGAGACGCGAAATTGGGACGGTTGTTACCCCTTGAATTACGGTTCCTAAACATGGCACTATTCGAAGTAGGCCAGGGGTTCTGATCCAAGACACTATTATTTCTTGGGGGATAAGGAACTTCCCCAAGATTACCATTGAGGAAACCATTGCTAAGCATCCGATCCTGACCCATGACACTATTGCTATGCCTAGAATCATCAAACCCAAAAGACCCATTAACGCAATCGTTCTGAAAACCAAGTCTCATCTGCAGCTGCTGATTGATCTGTTCACGCTCTGCTTCTTGCTGAGCCGGAGGAGCCCTGCACCCATCCACATTGATTCCATGAAAGTCGTAAGAGCCCTGATAGAGACCACTGTTCCATAGCGGCGACGGCGGATGATGAAGACGAGGACGGCCACCACGGTCGTTAGAATCGGATAAACCCAGTTGGGAAAACCCGGATTCTAGGGTTTGCAAATCAGAGAAAGGGGAAAACCCCCAAGCTCCTCCATACGAGTGGCGGTAATCAATGAAGTCCGAGAGCCATTCATGAGCCAAAGAGCTCTCCGGCGGCGGCTCGGACGCTGACGCTGACGCTGACCCAGACGCAGATGCGGACGCGGACGTCGCCGGAAACCAGTCGCCGGAAGCCAATCCCTTACCCTTGTCCATGATCAAGAACGGAGGGCGAATCAAGCGGAGTTGGAGGAGCAAAAGGAAAAAAGAGAGATTGAGGTTTAACTCCAAAGATTTGATTTGGGGTTAAGGGAATAAATAAGAGGAGAAATTAAAAAAAAAAAAGGGCGAAAGAGATAACGGCGATTAAAGGAGAGATTAGAGCGAAAGAAGAAGAGATTAAGGAGACTAAAGGATACGATTAATGACCTACTTAATTGCCAAGAGGTTGAATACGTTTGAAACTCATATGCCGAGGAACTTAATCCCTCCATGCATATTTATAGTTAAGTTTCCTTCTCATACAAATAAAAAAAACATTGAAAAAGATAAAACTTAATAAATAAACAAATAAATAAAATAATGTCACCAAGAGATCTGAACTAAAGGCTCTTACGTGGGGCCTACGTGCATCATAAATATATTTTTAATTTTTTGATTGGCCGTTTTTATTCCATTATTAAAAAAAACAACAATTATTCCATTATAGTAGTATGTTCAAATCGAGATTTTTATAGAAAAACTTAATGAACATGTATTTTTTTAAATACAAATGTAGATCCAATATAAAAGAAAATGAATGTAAACATATTTTTTTTTTCAAATAACAAATTTGGAGATAAAATTTTGAATTAGCCCTAATGCTTAGAAAAATCAGTTGAAAAGAGATAGATACAAAAAAAAGGGTTATAATATTCAAATTGAAAAAGATTTACTTCATCAAAAAAATTTGAAAAAGATTTAATTTGAAAATAACTAGAACCAAATCTATAATGCGCTCGCGGACAAAATAAATGATTTTGTTTGACTTTACATGATGTGTATGGTTACGATCATAAAAAAAAATATAATTTATTTCAGATGAAGGATTATAAATTTGTGAAAATTAAATTCTGATTAAAAAAATATAGCCATTTGAATATTTAATTATTCAAGATGCATTTCATGTGTTGTATAACCATATATATATTCGATGTAAGTTATAGAATCGATGTGTCAATTACCGGTCCATGGAATGTCAGCATTGACTTATGATTAGGAACGTACCTTTTCAAATTTTTATCCGAACACAATTTGCAAAAAAAAAAGGCTTTTACTTTTGATTTTCTTTAGCAAGTAATTTGATTTTTTTAAAATATTATTTATTTGTTTAATTTATTATTTTATTTATTGTACCCTTTACAAAAATGTACAAATAATATCTCACAACTTGATTTAGTTAATTGTTCGCAGCTGCATCCAGACTAACGTGAATAATACACTTACGTTTACAATTTTATTTTATTTTTATTTTGTTACCAATGTTCTTTAACTTCTTTTCTATCTATTTTATGTAAAGATCAAGGGAACATCTTCGACCACAAAGCAAAACGTCTACATTAGAAAAACAAAAATAAATAAAATTTAAACTGGTGTATGTAAAATTTTATAAAAAAATCTAATTTCTTTGTTTTACTAAAAACGCAAACTATTTTTTTTTTCCGCAAATAACACTCAATATAGAAAATAGCAGTCAAACAACACATATATGAATAGGTGTTTAATAATTTAAAATAATTCATAATTTTCCAATTAATAAATTAGTTCGTGGTTTTTTTTTTTTTCTAAGATTAGGGTTGAATACGAGTCGAATATCCGGAAAAATCAGAATATTTGGATTTGGATCCAAAAGACTCACTTATTTAATTATAAGATTTGTATCCGGTATTTGAGGTTTACGAGTATACGGTGCACGGATATTCGGAATATTATTCAGGTATTCGCGGGTATTTGGATCCAGCTTTATTTAAAAAATAATAATATTTATATATAAAATTTTAAAAATGAATATATATTTAAAAAATAGATGAATTATGGTAAAAATATGAGATTAAAAGAGATAATAAAATATAAATAATAATAAATTTGTTTTTTAGATATTATTAAAAAATATAAAATTATTTAAACTAAAATAATTATATTTTATAAAAATATTATAGAGATATAAGATATAATTATTTATAACATATTAATTGACTATTCGATTTTAAAAATTCTATTATTTGAATTAGGATTCAGATTCGATATGGAAAAATTTGGATTTGGATTTAGATTTAAATAATATGAGTATCCTAAAATTGGATATCTACGGATATCCGATGAATATCAAATTTTCGGGTATTTGTGTCCAATCCTGGCTAATATAATAAGTTCATGTTAAAATCTTTTTTCTTCTTCTATAAACTACCTAATATTACACAAACTTATAAAATCATCCATTCGAATTAAACATATAATAAAAAACTATTGTTTAAAGAATTTTATACCAACTATTTGTTAATTATTTATAGTTTTATTTGTTTCATCGTTTATTTTCATCCCATTCAATTTTTATGGTATATATAATCCGATTTTGGCGTAAGAACAATTTTATTGGAAAATGAAAATATATTCTATGGATCCGATTATACGTGGTCATATTTGAAGGGTCGGAAATAAATGTTATAATAAGATAGAACATATAAATACTAACTATTGGTAAGTATTTGGGATGAAATTATCTAATAATGTATTTCTATTTTTGTGTATAAAATTAGATTATTTCAATGTGTTTGATATAGTTGTAACTTGTAACAGTTCTTGGACGGACGAGAATGTTTACTTTTATACATCTTGAAAAGAACGAGTCCTGATCCAAGCAAAGCTCACTGGAAACCTCCATACACCGGCGGGAGAATATTCCGTTTCGCGTCAGACGGAATATTCCCTTTCCGCCCACAACATGCTTTCTCCGACAACCAACGAAGATGGCGACGTTAACGTTGGCGAGGAGGAAATGGAATCCGATCTTCTTCTCCCTCCCCAAACCCTCCCGTCGAGCTCGTCCTCTTCCTCGTCCGAAGACTCTGATGATGTCGAATCCGATGTCGCTTTCGAATCCAAAGAAAAAATCGTCATCGTCGACGCGGAATCTCTCGATTCCGCCGCCGGAGACGCCGCACCGCCACCGTTCTCGTGGCGGGAGCTGTGGTTGTTCACTGGCCCTGGGTTCCTGATGAGCATCGCGTTCTTAGATCCGGGGAATCTGGAGGGAGATCTGCAAGCGGGAGCGATTGCGGGTTATTCACTGCTATGGCTCTTGATGTGGGCCACCGCCATGGGACTGCTGATTCAGATGTTGTCAGCTCGGATCGGCGTCGCCACTGGCCGACATCTCGCGGAGCTTTGCCGGGAAGAGTACCCGACATGGGCGAGGTATGTGCTTTGGTCGATGGCGGAGATTGCTCTGATCGGAGCTGACATTCAGGAAGTTATCGGCAGTGCCATTGCTATTCAGATTCTCAGCCGCGGCGTTTTGCCGCTTTGGGCCGGTGTTGTGATTACGGCGTCGGATTGGTGAGCCCTTGGAACTGTTCTTGATCTTCATTGCAGGATATTATGACTTATGTTTCTTCTAGATGAATTCAGTGAGATTTTGCTTCGTACCAGTTGAATAGCTCTGGTCCTTGATCTCTCAATTTCTTGGGTTAATTTGAAGCTCGGTTTTCTTCGTTTAAGCTTCAGTGAAAATGTCAATCCTGAACTATAAATCCTCGAAGTTCAATTCTAAATTTTGGGTGGAACACTTGCCTTAAACAGAATCTGGGTTTCGAATTCTCTTCTACTATCAAGTTCTTCCTTGATGATGATTGATGAGTAGTGTACGAATGCTGATTGATTGTTTACATCTGTTGCAAACAGTTTTGCGTTTTTGTTTTTAGAGAATTATGGTGTGAGGAAGTTAGAAGCTGTTTTCGCAGTTTTGATCGCAACAATGGCTATGTCCTTTGCCTGGATGTTCGGTGAGACCAAGCCGAGTGGAAAAGAACTTCTGATAGGTGAGACATTCATTATCTTCATATTTGAAGTTTGTTTTCTGTAATTGATTGTTAGAAAGAGAACCCTCTGTGACGCCTTTTTCGTTTGTTGTGCATCGGGTGTGATAGGGATTTTACTTCCAAGACTTAGCTCGAAAACAATTAGGCAAGCTGTAGGTGTTGTGGGCTGTGTCATAATGCCTCACAATGTTTTTTTGCATTCGGCTCTGGTGCAGTCAAGGAAAGTTGATCCGAAGAAGAAAGGCCGTGTTCAAGAGGCATTAAATTACTATATGATCGAGTCTACCATTGCCCTTTTCATCTCCTTCATGATTAACTTGTTTGTGACTACCGTCTTTGCCAAGGGATTTTACGGTACTGACCAAGCTAACAACATAGGACTAGTTAATGCTGGGCAGTATCTTGAGGAGAAGTTCGGAGGTGGGCTTCTCCCGATTCTTTATATATGGGGTATTGGATTGTTAGCTGCTGGGCAAAGTAGTACAATAACTGGAACATATGCTGGGCAGTTTATCATGGGCGGTTTTCTGAACATTCGGCTTAAGAAATGGTTGAGGGCACTAATAACACGGAGCTGCGCGATTGTGCCAACCATGATCGTGGCCATAGTGTTCAATACTTCTGAAGCTTCCTTGGATGTTTTGAATGAATGGCTTAATGTGCTTCAGTCCATACAAATTCCGTTTGCTCTTCTTCCCCTTCTAACCTTGGTAGCCAAGGAGGAGATAATGGGAGTCTTCAAGATTGGACCTATTCTCGAGGTAAAGTTTTTCTATATATACGCAAACATTTGTGTAGTACCAATCAAATTTTTGTTATCTATCGATGTTTTCGTTAAATTGGGTTATTTCGGAGTGCCTTAAATATTTCTCTTTGTAAGGACACAATAGTATAATTGCTTGAGTAATCCCTAAAATGGTTAGAGAGCTTACGACAAAGTGTCCTTTGTTTGCTTTCTTTTAACTAGGTTAGATCATTGTATTGTTCATTTTACTGCTAGGGTTAGTGTCTTATGCTCTTTATGATTGCAAGACAAATCATACCAATTATTACTTCTTGCCTAAAAGCTTAATCAATCATGCTTTCAGTTGTGCCATGACTCTTGTACCCATCTGCCCAAGACTTGTTTTTTTAAGATCTGTTTACTCATTCCTGTGGATCTATATTGCAGAGACTAGCCTGGACAGTTGCTGCCCTTGTAATAATCATCAATGGGTATCTTCTGTTTGATTTCTTTGTGTCTGAAGTTGACGGGTTTCTATTTGGATCCGCGGTCTGCATCGGCACTGCTGCTTATGTAGCATTCATAATCTACCTCGTCTCACACAGCAGCTCGGCTCATTCTTCTTGGTCCTCCATAGAACTCCCCAAAAGGATATCTCCGACCGGAAGCTAGTTTCCCCGAAGAAACTCCGTTACATAAAAAGGGAAAAGATCCCGGGAATCAAAATCGATTCATCACATCTCTCGAACTCAAGCAATAACGGCACGACCCGACATATACGGAAACTTCTTACAGACAGAAGCTTCATTGTCTTGGAGGGGGGAAAGCTTCCATTCCATTGTCCCCAGGACCGCGTAACAAAAGACAATACACATGGAAACCCCGAGCTGATTAGCTTTCAGGGGAAGTGGCAGTTCTTCTTGTATCTTTTTAAGCATATGCGTGTAATTGAAGAGTTGTTTTGTTATTCTTTCTATCATGTAGGTATAGCAAAAGAGTTATGTAGAAGTTTTTCTTACTACTCTGAATGTGCTGCTAAACGCCAGATAAGTTCTAGCGAGCACAGGCTGGGTACCGGTGAATGAATTCTAAGGTTATTTTTGTAATATTTACATGTCACTAGGGGTATTTTGGTCTTTTTGAGGGCATCGACGTTTTCTGCTTAACGCAGAGATTAGTGTTAAACATATCTTAATCGTGTAATTAATCTCATATGCAGAATCGTGTTTTTTGTTTTTCCGTGTAAAACACGTTTCTTTATCTGGTTTGAACAGAGACTACCTGTTTTCTCAGGCTTTGAATATCCTTACCAAAACCACATAACATATTCCAAGTTCTTGTCTCTCGTGTTACATGTTGGCTTGATTTCATTGACCCCGTAAAAGTTTTTCAAATCGAATATAAAATATCAGGTTAAGCTTAATAAAATGAATTTTATAATTTTAATCGATTTTGACTCAATTTGTTTTAAATTTCAGGCCTGAAGTTAGGTTAGCTTCATCAACTCTATTACCAGTAAATTTAATGTTATTTGGCGTTACGTCCTGTAACACCCATCTTCCTTTATCCCACCTAATCTATTCATCTTGTCTGAATCGAATCTTTTGTAATACAATTCATTATCAAATAGCTTTTTATTAAACCAAGGATTGGATAGTTCAACTGGTAAGGAAAAGAACAAAATTCATTTCCAACATAGATTCGAGTCTTCATATATAGGAAGAGATGGATATTCATTCAGACTTTTTCGATCCTTGTAGTTGGAACAAAGATACGATGAATTTCAAATGATAAAATGGAAAAAGAAAAACTACACTAGGTGCATTGTTGGTGTGTATGTCATAATTCCACCAATTAACATCACATTGAATGAATCAATCAATCGTTTTGATATGACAAAAAACATGTATAGATATACATATTTGATCACTACATATATATATATATATATATAGGCTTCAATGTCCACGGCCTCTCCTGCTTGGGCCCGAAGCCAAACTCATCATCAGAGGACGAACACTCGAAATGTTGGGTCCGGCCACAGCCACCGAGAAGGAGCCAAGACCACCCAGGGACGTGGTGGAATGTTCACAGCCGTCCATCTCTGATTCCTTTGAACGTAGGGCTCTGCCTTCAGCTTCACGTAAATTCAATGACAGCACCATCAAGATCATGCCCACCACCACCAATGCCTTCTTCTTCCTCTCCATCTCCATCTCTCCCTCTCTCTCTCTCGATTGAATGGGTATGTGATTGAAGTTGTTGAGAGTGATCCTGCGTTTGTGTGTATGTATATATATATATATATATACATATATATGTGTGTGTGTGTGTAACAAGAGGCTTTTCTTGACCAAGAATGTTGAACTTTTTGCTTTTCTTTATGCCCTTTTAATTATAAGCCTTTTTCTCCGTGTCATTATTTCCCATATTTCTCCTCCTCGTGCTCCTGTCCTTCGGATCATCCGAGCACATCACCCCTTTGTATGTTAACGTTTGGGAACTCACCTTTTTCTTCGGACCGGATTCGGCAACGCCTCGCAGCCTAGGGGACCAGACGAATGACACCACGGCCTGGGAGTAACCTGTATACCTGCTGAAATTTCGAAGCTTTTGCTTTGCCATACATGGCATGTTGTTGGACTTTTTATTTTCTTTTAAAATGTTATATAAATAAAAATAAAATACATTTCCTTATGTTCCATATTCACATATATTAACGACGACCACCCAATGTGAAAACTTGTAATAGTTTCTTTTCTTATTACAAAGTAGAAACATTACTAAATATTATTTAAAATGACTTTTATGAAAATATATATGCACTAGGGTTCCATTCATATTAATTTCATGTACAAGTAGTACGTCCATCTTGTTGTAACGAATTTTGAACGGTTTCTTAATATAAAACGGATTGTTTGTGTAAATATTATATTGGAGTACATTTTTTTATGTAATTATTAATATGAAAAGAAATCAGAGGCATTTAATTGTTGTATTAAAAGTGGAATTTCATTTGAATTGGCGTTCAAACACCAATCGTGGCTTGGGAATATTAATAAGAAGAAAAACAAACCAACAAACAAAGCCTTTTTGACTTTTGTTTCGGTAATTGTTGTCGGTCCGTGTCCGTGAGACACAATGGAAGGGTAAAATAGGGAATTCATTAAAATTCAACTTGACGAATAGCAATTTTTAAAAAAGAGAATTATTAAATCTAATATATAATTAATCTGATTAGATTTTGTTTTATTCTGATTAATTTGGATATTGTATCATTCGTGGAAACATTATACAAACTAAAATTATTCAACAATTTATTCTGATAGAATAAAACGTAGTTTTTTTTTTGAATAGTTTCATAAAAAGTTCGTATTTTTTCCAGTTTGATGATTGATAATTTAACATCCGATTGTTAATGAAATCATAATCGACTTATTGGGCCCAAACAGAATAAAATAAACATTATTGTAGAGTAATTCCCCAAGCACTTGGATCAGTGCCACGTGTTGGGAAAGGCCCGATAAGGCTGAGAAATCTCGGCCCAAACCTTTTTAGATAGATAAATAAAATTTGATAAAACGAGTTATTTTGTTTTAAAATTAAAAACTGATTTGTCATTATTTTGTATTTTTAATATTTTTTCCTGCAATAGAAAATGTCTATCAACATGGAATGTTTTCCATAACAACTAGCAATAGAAACACGCAAATAGAATCTTGGTTTCAAATGAATGAAAACATACGAAAAAATTGTTATCCATATACTACATTTTATAGATAATCGATATATTGTATATAGAAAATAGATTTATCATTTAATTTAAAATACAACTCGGATATCGAATTCTAAATTCCAGAACCGGATAACCAAAAAAAACCTGACACGTGGCACCTAGTTTACAAAGACCGGGGGGCGGGGGTCCGGTTAATTCCTCTTGCCGCCTAATTTTCGTCTGCAACACACATACAACGCACACTCCGTCGAAATCCCTAGTTCTCTCTGTTCATGATCCGTCCTGGAATCCACGACGATGCCTAGCCCTAGCTCCGCCGCAAAAGACGATTCAGCCACCGATTCTGACCTCCCCTCCGCCTTCCCCGCCGGCTCTGACACCGAGTCCGATACCGAGACGGAGACCGAGGACGACCTTTCTTGCCCTCCCGCCTCGAGCCCCTTCGAAGTTGGAGAGAAAGTCCTCGCCTCCCACAGCTCTAGCATCTACGATGCCAGGGTGACTCCGATTTCCCTTTTTTGCTTCTGATTATCTCGGAAATTGCTGTATTTTGCCAGGAAAGTTTAGGATTTCGTTGCCCATCTGGTGATTTTGGTCGACTAATCGTGTTTGGTGTGAAACGGGTGATGATTATGGTTATTTTTTGTGTGTTGTATGTATATTTCGTATCCAGGTGCTTAAATCGGACTATCGATTCAAGGAATGGAAGTTTTTCGTGCATTACATGGTGAGTATATGTTGAATATGCCGTTTGTCATTCAAAACCAGCTGTTCTACTTTTATCTTTTCTTTTTTCATAATTGCACATTCGTTTCGATGACGTGATTTATTTTCTTTCGCAGGGTTGGAACAAGAAGTGAGTAGAGCTCTCTCTGATCTTGTTATTGATATGTCGCATCATATATCAGTTTGGATATCATATCGTTTTATGCAAGCAATCTCCTTCAATTTAGTTCTCTATAGCTTGTTTATTTGTTTTGTATCCTTGTCTTATATTAAAGGGTTTTCATGAATTAAAAAAAAAACATTAGCTTGAGATATAGTAATCTTCCAAATCTGCTGTTTGTCCGGATTTTGATTTTGCAACGCATCTAAAATGATTAGGTTATCACAATTGCATCACCTTGTATAATGATTGCTTCTTTTGTTGTCCTTTTTTATGTGTTTTCCTAACAGTTGGGACGAGTGGATAGGTCTAGATCGTCTGATGAAACGTACCGAGGAGAATATCAAGAAACAGGAGGAACTTAATAAGAAGCTAGGAACACTAAAGAATGCAATGGCTTGGAGAGTGTCACAGATGAAACCTAGAAGCCCTAATGGTTAGTTTTTTTCTTTTCTTCTTCTTAAAGTTCCACGCGTTATTTGTTTTCAGGTCAATGGAAGAGGCAGAGATTGTACTACAATGTCAAACAACGTGGGGTTGGGGATGGAATATGAATACATGCACTATTGTTTTATATTACCATGCTTTCTGGGCTTGGTGTGGCTCTTTGTTTTCTGTTATATGCTGTTTGGTCGGCTGATCATTTTTTCTACATCTTCCTGACTTTTGCAGTTGCAAGAGGAAGAAAGAGAAAGCAAGATTCCATTGATAAGGTATTCTCTTTGTTGCCGGAAGTGTTTTGCTTGGTCTTCCATTTTCTTCGCATCGAGTTATGGTTCTCTACGTTTGGATCATGACATGAGAGTTTAACGTGAACCGGTGTTTGTCGACCACAGGAAAAAAATGCAGCTTCGTCAGACAAGCTTGTAACTTTTCACATTCCACCGGCTTTAAGGAAGCAACTAATTGATGACTGTGAATATGTTACCCACATGAAAAAGGTAGTGTTAATTTCTGTGCTAATGCGAATGGAAAGACCCATTTTCCTTCCTACGTGAAATTCGTTTTTTTGTCAGCCATTTGTCTTTAGTTTCTTTCTTTCCTCGAATTCCATGATTTTCTTTTCAGTGTCTATGTGGTCATGAGCTTTCTTCTATTGATTTTTCCATTTGTGAGAGAAAAACTATTTATGCAATCACAGGTTATACTTGTTATGAATTATTTCTTCCAGCTTTTAAGGAACTGATCGCATTCTTGGGCATTATTTGTGCAGCTTGTTAAACTTCCTCGTTCTCCGAACGTGGATGACATTTTGAAGAAGTATGTTGAATGGAAAACAAAGAAACATGGGGGGTAACTTCTCTCTTTACATTTCCGTTTCCAAGAATAGTGCTGTCATCACAACATATATTTACATGTTGCCATTTTCATATAATGATCAAGTAGTAATGATAGATAGATGCTCCATTGGCAGCCTGTCTGTGATTTAATAGGTGGATAGAGTATACTAGGGTTACGATGTACTAACTTCTTCGGTTGGCGTAGGGTAACTGACTCAGTTGGGGAAATTCTGAAAGGTTTGCGTTGTTACTTTGACAAAGCGTTGCCCGCAATGTTGCTTTACAAAAATGAACGCAAGCAATTTGAGGAAACCATATCCAGTGATGTTTCTCCCTCAACTGTGTATGGGGCCGAGCATTTGTTACGCCTTTTTGGTAAGGTCATCCTTCTTCATTTTTCTGTTAGAGTTACTCTATTTGTGCTTATCATGTCATAGCTTATTTTTGCCATTTCTTAGCAGGTCAGTTGTCTTGACTCTTAGTGTGAAAATCAAGTCGGTTTCATGACTTGCTTTATTTCCTCCTATTTCTCAAAGCTCTGTAATGACATTTTCCTTGTCTTTGGTTTATAGTTCTTCCCAAAAAACGAAGATTGTTTACTTGGTAGGGAAGCTGAAAATGAAAAATCTAGCAGAAAAAATAACTACATACCAGGGATACTTAGCTCCCTAGGTGATGAACTATCTTTCGATACAAATTTAACCCTTGATATGGCTTTCACAGTAAAATTGCCCGAGTTGCTAATCCATGTAAATTTGGCGGAAGAGACGTTAAAGGAACTGCAGCACAGCTTTGTCGATATTCTCAGGTAATAGTCACTAGTATTTCTCTGTTTTTTTGTCCTTACTCTTTTAAAAAACATTCAAGCAGCAAGATTGAAATTTACCAATTGAACATGATAAGAACCTGAGCAGCCGCATTCCGTTTTGCAAACTTATGAAATCAAATGCCCTTTGCTGAAATACATCATAAATGTGTAGTGTGTATGTGTGTATATATCCTTAATTATGTATGTTTCTTTTTTGTTTTGCATGCACTATACCACAACCTAATCCAGGTTCCTGAGGAAAAATCAGGGCTCGTTTTTCCTATCAACATACAGTACGGCTGAAGAAATGGATGCAAGTGCCGGGAAAGAAGATTAGGTACATGAGATCTCTCGTCGGTTGTAATTAACAGAGCTATGATGTGCAGTGCCAGTGCAGGTATTTTGTCTGTCTGTATGTGCCGTGTTTTTGTAGTATCCCCCCCC
>NW_010965372.1:6037718-6048848 GCF_000463585.1 Tarenaya hassleriana | reverse complement strand
TTGTCCCCCCCCCCCCCCCCCAAATCGATACGAAAGGCATTATATGACCTAGGACAACATGTGCAGAAGAGAAATAGGTTTCGGAATCGGATTAGCCAAATGATGGTTTGGGTTTGTGATTTGAACTTTAAGAGATTCAGGGTTCAGGTCCTTATCATAACATATCTTCATCCTTCAAGGCTTCAAGTGTTGAACATATTTATATATATTATATATAGTATACCATGTTGTCTGGTGATGATGATCTTGTGGGTCCTGGAAACTCATAACTCAATCTCTGTTTGATGGTTTTGACGTGGAATGTAGTTTTTTGGTTGCTTTTTTTATTTCCTTAATTTATGAGAAATTCATACAGACATTGATCTTACCATTGTGTTTTCTCTGTAGTTATAGGGAATTTAATTCATTGTTCGTATGTGTAGGTCATTCATATATGAAATTTATCCCATTGCGTAAATGTAGGGGTGAACAATTTGAAAATTTGGGGTACAGAATGTTTTAAGGACTTAGAAAATATCAAAAGATAATTTTATAATTTGTAGTAATTGATATTCGATTTTTTAATTAAAAAAATATAAATTAAAATTTTGAATAAGTCGATACCTAAGTTAATTTTGATCACCCTTACATGAAGCTACGTTGCCTCCAAATCAAATACTATTATACAAAAGAAAAAGGGGGAGTAATGTCAATGGCGCATGGAATGTGTACACGCGCATGGTGTGATTTAGTTTTTTTTTTTTTTTTGTTAACGTTTGGGAACTCACCTTTTTCTTCGGACCGGATTCGGCAACGCCTCGCAGCCTAGGGGACCAGACGAATGACACCACGGCCTGGGAGTAACCTGTATACCACAATTATCAGATAATTGTGCACATGGATTGCCCATTCCACCATCCCGCGGTTCGAACATGAGATCTGGAACAAGGCAATCCACCACTTTTCGTCAGTTACACCACTATGCTACGGCCTCTTGGATTGTCCCATTCCACCATTCCGTTCGATCCCCCTTTCTTCATTTCACGAAATCTCTCCGGTATTTTTTCATTTATCCATTCATGCATACATTGCCAGTTATACACATGCAAGCATGCACGCATAGACTAGCTGACTAATAATACATATTTCACTAGTGGCGTGAGTATGGAAAGGTACAAGCACGATCCAACGGAACATAATTTTCTTGGCAATTAATTAATCAGAACAATGACCAAAACACCAACACTTGACGTATCTACTAAAGAGATAAGAAAATCAAATACGGAACCTGTCGGCTTTATAATTTGTCGGCCAACCTTGGGTTTATCTCTACGTGGCACCCTTTGAATTTTCTTTTTTTTTAAACAAAAATCTCATTTCCATATATATATATAAATATATACACACAAAACCCTTCATTATAATCTCTCGATCCATATGGAAGAAGATGGGATGATATGCTCTTCTACGACGTCGTCTAACCGACGAAGTGGCCGCCGGAGAGAAGGTGGTGAAACGGCGTCGTACAGAGGAGTAAGGAGGAGGAAGTGGGGGAAGTGGGTGGCGGAGATTCGTGAGCCAAACAAAAGGTCTCGTCTATGGCTAGGCTCTTACTCGACCGCCGTCGCTAAGGTCATCCTTCTTCATTTTTCTGTTAGAGTTACTCTATTTGTGCTTATCATGTCATAGCTTATTTTTGCCATTTCTTAGCAGGTCAGTTGTCTTGACTCTTAGTGTGAAAATCAAGTCGGTTTCATGACTTGCTTTATTTCCTCCTATTTCTCAAAGCTCTGTAATGACATTTTCCTTGTCTTTGGTTTATAGTTCTTCCCAAAAAACGAAGATTGTTTACTTGGTAGGGAAGCTGAAAATGAAAAATCTAGCAGAAAAAATAACTACATACCAGGGATACTTAGCTCCCTAGGTGATGAACTATCTTTCGATACAAATTTAACCCTTGATATGGCTTTCACAGTAAAATTGCCCGAGTTGCTAATCCATGTAAATTTGGCGGAAGAGACGTTAAAGGAACTGCAGCACAGCTTTGTCGATATTCTCAGGTAATAGTCACTAGTATTTCTCTGTTTTTTTGTCCTTACTCTTTTAAAAAACATTCAAGCAGCAAGATTGAAATTTACCAATTGAACATGATAAGAACCTGAGCAGCCCGCCGATCAGGCAAACGACGGGAAACCGGATTTGAATGAATTGCCGGATCCAGAAGATATAGACTCGAACTTTTTCGCTAATTAATTAGGGTTTGATTTTTTGGTCTAGATCGGTTGAACTTGAATCCGGAATAGGAATATGATGAAAATACATGAAACCCGAAGATATATAGCATTTAGGGTTTTCTTTTTCCTTTGTTTTTAGTTTACATCTAGATCGATATATATGGATTCGATTTCGTGACGGCACTCCCATGAAAATATAGGAAGGCAAAAGAAAAACATATAAGGTTTTTTTTTTAACGTGATTATATATATTTACACGCATGAAAACATACATACATGCATGCATGCATTCATACATACATATAGATCAATAGATCATAGATGTATGATTAGGTAGTTGCCGGGGACAACCGGAAAGTTATTCTGTCTGCATGAGAGGGCGACAAGTTATCAGTAAGAAGGTATGTGAACTGATTTTGGTTTTTGCTTGATTTGGTGTAATTAACGTTTTGTTTTCAAAGTATTATTTATTTTGTTGTATATCATATGCTAATCCGAAAATTTTATAATCATATGTAAGATTTTATAATTGTATTCGTAATTAATTAATGCATTGTTAAATCTATTATATACTGTGCCAATTTTTTTAGTTAGTGGTGTTAGAGTACTATGTACATATATACATATTTAACATGAATACAAACCATACTATATAAACACAATTAATATAAAGTTCATGTTATCACTAATTATGATTGATTTGAGTTTTTAAATATGATTGTTGTTATAAAAAATAATATTATAAAGTACTAAGCTAATTAAATATCAGGTGCAATCTTTAGTTTGTTATACTATTTGGGAAATAATTGGGTTCCATTATTTTTGGATTTATATAAGTTTTATGTTTGGTTTAATTTTCTATTCCCGTTTTGGTTTTGATTAATAATCAAACTCATTTTTAAAAAAACTTATTATCATTCAATTTTTTGGATTACTTTTATATTCCAACTGAGTTCAATTTTAAGAATTACGAGTTATTTAGTTTATGTGTTAATTTCAATGCATAATCTAACGGAAACATCTTGAAGACCGAATAAAAAAAATGACCATTCGATGATATATACAATATATAGATTAATGAATCATAATAATATAATATTAAAATTTTTGAGCAGTTGGTCCAAAAGTGTATTTGATTATTTCGGTTTTCCTAACCTTCGAAACGTGTTATAAGAACATCGTTGTCTACGTAACGTCGGTGGGTAAGGGGGGAGAAACGGAGTAATGTGCATGACTCTAACTATAAAACGGCACACAGTTTATGCAGAGGAAAGAGAGACGTCTGCGTCGTGATACATGTCATCGGGTCCATTCCACTGTAACGATTGGAAGAAAAAAATGTGTCGGTTAGGTAAAAAAAAAAGGAATATCATTGATTAAAATCGATGCTTGTTTTGATCTACTTATTTAATTCTTGTGTATTTTATGATAAAATATGAATATTACTTAGTACTTATTCCCAGTGATTAACCATAAGATAGAGCGAAGAAGAAGAATGGGAAGTTTCAAGGGGCCTATTTTTTATATTAAATGTTTAAGGTGTGATCGTGATAATAATAATATATGGAAGGACTAAAATGTAAATCATGAAGAAATTTTAAAAGAAGCGAGGAAAAACATCAGAATCCGTACGGTGAGTCTCCGCCGCCGTCACTGGGATTTTCGCCTCTTCCGCCGCCGCATCGTGCAGTCGGACGTCGGTTTTCCCCACGTGTGAATTTATCTCTCTCTCTTCCCCTTCTTCGCCGTCTTCTTTCTTTCCTCCTCTTGCTTTCAACCGCCTCAAGCTCCATTTTGGTGGGTCTTTGTTCGTTTGATGGAAGTTAAAGGTAATTTACTTGTTTTGGTGATGAAATTACAGAAACCCATGTTCCAATTAGATAGGTTGGGTGATGAAATTGTTTGTGGAAGCAACGAGTGTTGGGTCCTGAACTCGGGTCTATCACTGAATTAGTCCATTTCTAGTGTTTCCCTCAGTTGCAATCAATCTCTTTTTGTGGGCAAGTCTCTGTGTAAGTTTTCATTTAACGTCTTAGGGAAATTTCTTATTTCGTGTCTGTTGTTCATGGGTTTATCACATGGTGAATGCAGAAGGCTAGATGGGATCAGATTTTCTCTCTGCCTGTTCAAAACCCAACATCGTTGGAATTTTCTGCCACTGATCTTGTTTGGTCCAAGGTAGAAGGTTACCGGGATACCATTGATAGAGTTGCCCTCATCCCGTATGCCCGAGTGGACGATTTGGTAAAAGGTGAATCTTCAAATAAAGATTGCCCTACGAGTTTCCATGTTGAAACAAGACGCCGTAAAGCCATAGATAAGAATTACAAGCCTAAGGTTGATGGAATCTTGGAATATATTCTGTAAGTTGCAGGTTATTATCATCCAGATTTGTCTAAATTTTTCATTTGACATTTGTTCGTCAATCTTCATAGGTTGTGCTAGCCTCCATGCTTCTTTCTTTGTTGAGAATCATTCTTCTGATTCGAAAATGTCTCCTCATTCAAAACTGAGTTGTTTTTTTACGCCTTCTTGTAA
Source organism: Tarenaya hassleriana (assembly GCF_000463585.1). NCBI lineage: Eukaryota > Viridiplantae > Streptophyta > Magnoliopsida > Brassicales > Cleomaceae > Tarenaya > Tarenaya hassleriana. Next base: position 6,044,097 of record NW_010965372.1, on the reverse strand, counting down.
TCTGTTTCATGAATGAAACCGATGATTTTAAATAAATCCCGTTGTGTAAGCAGGTATTGGTGTTCTTTTGGACCAGATGATAATAGGAAAGGTGGAGCTGCTCGGCCGAGTAGGAGCACATATGTCCCAAAGAAGAAGAATGTTGGCCGGCCCAATTCCAAAAGAGGGTGCAGGTGTCACTTCATTGTGAAACGCTTAATTGCAGAACCAACTGTGGCTTTGATAATTTATAATAATGACAAGCATGTAGATGAAAAAGGTCTGCCTTGCCATGGACCACAAGACAAAAAGGCTGCTGGAACAAGAGCAATATTTGCGCCAAACATCTCAGAAGATCTTAGGTTACGTGTATTGTCTTTGCTTTATGTGGGTGTCTCTGTGGAGACCATAATGCAAAGGCATAATGAATCTGTGGAAAAACAAGGGGGTCCAAGTAATCGAGATGATTTGTTAACTCATAGATATGTTCGGAGACTTGAGAGAAGCATTCGACGTTCTACTTATGAGCTCGGCGAGGATGATGACAGCAGCATCAGCATGTGGGTCGAATGTCATCAGAGTCAGGTGTTTTTCTTCGAGGGGTTCTCTGACTCAGACCCTTTTACTTTGGGTATCCAAACCGAGTGGCAATTGCAGCAGATGATCCGGTTTGGCAATTGCAGCCTTTTGGCTTCCGATTCAAGGTTTGGGACAAATAAACTGAAGGCCGGTTGATTTTTGGCTGTTGCAATATAGTTGTTAAGTTTTGTTTTAGTGTTATCAGGACGATCTCAGGTCAATGGATTCCATTTGTTTTCAGTATCCTGTACATAGTTTGGCTGTCTTCAACTCGGAGAATAAAGCTATTCCAGTAGCTTGGATAATTGCACCAAGATATTCCAGCGGAGATACATATAGATGGATGAGAGCTCTCTACAACTGAGTCCACGATAAAGATCCCTCTTGGAAATTAGCTGGTTTCATTGTTGATGACCCTTTCGCTGATGCTGTTACAATCAGGTTGGTTACTTCAAAAGTACATACCTTTGTGTTCTCCTTCCCTGCAAATTGACAGATTTATTACAGCAGGATACTTAGGAAAATCTCACCTTTGTCTATTTTAGGGACTTAACTTCAGTTTCGGCAACCAAGTACTGAACATAATGAATTGAGCTGGGTGGGTGATTTCTGAAATTGGAGCAGTATTCAGTTCAAGTTTGGAATTTAAAGTACTACCAGGATTAGAATAATGGTCGAAGGCTTCTTGTTGGTCTGTCTAAAAGCAGCATGCCAACATTGAAAAAGTTGAATTCTTACAGTTCCACAGTAGATTTATGTTGATCTGCATTGTTCTTCGGCTCTAGATTTATACAGTTTTAAAAATTCCGCACAATTTCCACACCAGTAACCATTTGTTACCATATATGCTAAACCGAGCCTAAGTATACTCTTTATAATGTCCACAGGGATGTATTTCAGTGCCCAGTCCTCTTGTCGTTTTGGCGTGTTCGTCACGCATGGCAGAAGAACATAATCAAGAGATGTGCAGAAACAGAGGTCCGTGTCAAGATCTCAAGGCAACTTGGACAGGCCATTGATAAAATTTGCAGAAGGCAAGGAAAACTCTCATTGTTTGAGGATTTTCTGGAAGATTTTGTTGATAGCTCGGACTTTGTGGAATACTTTTGAGCTGTATGGTGCCCTAGAATAGGTCAGTTTCTATCTCTCTTTTTTGTTTTTTTCTCTTCCTTCTTGGTCTCTACATAAATGGATCATGGATCATAATTGCCAAGTTCCTCTTGAGAAAGACTTGTTGAGACTTGAGATCAAAATCTTGGTATAATTCACGATAAAGCTCTCACTAACTCATCAATCAACTGATGTTAACAACCTAACAGACTTTTGCCCTCCAATCTACAACAGGGGCTTGGACAACTGTTTACAATCTCTTCCCTTGGCAAGCCAAGAGATTTGTTCAGCTATGGAGTTTTACCACTATCAGTTAAAGTTCAGGCTGTTGAATGAGAGGGTCCCCCCGATGTATATCTCCGTGTTGATTGGTTAGTTCATAAGTTAGTCACAAAAGTACACTCCTATTTCTGGCTTGATGAATATTCTGGAAAAGAAAGTTTCGCGAGGTACTGGAAAGAGGAATGGGTGAGCGGTTTGACTTCTTTCCGCAAAGCATTGAGCATTCCAGATTCTGATGTTGTAATCATTGGTAAATCTGCAAAAATCGCAGATGAGAGTGACCGTGACAAAGCTTATATTTTATGGAATCCTGGGTCACCGTTTGGCGTTTGCAGTTGTGGCTGGGCTGAAAGGGGTTACATGTGTGAGCACATGATCAAAGTTATGAAAGTCCATCGTCAAAATGGGTCCACTTTGCCATCTGCTAGCATTCTCCAATATTATCAGACCTTGATTGATCTGCTTCACTGCCCACCTCGTGATTCCTTGTTTCGTGATTATGCCATCTCTTTAGCTGTCTCTGTGGAAAAGCTAGTAGGTATACTCGGCAATCTGCAAAGCAGTGATCCTGGTAAAGAGACCGTCTGGAAAGAGATGGCCAACATGGAACTAAACCATGGAGTATCTCATGACGGAACTAATTCTGTAGATAAACATGAGGGTCCTGCCAAGGTTGATACTTATTTGGGTTTCAATGAAAGTGGGCTCTGTTCAGAAAATGCTGGAGATAGACTTTCTGTTTCAGAATTGGCAACCGTTCCTACACCTCTTGCAACTGAGGTTGGACCAGAGGGCGTCTCCCCTACCATGCAAAACGAGTCCATATCAGACAGCTCAAAAAAAGGTTGTGACATATTTTCAAAGGGGCCTCGAATGCCAACCGAGTCAGAATCAGAAGTGATTGAAAAGACCGAGAGTTTGGGCACCGAGAAAGAGAATGAAGTTGTGAAGTTCGTGGAAGATGGTGGCTCAACCAAGAACCCTGGTGCAGTATCTAATGCTTGCCATCCGAGTTGTGAGAACCTCATGGATCTGCTACGAGATGCATCGTCTGCTCGCTCTGAGGAAACTGAATCAATTGAGCCTCGTCTAAAGAGATGTAAGCATGGTGAAGTTTTTAACAGAGAGAATCGTGATGAAGAACCCGTTGACTGCCAAGCTGTAGTGAATAATTCTGGCAAGAGTGATGACACTATCAATATGCCGAGTACCCGTTTGTCAAAAGCAGAGTCAGACCGCTCACATGATACTGACACCAAGCAAGTTGGTAGTTAGATCCATCTGTCTTGGAGAGAACTTCGGAGCAATGATCAGAGTAGGAATATGTCTGTACAGTTCGGATAAAATATAGATTCTGGGATTCAGATTATGACGTGAATGGTGTTTGGTTTCACCAGTTAGCAGGTTGGAAAACATCGAATCTCTTACAGGCTCAAAATGATCTTGAGGGCTTCAGCTTTTGAAAGTAGACCAGGTGCTATTCTTGATGGGTGGAAGCTTAGATTCCCAAAGGTTACTTTCTTGTACATGTTGGTTGCAGATTGATAAGTATGAAATCGAGCTCGATCAGAACAGAAGAAGCAACAACTCTCAAGTAAATCCGGCAAGTTCATCTCTGTTTCTTCTATGGATTGATGTCAAACTGATGGTATCATAGATTCATAGCTTCGGACAGTGAAGAAAGGGTTTGTGGTTGAGTCTTTGAATATGGAAGTGTTTAATTGTTGGTCTGAGCATTGCAAAACTGAAAGATCCAACGGACAAGTGGATATCCGAATGAGTAGGGAAACGGTGCGACGTGCGTGTCTAGAACAATAAAACGGCATGCATGTAAAGCGGAGAAAAGAGAACAAGGCTGTGTGAAGCGGAAGACTCCTCCACGACAAACGGCGCGACGTGCGTGTCTAGGGTTCTCGATTTGGTGATTTTGTGTTTGTCAAAATCTAAGTTTTTTTTAAAATCAAATTCAAACTCTCCATTTTTTTATTAGATATTCGAAAAAAATTCAAACAATGTACAGAATTTGATTATAAAAGTCATACAAATATTAGGTATTGTAAATATTTTTTTCTATACAACAAATTGCAACATCAGTTAGTATATATACAATCCAAAATTACGTTTACATGCAAATGTTGAGTCCAAAAGCAATAAGCTTTCCTTATGAGCTTCTCTAAAGGTCCCATCTTTATGGCGGGAGAATAAAAGAAAAACGATGTGGTGAACAAATCCATCCTGCCCAAATTGCCTTTTCATTTTTTTTTTCTTATTTCTCATAATCACATGAATATTTTTTTCAGGAAAAAGACAAACCGAAATAAATATGGGGAGTTGGACCAAAGGCATCATTTTCGTGAGGGGACATATCTCTCTGTTCTTTTGAAGACTAGGAAGTTTGCAATTTGTCAGAGCATTTTTCTTTTACAGATGAGAAACTAAACAACCCTAACTGATGGTCAAATTTCTATCAATCTTAACCAAATTTGTCAAAGGTTTTTCTGTGATAATCGTGTGAACAAATTTTCTTGATTTTCTTTTTCTTTTTTTGAATCTGTTTTGGTATAGTCGCTATAAATTTTTCTTTTTCTTTTTTTTTGGGGGGTAAATGTAGCTATACAATATGTTAAATGAAGAATGTAAAACACTAGCCAGATTAATGGATAGTCAAATGGGTGTATTGGACCGCCATCCAAATTTTCATAATGAAGAAACCCTTTTGCATGCACATTTTGTACCCACCTTTGCCTTACACGACTTGTCAAATGTCTCGCCCATGCGATCATAATACCACACTTCAATCAATTCTCTCTCTCTCTCTCTCTCTCTCTATATATATATATATATGAACAAACGAAAAAGTTGAGGTGGTGAGTGAGTGCCCGAAAACAAAGGGAATTTTTAGTCACTTTCAACTTTATTTAGCACTTCTAGCTACCAAAAGGACAAATGCTGGCTATCACTTTTGTCTACATGTCTAAAACGATACGTTTCCACGTACAAATATAGATATGTATATATATATATACGTGTGTAATGTGTTGAAAGAGAGATTGCATTGGAATGACGTCTCCAATACGTATATAGCGAGTAACTAAGAGTGCCCTGATCCATGTTTGAGGTTAATTTGGTCTTTCCTCGATTTATTTGGTTTATTTTGCGTCGCTTAAGTTATAATTCGAAATTTTCGTTTTAAATGAGCAATGATCGTCAATTAACCAATGGTTGCATAGAATGATGGATTAACACGTGTGGGCCAGCGACACGTGCGAAAGATGACAAATCGTGATGATGGATTTCTCACCGTTTTTCTCCACTTAGGGTTTTGAGGTGTGGGGTTCTTCTTTCTCCTTCACTTCCATCATTCTCTTTGTCATCACCCCCTCCTTTCCTCTTTGACTGTCACATTTTCGATCCATTACGATTTTATATATATATATGTATCACTACAAAAAAAATATATAAAAGGATTTAAAGTAAATTAATAATTTTGAACATTCTCCATCCGAAATATTATGAACAGAACAACGTACTTTTAAACAGTATAGCGTATCAATTCATCGTATTTTTTTTATAAACGTGGAAACTCGAAGTCACTATCTTTCAAATGTGTATTGGGTAAATCTCCACTCTCGTATAATAGATTGCAGACCGCACACAAAATCAACGTTAGAGAATTCGAATTCCCAACATTGAGACTAAAGGGTTTTGTACTCAACTCATGTGTTTTCTGTAGAAATAAAATGCGGAAATAAAATAAGACAAATAGAAAAGAACGAAATTACTTTTATTGCTACATCTCTTCTTCTTCTTGTTCCATTACAATGAAAATAACTCACATATTTATAGAAAAATTAACAAATGAAATAAAAGGAAATATAGATATAACGGAAATAAATATGATTCACAATATTTAACATAATATTGTGTTCCTCCAAAATCTAGATTTTCCTCCAATCACATATTCATTTTCCTACTTCAACATTCCCCCTCAAGATTGATTTTGAAAGAATGCAAAAATCAATCTTGAAAAGATAATGCGATAAAAATCCATAGACATTTTCATTGTCTTTTGAAAAATCCATAAACATCAAATTTAGTTCTTTTAGAGAATATTACCCATGTTCAAATCACTTCGCTTGACTTTGAAGTTCTACCTTTAACTCTTTTTGTCATAGCACCTCGCTTGATCTTAGAGTTTTTAGGTTTGACTTCTTTTTGTCACAGCACCTCGTTTGATTTTGGGATTTTTACTCCTATTTGAACGATTTGGATATATGAACATCCAAAACTAAAAAAAAAAAGAGATTGAGAAAAAAAGATATAGAGCAGATCGAACCAGGCTCTGATACCATGTAGAAAAATAAAATGCGGAAACATAATAAGACAAACGAAAATAAACGGAATTACTTTATTGCTACATCTCTTCTTC
>NW_010965372.1:6026785-6036671 GCF_000463585.1 Tarenaya hassleriana | reverse complement strand
TACCATGTAGAAAAATAAAATGCGGAAATAAAATAAGACAAATAGAAAAGAACGAAATTACTTTTATTGCTACATCTCTTCTTCTTCTTGTTCCATTACAATGAAAATAACTCACATATTTATTGGAAAATTAACAAATGAAATAAAAGGAAATATAGATATAACGGAAATAAATATGATTCACAATATTTAACATAATATTGTGTTCCTCCAAAATCTAGATTTTCCTCCAATCACATATTCATTTTCCTACTTCAACATTTTCCCCAAAATTGAACAATACAACATATTTTCCGCATGACGAATTAGAGAATGAAACTCATTTATATCGAATCGGATCTCATGTATTGGAAAACACATGTAAAATTTTCTTATAAATAAACAATACGACATATTATAATTTGCATAACTGCAACAACTTTTATTTAGTAGTGTGTTAATTTGGTGGTACCAAACGACTGCATAGTTAGAGCGTGCGAAATAATTACATATTTAATTTGAGGAAGAAAGGATGCGACACTTTACTAATTAAGGAAAGCTAGTAGAAGCTGTTATAACAATAAGAGGATTATATTGTTTAAGTGAAAACTAAACGAGAAAGCCTCCAAGATATTACATACGAAAATAAATTTACATGAAAAAAACTACGCAATAACCGAAATTCACCATATATAATTAATTGACATTTTTTAATTTGAAATTTTTAAAAAATATTCTTCCAAGTTTTATGTCAGAGTTTATTTGATTCAAAATTTGAAATTTAATTCGTTTTGAATTATTTTTTATTAAGTGCTATTTTAGGGGATATATAAACCCTAATTCTCATTGTATATGAAATTTATCTAAATATTCGACCGTGTGATACCTAAACTGAAAAAAAAAATGTAAATGATTAGTGATGAAATGTCAAAGGTGATATATATGATTACCCCCCACGATTATGTCGAGATAGAATGACACCTGTCCTATCAACTTTTATCTTTAAAAAAAATCACATGATTATCGTTGTGAATTTTGTTTTATTTCTCAAAAAATTAATCAAAATTTTTATTTCTTTTTTTTTTTGGTTGGGAAATGGATTGGGGATGCCACGTCACCCACTTCCACCGAATCAATGGAACCTAAGGAAGTCAATATAAAACGACATTTGCAGCATGAAAGTCACGACCATACGAAAAGGCCGCAATATTGTTTCTTTTGGTTAAAACAAGTTTTAACGCAATATTAAAATCTATTCTTTAACAAAAAATAAAATAAAATCTACGATTAATCATTAACAATTTGTACTATATATAAATTAGTTGTTAGATCATAGTCATTATAACATTATATTATAAAATTGAGAAAGGAAAAAAAACTCTTCGTAGATTATGAATAGGAACTCGAAAGCACTACTCACAAGAAAAATGTGTGTGTGTATATATATATATATATAATATGCATGGTACAAAATTCAAGTGTGACTTACGATATAAAATAGTCGTGTGTTAACTGTTTCTGTATATGCATACGGCATGCCTATATTTGGGTTCGATGTCCGTATTGCATTGAAAAAATATTTAAAATGTAAAAAAGAATATTTTATTGACATGTTGAAATCTAATTTAAAAATGGAGCTACTGAATATAAAAAGTGTAATAATCCATGAATGAAAGTATAATAATATTTTAAAATTGCCTTTATTTAGCCAAAGGAAACAAAAAAGAGAGTATAATATTTTTGTTGGCTCTGATTTCATGGATGAATTATAATAAAAGTGACGTACTATATAATGTGAATGCGACTATTGAAAATTATTAACAACACCATTCTTGGCTGAATAAGGATTCAATGACTATAGAATAGTAATTTTATTATTTTAATTAGTAGTGATAATAATGTATTATACTATTTTTCCTTGAAGAAGCTTGCCCACATAATTCACAACGACCACTTGCAAAGACATGTCCGAGAGAGAGAGAGAGAGAGAGAGAGAGAGAGAGAGAGAGAGAGAGAGAGAGAGAGAGAGAGAGACTTTTCTTATAATTTTCTTCTCACTCGTCGTCCCTATAGACATATTATCATTAAAGTTGCAAAATTCTCTTCTCACTCGTCGTCCCTATAGACATATTATCATTAAAGTTGCAAATTTTTTAATGATAACATTGTTATTTTATGATCTTAGAAATATGATTAAAAAATCACAGTGAATAATAGTAAAATCAGCAATAATATATAAGCATATATTTTTTTTGGGTAAAACATATAAGCATGTTTTATTTTAATTAAATTTTAAAACTGATAAATATATTTTAAAAATTAAATTAATTGATATACGAATATAAAAAATGATTAGATATTTTGAAATTAAAAAAATATTTCTTACAATTAGGAAGAAATAAAAATTGAGTTGGTATTTTTTTTGTAAAATTAAAACAATTGAATCTAAACGTATATAAGACAAAAATCTAAAACGGTAAGATGTTTTCAAATTTGTTTAGAATTTTCCTAATTACATGCAGTTTCTATATCAAATTTAATAAATTTTACATCAAATTTGATCTTTATACATATATATATATATAAATATATATGGACATCTTTATTCCTTTAGTTTGCAAGATGCACGATCCATTTAACCCAAAAAAAAAAAGAAGATGCGCGATCTTCTTCTTTTTTTCACTTGTTAGCTTTTCCTTTCTTTTAAAAATTTGCTTTTAAATTAAAAAAAAAAAAGAAATGGAAAAAAAGTCAACCTCATCTCATCATTTGTGCTTTAGTTCCCAACGTCCGACTTTCAAAATCATTCCACCTTCGCTTTTTTCTAACCCCTTTACCCTATTATTCTCATACAAATTATATCCCACTACCACTCATTCATATTTTATCCTCTTCTATATATACACACACACACACGCGCATACACAAACCCATGTCGTGAAATCACCATTAAAATAACACAAACCATAACGTAGGAAGCATGAAGATGCACCAATTGTCCCGTGGACTCTCCTCGTGGGATAACAATAATCATATCATTATCAATAACAATCGTAGTAGTAGTAATCACCATGGTTGCCAAACATCACTAACCCTAAGCTGCAAGCGTCTGCACTCTCTAGCCGCCGCTTCTCCTCCTCCTTCTTCCCCTTCCTCCGCCACTTCGGCCTCTGCTCTCGACCTCAAGAGCTTCATTAACGAGGCCCGAGAAACCGGTACCAACAATGATCACAGGAGAGATTCACCTCATCAGGTATTGCCTCTCTTTCATGCATAATTAATCTCCTAGTTTATGTTTCTGTTCCGTTTGTATATCTATAAACGTTACTTTGCTCCTTGTAACACATTTGTTTATGTTTAACGAATGTGAAATGTCATATACATACACCCCCACGCATATGTATATAAAGTTAAGGAACAGTATGTATGTATGTATAAATGGTGTAGGTGGAGACGCACCCGGGCGGGACTCGTTGGAACCCGACTCAGGAGCAAATAGGGATACTTGAGATGTTGTATAAAGATGGAATGCGTACACCGACCGCTGAGCAGATCGAACACATCACATCTCAATTGGGGAAATACGGAAAAATAGAGGGCAAGAATGTGTTCTATTGGTTCCAAAACCACAAGGCGCGTGAGAGGCAGAAGCAGAAGAGAAACAACAACAACAACAACCTCAGTCCAAAGCCTGTCTCTAACATGACAACAACTACAGTATTGTCATTAGACAACAGGGTATTCATTGAAATATTTTTGTGCGATTAATTCTCTGTGGATTGACACAAGATCATGATCAGGGTTTGATTTGTTTTGTTCTTTTATGTTTTTTGTTGCAGAGAGAGGTAATGGCGGAGAAGGGCATAGAAGACAGTCCATACAAGAGGGCATGCAGGAGCTGGGGTTTCGAGGACGTGGAACTAGAGTGCAAGACAAATCCTTGTAATAGCAGTAAACATGATAATAACGGCAATAACCACAATAACAATAAACTATTTAACAATAACGTCAAAACCCTAGAGCTTTTCCCTTTGCACCCCGAATTAGGTAAATCATGAATGAGGGGGTTATATATAATTCTTAAATGGATCTGCTGAATTTGCGCAGAATTTAATTACTAACTCATCTATTTCATTTCTTACTCCGGTCTTGTTAGTAATTTGGTCGCTGTAATATTCGGTCTCCAACAAAAAAATAAAAATAAAAAACTATACCCTTATCCAGATTTGAAAGTTAATGTACCATATATTGAATTCTCTTCTGGTGTTCATCTCCACTACCAATATTATTCCCTGACTTCGAATATTAATGTTGCTGTGTATAAATACATATACGTTTTTGCTCTTTCTATGTGATAATTTGTCTCATAAAAAAACTAAAATCGTCTTATAACTTTGTAATTACCTTTTGATATATATATATATATATTATATGTTTGTATGTATGTATGCATGCATGCATCACTTGATAATTTTGTCTTAATTGAGTTATAATTAAATATAGTCTAATTGCCTTTTTTGTATAAGAACTAGTGTTGTGTTTTTCTTTTTGAATCAAAGCAGTTGACAACTAAAATATGTAAAAAAAATCAATCTGAAAATTAGAAAATGAACGCAAAACACAAATAAAATAGAATTCCACTTGTTCAACATGTTTCTCTCTACAACAGTAAATTATTATTACATATATATTAAAAAAAACAAATTCCAATATAGACAGTAATCACTCATGCGAGCACGAAAGCCACCGACAAGGGGGGGCAAGCCGGGCAGGCAGATGCCCCTGCCCAAACAGCCCAAAAAGCTGCCCGTTGAGCTGTATCCCACGATAGCCCTAAACGACACCGTTTTTCTCAGGAGTAGGTACAGTTGTTCACGAGGGACAACTTGACATCGAGTTTCTTGAGTTCATAGTTGATGTCACATTCGATTCTCTTGTAGAACTTAGGCTGAACTAACTTGCCGAGCACGTAAGCCCTCGACCGGACCGTGAAGGTTAGCTTCATTGGGACCGGAGGCGGCACGACCGGGATGACAACGGCCGGAGGAGCTCCCTTCTTCTTTTTCGGGAGGGGAGCCGGTGGCGGCGGGGGGATGAAACTCGAACCGCTCCCGTATAGTGGGATCTTGTCTCCGATTACATTCACCACCACCATTCTCTCGCTTTTCCTCGACTGATAAAATTTCTTGATCTGCCAAAGATATACAAACGAAACCCACCAAAGAAAGATGGCGACCCAGTAAGTATATGGCGTCAATGGATTCAGTAGAGTTGTTATCTATGGTGTTAACATGAAAGAATGATGGCAACCCAGCAAGCATTTGACATCAATGGATTCATTAGAATTGCTATCTATGGCGTTAACATAAAGACGAGAGATTATGATGATGGGGCACTTACAGCTCCGGAGCCAATGGTGATCTGAGAGAAGGCGATGTCAATGGGAGAGGATGTGACGTGGACGCCGAAGAAAGTGCCTGTGTTCCGATACATCATTCTCAGAGTTGCGTTCATGGTGATCATGTCCGTCCCTACTCCCGATGAATCTGACCCTGCTTGGACCTTGAGTTGCTCGAACCTTATGCTCTGTTATTGAACCGCAAGCAAAAATCCGCTAAATCAGTCGAGAAATTTTGAGAATTTGATCATATAAGGAAACAATAAGCACAACCCACTTCTGGATCTGATTCAAAACTGGAAAGTTTCAGTGGAACTTGATGATCGGAGCATGTAAAATTCAGCAGCCTCTGTTCTCGATCTACTACTAATCAGAATGTAAGAAGAAATCAAGAACATTTCAGCTCTTGATCTTCTCTTAAGATGAGAGGTTCGAGGAAATTGAACTGTCAGATTGCAATTTGAGTTCAATCTGGATCTCGATCATATTACACCGCAAAGAAAACGACTCGGAAAACCCAAATCAAGCACAACCTAGTTCTTTGTCTTCTCTAAGAAAATGGGAAATTCAAGAGAAGTAAACTAAAGAAAACATAAACAAAACAAAAAAAAATCTCAGATCTTGAATCATTTCACCAAGACCCTAAAGAAGAAATCAGGAATAGGAGCTGAACTGACTGACCTTCACAGAGATCTTGGGTTTCTGAGGTTTTGCAGCTCCATAGAGAATGAGAGAGAAGAACGTAAACAGAACGAAGAATCCGACAAGGAAGGCCAAGACATAGCATCGACGAGGCAAACCCTTCTCTTGTTCTTCATTGTCAAGCAAACATTCTTCCTCGATCACCTCACAATCCCTCCACTGCTTATCACCGCCGCCGCCATGTCCCTTCCGTTTCCCGCCGTCGTTAGGAGAGATCTTCCTCGACCCAGGCTTCAGAGATCCAGAGAATCTGCTCGAGGAAGATTCTCGAGAGTGTCGGCCCATGGAGGACTGAGAATGCGGCGGAGATCCCATCGGACTCAGCACCGGCGTCGAGTGAAACGACGTCGCCGTCTTCTCTCCATCGTGAGAGTCACGCGATGGCGATTGAACGTAGTACACTGGTCTCCGGCCGGGAGATCTCGTCGGCGACGACGCCGCGAGGCTCGTCACCTCCGAATCTGTCTTCGCATGCATCCTCGGATTCCCAGGAAGAACAAAAACAACAAAAACCCAGAAAGGAATCCGAGAAATGGAAGTGCAAAATAGCAGAGATCGAGCGAAGGAGAAGGAAAAGAGTGAGCCGTGTGATGTTCGGACGCTGAAGATGATGAGCCAATGAGTGGATTTGAAGGGTTTTTGGCTTTGAAAATGTTTTTACCACAGTGAAAAATCATGCACCGACGGTGCGGGTACTGATTAGATAGTCAAAGCATGGTTTAATGACAGTTTAACTTCAACAAGAAATCAATTATTAAAGTTTGGTTGCTTATTATTATGCTATTAATTTTTTTAATCCAATCATCATTACAACTGCGTTTAGAATATCATATGGAAAATTATAGGTTTGGATGTTGATTTTTGGTTAATGGGAAAATAAATTAATTTTTAATTAAGAGGAGGAGAGTAATTTCATGGAAGAAGCAAAGAACAAAAGATAATATATTCTTATGCAAGCAAGCGGCTGCCATTTCCAGTTGGCGACCCTACCCTTTTGTCCCTTTGTCTTCTTGTTTTTTTTTTATTTAGTGATAATTTAATCTATGTAACACAACTTAATTAAATTAAATGAAAAATTACATTGTGGAAGTTTCCTTTTTTAATCCACCTTTTTTTTAAACATTTTTATTGCTCATTCTTATTATATCTTTTTAGGAGGTTTATAAATTGCCAATGATTTATATATATATATATATATGCTACCATGATATATAGAACCAAAACGAAAAAATAGTCTTAATTTAATCAAATTCAAATAAAACCATAGTATTATAGATATATGATGAATCCAAACCAATCTTATTTTGTGGTAGCAATCTCCCAACCTATTTTTAAATTGGATCTAACCAAAAGCAAAATAAATCCAAACCAAATTCCGAATATTCTTAGTTTCATTGTTAGCTATATATATATATATATATATGTTTTTCAAGGTCCTTTTTATTTTTATTTATGAAAACTGTAGGTGAATTTGTAAGATTCACTAGGCACGTTCTTTTTTTTTCCTTACATGAATTTAATATCTACCAAATTTTAAGCACTCCCATCCCATGCTCATGGTTAAATCACTTCTCATAGATGCTTTAATAAAATGGATATGCATTTAATATATTTTTAAAAAAATGTCAACCAAAACTTGTGATTGTTTTTTAGCGCGTCACTACTTTGTGATTAGGGGAATCGTTTTTATTATTCTATTTAATCTATATTTTGATAGAAAACAGATCAAAGTTTCCATGAGTGGACCCACGTATGAAATGAACTCACGTGCTTAGATGCTCCATTTTTTTTAAATCTTAAAAAATTAATTGTAATATTAGTTTGATTTATTTTTGTTAATAATGTGCAAATCATATAATTCTTAATATCGGATTTTTTGGACGTTAAGGTTAAATTTAATTGAAAATTATTATTAAACTCTTTTATAATTCTCAATTTAAATATAAAATAAAAGTTCATTAGAGATAAAACAAATAGGTTTGGACCATATCGGACCAACTCGTTCTGAGCCGGTTCATTTTCAACCTATCTCGTTAAGTACGTTTTTATTTGGTTAAAAAATTCAAGATTCGGATCAGATCGTTCGAATTAGCGAGCCAAAAAATAAAATAAAAAAATATTATAAAAAATAATTAAAGAATAATAATTAATATATTTTAAAAAATAAAACATATTTAAATTTGTTAATTTTTTAAAAATATTTAAAAAAATATTAAAAAATAAAAGTAACATAACATTGTTTGTAACAGAAGCGTTCCATTTTTTGGTCCACCACTGTATATATACATGTGTGTATATATATATATATAAGTGTATTAACCTGTGATATGAACCCCACGTCACGAAAACGAAAAAGGGTTACAAAGACGGGAAAAATTCGATCTTTGGTGCCACCCCTGAATCTAATGATCGTATCTGAAGAAGGGTATTTTTCAGACATCAAAAGACGGCGGCGGAAGTTTCCAGAAGTTCCAAGTGTTGAAGTCTTCCTGTCTCGACACCGAAGATCCATGAATATAATTTTAAATTAACATATGCAGGATAAACGATTGTAATGATTTTTTTTTTTTTTTTTTGATGAATACCGGTTCGGAAGAAGCAGTAGCAGGGAACATGCCATTGACAAGAGCATGAAGAGAAGTGTATGATCTCGTGTCAACTCTGCAATTTACAGCAACTTCTCCCTGCAATTTTCCATGGTTAAGTCACAGTTTTCGATTTTCAACCAAGCTGGAATCTTACTCCCGTACCTTTGGATTGATGATGAAGATCTTTCCCCGAGGGATTCCGACTTTGAGGTAGCTGATCTCATCTGTGTCTCTGTTTCCGAAACCAGCGTAGAACGGGTTGTGGTCGGGAGGGAACAATGCCCGTATTTCCTGTCAAAAGGCGAAAAAAGACGGGTAAAGTTCCGATAATCCGCGGATGTTTAGGACAGCGACGGCGGGTAGAAGCGGATGAAGATAAAAGGACGGACCTCCAAGCACGCGATCTTGAATTCATGAGGCGCCCTTCTGATTACTGTTGAGAGAAAAAGAAAAGAGCGAATGATCCGTGAAAATGTTCGTCCCGGAGATTTATTTAGGTAATCGTGTCGGGTATTACCTTCCCGAAATAAAGACGGAAAGAGGCCGTCGGGAGAGATAACGACAGGTTCATCCGGCAAGGCTTTCCCGTCCTGGAAACACATCAATC
Organism: Tarenaya hassleriana; assembly: GCF_000463585.1. Taxonomy (NCBI): domain Eukaryota; kingdom Viridiplantae; phylum Streptophyta; class Magnoliopsida; order Brassicales; family Cleomaceae; genus Tarenaya; species Tarenaya hassleriana. The sequence continues at coordinate 6,027,397 of NW_010965372.1, read as the reverse complement.
AGATTACACAGACGAAGAAAAAACCGAAACAAAAGTACTTTTGGTTTCTCGGTTTTGTCTATTCGGGAAAGCGTCGTGTGAAAAAGTGTACCTGCTTGAGGTTAACTAAGAATTGTCGGGTGACCGAGGCCTGAGAAATCGCCCGTGCGCTAAGAAATATCAAATGATACCCGTTGTCCTGGAGGAGAGAACAGAAAATCTTATCTTTAGCATTCTCTTTTTCGTGGTATCCGACCTGAAAACATAAACGATATCACGAGAAACAAACCTTGATGGCTGAAAACAAATGCGTGACTCCGGTTTGGGACCAATCTATACCGACCAAAGGCATGAACTGGCCAAGAACATCCGACCTATGACGATAAAAGTCACCGAGAAAAGCGAGATCAGAAACGTAAACAAGTTCTTGTTTTCCCGTGATAAGAGAAAGGATGCAAAAGATCCCTTTTACCTCGTGATCGTTCCATCCACATCCGAAACAACAATCCGAGCATTCCATTTCCACAAGTAAATTCGGGCATCCACCTGTTGACTACCACGGGAATTCACGACGGAAAGATATCATCTCGGTTTCCCGTCATAAAAACGTTACGCAGTAGGGAAAAAGGGAAA
>NW_010965372.1:6011364-6026659 GCF_000463585.1 Tarenaya hassleriana | reverse complement strand
GGAAAGAGAATGACCTGTTGAGTGCCTAGCATATTTGTGGAGAATGTGAAAGTCACATCATTTCTTCCTTCTTTCAGATTCAGGGAAGCCAAATTTTCGGATGTTGGGGTTAGAGCTCTGACCGTCTTTTTAACGGGTTTTGGCTTCGATACATTCCGTGTTTCGTCATTTCCGGTTTCAGACGTGAAAGGGTCTTGAATCTTGTCACTGCTCCTCGAAGTTCTGAGAGAGAAAGGCCAAATCTTCCAGCCTCCACTTCCTGGAGCCGAATCACCGGGCTTCTCAACCCGATCAACGGCTATCATGCCTTTGGGCTCGAATATTTTCTCGTCAGATCCAAAAGAAACCATTCCCGAGACAATGGGAGCTGCAGAATCCCACGGGAAATAGCAGCCACCGATTTTAACGATGAGTTCATCGTCCTTCACAATGGAGGACGGGCCCAAAGAAAGAAATTTCTTCATATCCAGTTTTCCGGAGTCGAATACCCGAGAAGCTGCTTCCGCTCCCATTCCTTCACTTAACAAGTGCTTGCAGAGAGAGAGCTCGACTAAAGCGGAGAAGACAACAAGGAAATAGATCGTTAAAAATGTATGGACTAAGTGTAATTATGTTAGAACCTTGGAAGATTTCTTACCGACTTCAGGATTATCTAGCATGTGCTTGAATGCCTTCACATCTAAACTCTCCGAGCTGTATTCGTCTTTTTTGAAACCCCATTTCAAAGTTTTAGACTTTGAATCAAGCGATTTGCTGAAAGGCTGACAAGAATCGGGATCAAAACTCGGAGCTCGAAGCTGCATATTGGGTAACGATTCTACCCGTTGTTGCTCCTCCTCTTCCCGAGAGTACTCATCATTGCAATGGATATCGATCGGCTTTGATACAACCTTTGATTTCTCCGCAGGGTCCTCCCGGCTTATGTCATTTTCCTCGTAGATCTCCTTTACATTTTTACAAGGAGAATTTGAATTCATGGAACCATTCCCACCATGATTGAATTCATCAAGATCACTAAACGTAAATTGTTCTTCTTCCGATATATCTGATTGTGGGTAGCTTTCCACACTTGTTGATGGACAATCTTCGCAATTTCCTGGAGAAGCATGTACATCTTCTTCAATGGATTTATTCTCGTCCCTAAGGCTCGGGCTGTTTCCTTCACGAGGGGTCCGCTCAAATTCGAGAGCACATACTGTAACTGTATCCTGGTTAGATACAGTTATTACAAGACATCAGTTCCACAACAGTGATCAAATCTAGCTAAGATTCCAGGTTTAACTATTTGCTGATGGACTGAAACTATATATCATACTCAACTTTTGAAGAATGAGATCAATTTAACGACGAACCTGTCCTTGCGGGTCGGTTGCTGTCGTCATGCCCATAGATTCAACATAAACGTCCAGTTTTCTGCTTCGTTCGCTAGGAACAGACAATGCATTGCATATGGCTTTGTACGAGCTTCCATCGACAAGAACGAGACCTTCTGCTGCTTCGCATAGACTGAGTAACTTAATGCCATTCTGATCAAGAATCTGCACTGTCTCGGATCTTTCAGCGGATTCCTCGGGTATCTGAAAGCTATCCGATAAGGTTTTCAATGGCTCTACACATTTACTTTCTGACCTGCCCTCCGCTGGTTCATCGGCACTAGAAAACGACCCGTAAGCCTCGTCCAAGCTAATCTCACTGGCACTGGTCTGAGCACTGCCTTTACCGTTGCCATTGGCTGCCTGACTGCATCCCGAAACTTTTGCTTTGATGGTCATACGGGTATTGAGATTGGTATACCATTTAACCTCCAAGAGATCAGCCGCAATCTGGGCCCGTTCCATCGAGCTAACACATGATCCATCACCTTCCTCTGCTTCTATCAGACACGGATCCTCCCTAACCGACCTTCCCCCGAACGCAAACCCTAAAATCCCTGGCTTGCCAACGCTTTTCCCGTTACTATTCCGTGGACTACCGGCATCATAGTTACAGCTTTTCGACTTCAATGGTACCCTAACATCACCAGCATTAGAGGTTTTGGTATCAGACAAAGGGTATAACAAGGATTCACCTTCTCCGACAGCATCATCAACTTCCCTGAGAAAGTAAGCTTGCCCTGTATGAGCAAGATACATATTGAACCCTGCTTCCACGCCATTGACATCAATCTTGATCGCATTGCTTTTGTTCTTCAAAACCCCTTGAAATTTCCCAAAGCGAACGTACCATGGAGACGATTTGAACGTCCCGTCGGGCTGTTCTACGACGATTATATCAATCCCGCCACCAAAGGGATGGAACGGACCAGACACCGTACCCACTCCACGGTAAATATAGCTCCCGATTCTACCCACGACATTCATCGTTCAAACCAGTTTTCTTCGATGCCCAGATCGAAAATCTACCAAATTTTGATCATTTATCGAGAATCAACAGTATCTTGAACCGAAATGAAGAACCTTGGATCGTCAGGGTCGATCAATCAACATGCATTATACCTCGAAACCACCGCCATTGGCATACCCAGAAACAAAATCTGACAGACCATGACCAGGAATCGAATCCCGCAACAAAAGGGCACGAAAAATGTTTGATGCCAACAAAACCCAGAAATCAAACGGACGACGAACAAGATGAAGAGAGAGAATTGGGGTGATAGGCGACAAAACCCAGTTCAAAGTCCTTGTCTTTCGGACATGGACGAAGAGAGAAGATCTGAGGAGGAAAAAGAGCATATTCTGTTGGGATGATCGGAGAGTGCCAAGGACCGAGAGAGAGAAACCGCCATTAAATGTTGCAAGAAGACGCCGCCGAAATATGATTTGCTTTGGTGGCGTTTTCGTCCCGTTGTTGTTGATCAAAATAATCGATTTGATGAATCAAATTAATTAATAATAGCGACTAAATTTCAATTTTTAACAATGGCGGTGAAGAATTGAAGTTCTATTTACCTGAAGGTCCAGATCGATCTAGAGAGAGAGAGAAACTGTGCGTTGTAATTCAGAATTTGCCAAGATGCCACGTAATATTTGGTTTGCCTTTTAGTCGTTTACTTTTTTTAAAAAAACTTTTGATGTTAAATAAAAAAAATGATTTTCCCCCCTGAAATTAGAGATATGACTTAAGTTTATTGCCAGTTAATTTATTATATAAACCTTTTTTCACTATTTTAAATAAATCTTTTTTTCACTATTTTATTAACATGTAAATTTAGTCTTAATTTCATTTTTTAAAAGATATAATATCACTATTAAAACTAAACGCTTGTTGACGATCACTTAGTATATAAAATAGAAAGTAACTCAATATTTTAATAAGGCAAACATAATCTTTTGATAATTGAAGACATTTTTTTTTGGATAATCGAATGTTCTGAGCTAAGGTCTATACTACTATCGGAGTGCGAAACAAACCATGTGATTAAAATTATGTTTCTATATTTAATTTGATACTCGAATTCGGAGCGAGACAAATATTTTGCGTCCGCATTTCACCGGTTGAATAAGAAAAAAATTTGTTATACAATTTAAACCGAATCTAATTCAAGTCGGTTTCAATTCAAGTGGATTTTCGGTTTAATCCAAACCGAAACCAAAGTCTAAAAGCATGATCGAACCCAACCAACCTTTGAAAGACAAATGCGGTTAAGCCAAACAAGGAGATTAAACAAACAAGATGGCTTGAAGTCTCGTTTGTCACGTCCCACTAACAAAAAAAACTAAAAATAAATAAAACGAGAAATGAAACAGATAGATGGAGAGCTGTTGGAATGAAGGGGGAGGAGGAGGGAGGAGAGGTGCGTGCGCTCCACGCTTTGCTTCTCTTCCGTTATTCTCTCTCCCTCTGTTTTATCTTTCTCCTGACTTTCGTTATCACCAAAAAAAAAAAAAAATCTTCATCTTCTTCTTCCTCTCGAGAGTTCATGTCTTGTCTGTCTCTTCTGGTTTTGTTCTGAATCTTTCTTTCTCATCTGGTGGTCTTGTTCGAATTCGTTGTCGAGCTCTAATGCATTGTGATCAATACGCTATTCTCTCCCAGAAAAAATAATCTGAAACAAAAACCCTAATTTATCTCTCTTCAAGTTTCTTTTTCTTCGACCTCCATTGAAACGGAGCTTGTTTAGCTTCGTGTCGTGTCGTGTCGCATTGTCGGAGTTTGATGAAGGTACGATGTTAATAAAGAAAATGTTGGTGAAATCTTCTGAAAGTTTCGAGAATGTGATGAACACGAATTGCATAAATCTCTGCAATTTGCCCAAAACGTGCATTTGCAGAAAACATAAGAAACCCGTTCGAGATTTTGCAAGAACAATGGAACATATTCAATCCTTGTTTGTCGAATCTTTTGTATGTCTCTCTGTTTCTAATCAAAATAAAGCTTTGAACTTTCAGAGTTTCTGTGATGGGTGATGATAAAGTTTCCGACGACATATTCACATTTCTCCATGGCAATGGTGAAGAAGATGAACAAGATAAAGCTCCGATGAAATCTTCTACGTCCTCGATGAACCCTACAGACTTCGACTCATCCGTCTCCGATCTTTTGAACTTGGAAGGCATCGATTCCTCTAATCCTTTTCTTGCCGATATCCCTGTTCCAAACGCACCTAGAGATGGCAGTTCCGACCAACCTGATACCCCGAAGGTTTACGTTGCCCCACGAGCGGCGATAAGCCATCAGGACTCGTTTCCAACCGATTCTCGAGTCGATCAAATCGAGGACGCGAGGATCTCCATCGAATCCCCGAGGCAAGGACGCTCTCCTCTTCCACGTCTTAGAGTTCTTGGCTCGGCCCGAGCTCTCGTCTACCCGAGAGCACCGGTGTCTCCACGTTTTGGGTCCCCGACGAGCTCGGAAACACCGAAAATTATCGGTGTGATCGATACAACTGCACCTTTTGAATCCGTTAAACAAGAGGTTTCGAAGTTCGGAGGGATCACAGATTGGAAAGCTCATAAGATCCAGACAATAGAGGTACATACAATGTCTGGTTTCACGTCATCTATGTTTTCGGGTTTTGTCACGTATTCCAGGTTAACGTCGAATTTCTCGATGTCTAGAGACGAAAGCTGGTGGATCAAGAACTGGAGAAGACGCAAGAAGACATACCCGAGTACAAGAAACAGGCGGAGTTGGCAGAAGAGGCAAAGCAGAAAGTGCAGAAGGAACTTGAGGACACGAAGAAGCTCATCGAGGAACTGAAGCTCGAGCTCGAGAAGGCGCAGAAGGAGGAGCAACAAGCGAAGCAAGACACCGAGCTCGCGAAGCTCCGCGTGGAAGAGATGGAACAAGGGATTGCAGAGGAGGCAAGCGTCGCTGCCAAGGCTCAGCTCGAGGTGGCGAAAGCGAGGCTTTCTTCCGCAATTTCTGAGCTGAAATCCGTCAGAGAAGAGATCAGATTGGTATCAAAGGAATACGAAGATTTGTTGAAGGAGAAAGATTTGGCCGCGAAGAAAGCTGAAGATGCCAGGTTGGAGGCGAAGGAGATAGAGAGGAAGATGGAGGGACTGACAATAGAGCTAATGGCCACGAAAGAGCTGCTGGAGTCGGCACATACGGCCCATCTCGAAGCGGAGGAAAAGAGATTCGGGGCGGCCATGGCTCGGGACCGTGACATATACAATTGGGAGAAGGAACTGAAGATGGTAGAAGACGATATCGAGAGGCTTAACCAAGAGATTCATGCAACGGAAGATGAGAAAGCTAAACTCGAGACCGCTTCCTCTCTTCTTCGAGATCTGAGGGGCGAACTGGTGGCTGCTTCCATGGAGAATCCTGATCTCTGTGGTGAAGAAGTCTCGAATGGTGATCCTCTGATGCGAAAGAGCGGCCAAAGCTACATACAAACAGCAGTTCTTTCGGCGAAGAAAGAGCTCGAAGAAGTGAAATCCAACATCGAGAATGCAACTTCCGAGGTGAAAACCTTGAAGATAATCGTCGCATCCTTACAATCGGAACTCGAGAGAGAGAAAAAGACCCTCGAGGAGATGAAACAGGGAGACAACAAGCTGGAACAGATAAGTTCAGATGTGAGTTCGATTCAGACAAAGGATAAAGAAGCAAGAGAAGAACTAGCAGAGATAGCCAAGAAGCTACAACAAGCGGCCGGAGAGGCGGAAGAGGCGAAGTCTCTTGCCGAAGCTGCCCGAGATGAGCTGAGAAAGGCGAAGGAAGAGTCTATTCAAGCAAAAGGAGGAGTTCGTACCATAGAGAACAGATTAATGGAGGCTAAAAAGGAAATGGAAGCCGCTCGTGCTTCCGAGAAGTTAGCCTTAGCGGCTATCAAAGCCTTGCAAGAGAGCGAATGCGCTCAAAGGTTCGAGGGTATTAACTCGCCTCGAAGCATAATAATCTCGGTGGAAGAATATTACGAGCTAAGCAAGCGGGCACACGAGGCAGAAGAGGCGGCCAACATAAGGCTTGCAGAGATTGTCGCCCAGATCAAGGTGGCTAAAGAGGAAGAGTCAAGAATCCTGGAGAAACTAGAGGAGGTGAACAGAGAGATGGCTCTAAGGAAGGAAGAGCTAAAAGTTGCTATGGAAAAAGCCGAGAAAGCTCGAGAAGGGAAGTTGGGAGTGGAGCAACAGTTGCGGAAATGGTGGTCGGAAAACGGGAAGAAGAGAAAAGAAGAAGTCAAGGTGGAGCTCGAGAGAAGTCCGAGATCGAGCACCGAATGGAGACATAAGGATTACGGGTTCAACCAGTTGACCGAAGCTCCTCGCTCTCCCCATAAACCAGGACCTGAGGCCCCAAGTGAACAGGAAACCGCCGAAACTGAAGATAATAACAGTATGGTTCCTGAAACAAAGAAGAAAAAGAAGAAGTTTTCTTTGCTACCAAAGGTTTTCATGTTCTTGTCGAGAAAGAAATCGGACAAATGAGATGTTCGTCAAGACCTGTCTCAAAGGTAGGTTTCGCCAACCGCCCTTTTCTTCACATCTGATTCATTTTGTCTTACAGCCACTGGGAAAGGGCCGCCGAGGCAAAAGTGACCCGAATGGTTCTTCTTCAAAGTAGAGGCTGATCCTGAACTGCAGATGACCATTCCCTTCTCCCAATTTGGGCAGATCATTCGGTTTTCGGGATCCCAACTACCTTCAGGCTTCTGGCATTCTGGGCTTTGACCCTCTGATAAAGAAGGTGACAATGACGGAACCTTTCCATGTATGCTTTTCTTGGTTTCACTTGGAAGACAGATTTGTTGTACTCATATGGGAAATAACGTTATCAGTATTGTCCGGCCGAGAAAATATAGAAACTTTCTGGCCCCTTGTAGATTTCTATGGCAAATTGTATGGATTTTTTTCCTCACAAAAGAATGAAACGGACACGAGTTGACTGTTTTCACAGGATATATGTACGATAGAGTTCATAGCAATCCAGAGAAAACATACCTAAGAAGAAGAGTTAAAAAGGGTCTGAATGATAGTCTTGTGCCACGGATTCGAAAGATGATCAACGAGGTTATCGATAGGGCCAACATGTGTAACAGAAGCTTGAACGAAGAACCCTAGCATCGCAATCATGGCTAGTCGACCTGCTCAAAAACCCACGTCCGAAAACATTGTGAGTAGCAAAGTAGAGAAAAGATAGACAGTTGCAGTTGGGGAACTTTGTCTGAGAATTCCGAGTCTAACCGTTCTTGATCTCCTTAAGCTTCCATTCGTGGGCGTTTTTAATGTCCTTAGCCAGGCCTAGCGGGTTCAACAAAGGTCCTCCAGGGTAGCTGTTACATTGCATACAAACATTTACTCTTTCATCGGATCCAGTGAACAGACATACATGAACAAGATTGCATAACGAAACAGGATCAAAGGCGAAAGAAAGAAACCGAGCATTGAACATACCCGGGCTCGAGCCCTTCGAGGGCGGGTTCGAGTCCAAAGAAAGAACCCTCTTTGGCTTGAGAGCCAGGGTTGATGAAATCCATGTATCTTTTGGTTTCTGCAAACCTGTGAATGGTTCTCAATTCTCAGTCTACTCCAAATACATTATCGAAATCTGAAGATTCATAAACAATGCACCAAACAGAGGAAGAAAATTCACCCCATCAAGATGAACTGAACAGTTAACAGAGTTCTTGTGCTTGCAAATTCGAATTTTGTTGCCCCAGCTTCATACCACACAGGTAAATCTCGAATCCCTGTAACGCGAAGTAGCTGTAAACAAACCCTAATTAGCAATTCAGATTCCAGGTTCAAAATAATCGATGGATTGGTGTAATTGAAGAACTTACGTCGGTGAAGAGAATCCCGGCGACGCCGAGCATGGCGAAACGAGAATGAACAAGCTCTGCTTGAACGTACCATTTCAAGCTCTCTGGATCCTCTCCAAGCCCCAATGGATCAAACCCATAATCTCCGGTCAACCTGTGAAGCAATATATATATCATCAAACCCCACAAAGAAATCTTTGTGGTGGAGTGAAGAGGAAAATGAAGAAATCGACGGCTCACGTTCCGTCAAGGTACGGAGGAGGATCGAGCCCGGGGAGCCACGTCGCACGTTCCTCGGCGGCTCCAACCGACACTCGTCCGGAGGATCTCGCCCGCGACTTTTCCCTCCCGGGACTTTCCCGTCCAGAATCGTCCTCGTCTCACGGCAGAGAATGTTCTGTCTCCGGCGGAGAAGCCTCGCCGGAGAAGAAATCCTCCGCTGCAGCAGCCTCCACGTAAAACAACGGCCATCTCTTCTTCTTCTCCGTTCTCTGTTGCTTTGGTGTTCTGACACTGTTTATCCAAACTTCAGTATCCACATAAAATGATGCGAGTCGCCGGATTTGCCACGTGGATGTATCAGGATCGTCCACTCGAGATGACGTTTTTTATCCGTTAACCAGATGGGTGTATGTTATGATCGGTTTACATTTCGGTTCGGTTTATCAGAACAGTACCGGTTTTGAACCGGGTTTATTTTTAACCGAATTCAACGACTCAGCAACACCAAAAAAAGATAACTAAAGTACACGCCTTTCACTTGTAGCACAAAGAGTCCACAAGCTCTTATAGCTACAAATACAATTATTTAACCAGACAGAAACTCTGCATTACAAATAAAACTGCATCCTTGAGAAATTCTTCTTCCTTCAGCCTCTTTCCACCATCAAAGCTTCTTCTTCTTTACCGAAAATAGGGTTCATAGATGGACAAAGAAGTTCGACACGAGGGGCATTATAGTTAGGGAGATAAGAGGATTACTTCGATTTCAGTTGCGTAAATCTATTTACACACAAAAAATGTTCTTGCTTCTCAGCTCAGAAACATGACTTTTTCACGTGTTTATCATGTTGCCGGAGCTTTTCCATATGGAACGACCTGGACGGGAAAGAGGACGGGGAATCAACAATCATGGCATTGAGTAATGTTGTTAACTAATCAGACTATGTTTACCTGATCATTGTTACTCGATGATTCGCTCATCCTGATCTTCATCTTCTTCGAGCTTGCTTTTTCTTCTTTCGTTTCTTCGTCGACAAAGTTCTGGTCTGACACCTCTGCTTAAACCATCAATAAAGAGGATACATTTTGGAAATTTCAGTTTTGCACGACAACTAGTATATGTGGAAAACAAGAACCCATTTGGACAAGAAGTAAAAAGTACCTTCTCTATTGTTGATTTGATCCTGGCCGCCGAGGCAAAAGTGACCCGAATGGTTCTTCTTCAAAGTAGAGGCTGATCCTGAACTGCAGATGACCATTCCCTTCTCCCAATTTGGGCAGATCATTCGGTTTTCGGGATCCCAACTACCTTCAGGCTTCTGGCATTCTGGGCTTTGACCCTCTGATAAAGGTCTGAAATGCTTTATCCATGGACTTGCAAGAAACTCATGACAAGCATCACTTCTGTTAAAGCAATACTCGGACTGTTTAACATCCATCCTCTGCCAGAAACCAGCACGATGAACCTTGAACTAGAGACAAAAGTAGAAAAGAGCAAACCATAAACACGGAATTCTAACAGGAGTAAAGCTGCGAGATCAGAGAATCAGCTTCCACATAATAGAGTATCTGTCTCTAACCTGCTCTTGATAAGAATTTTTTATGCTGCAAAACTGTCTCGATGGCCCTTCATCGGTCGCATTCTTCTTGTTACAATGCGAACCGAGATTTCCAAGGGAATTATACAACTGATCTACAAACGTGGCTTCCATGGATTTGAGATACAAACTGTGCTTCTCGTCTGTCCATTCCGTTGATCCCTTCACTTTCCCAGCAGAGTACTGCAAAATGTCAAAAACGTGATTTCAATTTCCCAGGTGCACATATTCACCAAGGTGGATCCAATTGGCAAGAAAAAACACCAGCTAATTGGAAGATCCTACTCAAATATCATCAGGATTTCACAAGTTTAATAAGGAATGATCCATTTACGCCTTTTTTTTTTACTAAAATTGTCTAAGATTAACCAAATTGACATTTACAAGCCCCCTCGTACATGGAAAATCTCCTTGTCGAAGACCTACAGTTCTTTTTTTGTTTAAATGTGAATCGAAGACCTACAGTTCTATGGATTCTTAAACAAACATTTCGCCGACCAAATAATCCTAAAGAGTCTTGAGAATAGAACATCGCCATTAACGGAAGATCACGAGCTAATACATCCTCCAAAATCGGAGAAAAAGCATATCTCAACCACGAAAACCACCGATTTCACGAAGAAATGCAAGAACAATGAATCATAGATATCGAACTCATACCACGGATGACGCCATCTCTTCTTCACCAGAAGAATCCTCTCCGGAATCGCCCCGAGTGGATTCGGACGAGTCGGAGCTGGCGCGGCTATGGCTTCCTCTGTACCCACGAACCATTGGCTCTGATCTTTTTGAACCGTGGAAAAGAGGCGGAGAGAAAAATATCGCCGAAAGGGAGAGAGGATAAAAAAAAAAGAGCGGTACAGTTGTCACCGCTTTTTACACGTGGCAGAGTTGCCACGTCAGCATCGGTCAATTTGGCGGGATTGTTGCTCCAGATATTTTTGTTGGGCAGAAAATATCTCTTTTCCTCGCCCCATGTCCACTTTACCATGACTATATATAGATATTATTATATATGTATATATATTCAGATAAATAAATATTATCCTTTTTTGACAAAAAAGACACAATATGTAAATATCTTTTTTTGGCTCGTGATATTTATCTAGTGACAAGGATTGGAATCGGAGTTTGATTTTCTTTGGATATTAAATATCTTTTGGAGTCAAATTTGTCCTTTTCACATTTTATTGAATGAATTCTCTAACTTTAAATTTTAAATTTTTTAATTACTTTTATTTTTATATCTAGATTTTTTTTCATTTTAAAATATTATAATTTTTATATCATATCTATTTCGGTTTAATTTAGGCAATTAGTAAGAAAAGATATTTATATTTTAAAATTGTTTTATTTGTTTCATTTTTAAGATTTATTTTTATTTCAATAAACTAATATTCATTCAATTTCACATTAACTTACACCCGTATACAACATATTATTTGATATGAATGAATTCGATTTTTATTGAACCCAAATGATTATTTCTAGTATAAAATGTGCGATTTACGTAATGATATGTGACTTGCGTATTTTCGTAATATAAGCAACTATATTTTCATAACTATAATTTTGATAATATAAACAAAATTTTTCATACGCTTTTTGTTTTTCACTTACACTTGACCTTTTTTCATCTATTCTAATATTTAAACTCCTAATTGTTTTTTTACACTTTCATATTAAAAAATCATCGAACGAGTATATTTTTTTTAAAAAAATATAAAGTTAAAATCAACTTCAATCTTCTATTAATAATAATAATGATGATGGTGATAATAATTTTTTTTTATTTATTAAAAGTGATTGAAACAACCGAAACTGGTATCATATCTATATGCATGTGTTATACCAAAATCTCAATTAACTTGGAAGTGAAGACACCTAACTCATAGTCGTCCGTACATAGTAACATCTCCAACTAATCGTTTTGGTTTGGTTCATATATAATTATGAAATGACTGCTACATTACTTGTTTCTATAATCCTCCCATTTATCAAGCTTTTAAATTCCGGTATATGACTTTGCATTCCATAATACAAAACAGAAGTACTAGCTAGAATTTCATTTCAACCATATTATATTACACAAATTCAACATATAATAAAAATGGTGTTTTAAAAATGTACAAAGTACAAAAACTATGGTACCTCAAAAGTCAAGACCGATGAGTGTGATGTGTTTTTGTCCGAATCGTGTTGGGGTATGCGGTGGAAGTACCAAAAAAATATCTACTTGGAATCCGGTCAGTAATAATTTATGATAGATATTTCATCTCCACTAAATCTATCCGAATGTTATAGGTTGGGGGTTACTTACTCTTATCCACGCAGTTTTGAACTTCTGGTGCTAAAAAAAATGTTTTTTTTTTATTAAGAATGAAATTCTTGTGGTAAAAAACCATCCAAAAATATATTTTTAAATGAATCTGTATATTTGTTTAAAAAAATGGAGGAAAATTTTAGTTCTGAATAGATTTAAGTTAGTATTATTTCAAAAAGATTATAATTTGATTTTTTCTGATTTAGATTGGTTTAGTTTATAATTTGGAAATTTGAGTTGAAGTGTTTAATTCGGCGGAACTTGGAAGTCTAGAAACAGAAAATGAATTAATAAAAACAATGTACCTTTTTAAAATTCCTTTTCACCTATTGTTTCTTAACTGTAAATTATAATAATGTAACACATGTTTAAATTATTCACAAAATAATTTTGAAAATCATTTTTGGCCCTTGAGATATTTTGTATTTGAAAAAATAATAGTGGATCAGTATCTCACCATACTTTAAAGTTTAAACCAATCAAAATATAAACGAAATATCAAATACACCCCCACACTATAAAATGCTTAAAATTTGAGAATTTAGGGTTTAAAATCCATTCTATAAACATATAGTTTTAAAAAGAGAGGATATTATAAGCTCTTTAATGGTGTTTTATCCCCTTAAACAACATTAAAATCTGTGCAAATTTGAAAAAAAAACCCATTAAAGATCAATTACAAAATGTATAAAAATCTCAAAAAAGAAAAAAGAAAACAAGGAGAAGAGATTGCATGACTCACATCCTCCATTAAACCTCTGGCTGTAGCAGCAACACTTTAGCTATTATACGAATCCATGATGTTATAGAAACTTTGTTCAAAACAAGGCCGGACCAAAGACAGCAACTTGACCATCTTCTCTGTACCCTTTTTTTTAACATCCTGTCTCTTTCCAATGAAGCTGCGGGAGTTTCTATACGATGAAGCTGTGGAAAACTCAGTTACCCCTCCTCTGATCTATCCGTTCATCCTACGTTTTTCGGAAAATGCCTGAGGATGAAACTGCCTGCGTAGAGAGGGTAGTTCTTCCGGATCAAACCCTTTATGCATTTCCAATACGAAAAATCAATTATTTCACCGTCTTTCCGAGCTACGAACAAACAGCGGGAGCTCTCGAAATCCGGGTGACGACCGACCTGGAACGAGAAACAAAACCACAAGTAAATTAGTTGAGAACTTAAGCCATATTGAGAACCGCAGGCTTAGCTCAGAGGTGATGTTATGGGTATAAACTTGCTGTAAACTTTAAAATTAATCAGAAGACTAATATGATTTGGAATGAAAACGATATAAGACAACATAAACCATAGAGATCATTATCTTAGACTTACAACCTATAAACCCATGGCTCATCAAAACCATTCTAGAATTGAACATATCTCAGTAGAAAAATTGTTTCTTTGTGACAAAAGACAATTGGAAAAGCTCAAATACAATCCCATTTCAAAATCAAGAGGAATGGAATTTGTACCATGATGTAATCGATTCCGGGCCCAATCTTGTCCTCATATTCAGGGTGATAAGGGAGCAATCTCTCAACAACAGTTCTCTCGTGTCCGGGGCTTAGCCTATCTCCATTTCCGTATCTGCTGACAAGTTTGATCAATGAGAAGACTCAGCCGAAGATACATAAATATTCCGAAATCCACAGATGGATTTAGCATCTGATACATAATATTAGCTAATTTTTTCTGCTCAAACATAAACAAAATCCAGAAAATACTCTCGAAACGCTAATTCAAAATACATGAAACAAAGCACGTACTTGTCGGAGTGAAGGATCATCCTGACTAAGCCAACAAGCGGAACAGTAACCTCCAGGATCTTATCTTCCCAATCAACGATCTCTTCTTCAGCCTCTCCATGTTCGCCGCTCTCATCCTCTTCCGAACCTGAACTCTGATCCTCCTCCGACAAAATATGCGGCCGCCTCAGCAACTCCGAGCCGTCCGATTCTGTCTTCACGGCGAAAACACGAAACCGAACCCCAGCCGCGGTACCGCGCGGGAAATGCAACGTCACCGGAGAAGAAGACAGAGCAGTGAGAGAGGAGCCGGCGCAGAAGCACGACTGAACCGCCGCCGCCACTGACGGCGATCGGGAAACGGAAATCATGGTGCCGTGAGCTTCCGATTTTGGATAGAGGATATTTTTCGAAGGGAAAAGGCGAGAGATATGAGCGGTGACATTAACCGTCACCGTCACTAAGCGAAGACGCCGTGGAAAGCTCGAGACCAGAGAATTGCCTCAGTGCGACGAAAGAGGGCTTTGTATGCTTTATTTGGGCTTTTAGGCCTTAATACCTTAATTTGGGCTTTATGGCCCAATATTTATTTTTGAGATTTTTTTAACATTTAATGGCGAGTGCTAATTAATATTAATATTTAATGCATTGGCGATACACGTGGCTCCGGGTCGGAGATTTCGGGTAATTCGATTTTAAATCTAAATTATTCGGATTTTAGGAATTTAGAAACTTAAGAGTTTGATGTAGCGATGACACGTGTCGCAGCGTCACTGTCCAATCAACAACCAGACCCAACAAGACACGTATGAAAACACATCCTGACCGTTGGTTTATAAGCGACGTGGACGGATAGGATTAGTTTGGACAACGACTTTGTGTGTGGGTGGAAAGGTGGTCTCAGACATTTTTAAAAAAAAAGTCTCTTAATCGTCATTGGTCCACGTCTCACTTCTACCACACGGCCCACCTCACCATCATTGAACCAAGCCTCTTATCTTCTAAAATTTTGTATTTGTTATATAATATTGGAATATTTATCTTTGTTTTGAAATTTATGTCACGTATTATTTAATTTTAAAATAACGACGGTAAACTATTTTTTGCACTCACGAAATTTTGTTATTTTATGATGTGTTGTCTTGAGATAAAGATGGAAAATGATCATTTTAATATATATATATATATATATATA
>NW_010965372.1:5977315-6011123 GCF_000463585.1 Tarenaya hassleriana | reverse complement strand
TTTATTATGTGTTGTCTTGAGATAAAGATAGAAAATGATCATTTTTATATATATATATATATATATATATATATATATTATTAGATCTCTAGATGGATCTTTTACCAATTATAAGAATTACCAACTAAAACCCATTAATTTGTTAATATGATTTTGTGATTGTATTTTAAAATATTTTCTTTACATTGTCATTCCTGATTTTTTAATACCCATAAAATTATTTAAGATTTAATTTATGTAAAAACTAATAGAGAACCTTAAGTTGAAAATT
The DNA here is from genome assembly GCF_000463585.1 of Tarenaya hassleriana. Classification (NCBI taxonomy): domain Eukaryota; kingdom Viridiplantae; phylum Streptophyta; class Magnoliopsida; order Brassicales; family Cleomaceae; genus Tarenaya; species Tarenaya hassleriana. Next base: position 6,010,852 of record NW_010965372.1, on the reverse strand, counting down.
AAAGTTCATTTTCAAGAAATAACATTTTATAGGAAAAAATAGTATTAACATTGAACTTGGCAGCCACCTTAAACAACTTTGCCTGAGTTATATACACACACACACACATATAAATATATGTATATATGTATATATAATATAATATCAAACTCAGATATTTAGTTTTTCTATTGAAAATATCGATATTTTTTTAAAAGTGGAATTCGTAAGAACCACAGTACATTACCCCAAAAAAACGAGCTTATTACGGATAATGGTATCTTTGACTTTGTATCTCTAATAACCAATCGAATTATTCCGATAATTTCATAATTTCATAAAATAGAGAGAAACATAATTTCATATTTTTCGTTTCTTATATATATATATATATATATTGAAATTAGAGTATAATTTTTTCACCTCGTCTATCCTTCTTTAGCCATGACGATCTATTATTTTCTTAATTTTTTTTTAGAAATGCCATACTAAATTGGGATTATTCGGTCGTATAATAAAATCAATACAAGGATAAAAGAATCCAATCAAGGAAGAGGAACAAAGGCATACAAAATAAACATAAATATATATATATATACATATATAAATTGGATGGGAAACAATGGGACACACTTGGCGTTGCAGACAAAAGTGCCTAAAACACGCGAACATTCAGACATCTTTAGACCACATACCAAGCAGATAGATTTCTGAGAAGAAGAAGAAGAAGAAGAACTCGGGAGAAAAAAAAAGAAGCTGCGAGATTACAGTCAGCAAAAAAGAAGAAGCCGCGGAAGCTTTCGAAATTGAAAAAACAGGTTCTCTCTCCTTTTCTTAATGTGTCTTTTCTCCAATGGGATAATGTTAAGCTTGATTTGTTATTTTCTCTTCTTAGTTATTACCATTTATGTCCGGATTCTGTATGCTTAATTTGGTATAATGTACTTACTTGGCTCAGATTTCTTATCATTGAATGATCCTTTGGATTGCTGAAATCCGATTTTCTTCGTTTCCTGCAAAATTTCGGATCTATCCATTTCCAAGATGTGGTTTTTGGGGGTTTCATTACTTTCTGAATCAAGGTTTTAAAATTTTTGGATACTTTTGTTGTTTGTGATCTGATTCTGTGAATTGGGTTCCTGGATTTTCGGGATTTCGAGCTCATGGGTCTATAAATTTCGAGGTTGAGATCGTTAATCTGTGTTCACAATCGTTTTCAGATCGGTGCTCTTGCTTTGAAGATCCGAGATTCGGGTTAGCCTGAGCTAAATTCGTCGGACTCAGACAGAATCTGTCAAAATGGGTGGTTACTTGAATTTCAACAACTTCGGTAATGAGCCACCGGGAGACGTCGGCGGCGGCAGCGGAGGCGGAGGGATGAACAGACCGCCGGGTAATGTTCCGTTGAACCGACAAGGATCGATATACTCTTTGACATTCGACGAGTTTCAGTCAAGTTTGGGCAAAGATTTTGGGTCTATGAACATGGACGAGTTGCTCAAGAACATATGGAGTGCTGAAGAGACACAAGCCATGGCTTCCACTAGCGGCGTCGAAGCCGGCGCCGTCCGTGGTCAAGAGGGTTTGCAGAGGCAGGGCTCATTAACTTTGCCTCGAACCCTTAGCCAAAAGACGGTCGATGAAGTATGGAAAGATATCTCGAAGGACTACACGACTGCGACCGCGAGTAAAGACATCAACAATGGAACTGGAGGATCAGGCATGCCTCAGAGGCAACAGACTTTAGGGGAAATAACCTTAGAGGAGTTCTTGGTTCGAGCTGGGGTTGTCAGAGAGGAAACACAGGTTGGAGGAAAGGTTAACAATGGCGGATATTTCGGTGATACGTCCCATTCGGGTGGTAATAACTCGGGCTCGGTTCTCGGGTTTCAGCAGGCTTCGAGGGTTTCCGGTTTGATGGGCAATCTTGGACCAGAGAGTGGAAACCAAATGTCAGTGCAAAATTCTATCTTGCCTCTGAATGTTAATGGCGTTAGGTCATCAACTCAGCAGCAGCCCATCGTGCCAAAGCAACCAGGTTTTGGCTATGGAACACAAATGACATTACCGGGTGGTCAGATTAATAATAGTCATGGGATAAGAGGTGGTCTGATGGGAATTGCTGATCAGTGTCTCGGAGGAAATGCGGGATTGGTTCAAAGCTCTGGTTTAATGGTGGGTGGTGGCTTGGGCCTAGCTGGAGCCATGGGTGTTGGGGGAGTTTCTCCTGTTACTCCACTCTCATCAGATGGGATAGGGAAGAGTAATAATGGCGATACTTCATCAGTGTCACCTTCACCTTACATGTTTAGTGGCGGCGTTAGGGGTAGGAAGAGGAGCGGTGCCGTGGAAAAAGTCGTTGAGAGAAGGCAGAGAAGAATGATTAAGAACCGAGAATCAGCAGCAAGGTCACGGGCTCGAAAGCAGGTTCATATATATCTCTGCTTTCTTACATATATATATATATATGTATATATACACTGTTGGTTGTGTTTCAAGCTAAAGACAAAACTTCATGTAGAACTCTAACTGGGTTGGTTGGGTTAGTGTTAAGCAATAGTCTAAGTTGTCTCTTTGGACTAACCGAAGAGATCAATTCAAATTTTAGCACGTTTGCTACAATGAAGAACCGAAAATTTTCTTCTGCTAAATTTTGTAGTAGAAAACAAGATCATTGAAAGGAGTTTAATGGGAAATTATCAAAATTCTTGTGAACCTTGTGGTAGCTGAATGAAGTTTACAAGCGACACAGGTTGCCATTATTCAAATGTTCATGAATGATCATGGTAGAAAATGATTTTGAGCGCGGAAAAATGTAAAAAACAAAACATGTTTTTAAGAAATCCATGTCAATTTTCCTGTCTGTCTAGTTTTGTGTCTGTGGACTTTGATGCTTTCGAAACCGTGTAAGTTCTCTTCGTTGTATAGGCTTATACGATGGAGCTTGAAGCTGAAGTTGCAAAGCTGAAGGAAGAGAACCAGGAGCTAAGAAGGAAACAGGTAAACTGATGTTGTCTTTAGTTAATCAAATGGTTATTACATGATCATATCAGTTACATTCTCTTGTTGTCAACCCATATTTGCAGGCAGAGATGGTGGAGATGCAAAAGAATCAGGTAACCCTTTTCTCCTTCTGATACTTTCGTTAGCATCTTAATGGATTAATTCAATCACTTTAGAATTCAACCTCATAACCATCCATATCCTATTGATGCATCTTGAAACTGAGACTGTCTTTTCTAAATCACTAAATGGGCGAATACCATATGCCATGGTGCATCTTGGACCATTCTCGTTACGGTTTCTAGATATGGACGAGACCGAGCCATCGTTGTTAGCTCCAAAGTCGAGTCCTTTTTTCTTGACCTTTGACTTGAGGGTGTCTAAATAAACAGGCGAATGAGGTGAAGAATGTAAAAGGTGGACCCATGAAAAGGCTAAGGAGAACACAGACTGGACCTTGGTGAAGGTCAAGGATGATCAAAAGCTGAGAGACTCTCTTGATTAGGGGGTTTGTGTTGATTTTGCTAATCTTCTGTATATAACCAAACCAGCCAGAGAGAGAGAGAGAGAGAGATGATACTTATATTTATTTCGCATCCTTAGGTTTAGTGAAGAGTTTTCTTCCTTTATACTGTAACCTCTCTCTATACAAGTTCTTATACTATATATATATATATATATATATATATATATATTAGATATACATACCCGACATAGAATGGATTTTGCTTGTTTATGTTTCACCAAACTCAACTTATCTGGCCTCTTGTCTTAGTTATGGTTCAATTCGTTCAAGGTCTTCACCGTTTCAGGGGAAGTTCGTTATTTAACTGAAATGTACTCTTTGGAGGGTTCATGATGAAGATGATGATGATGATGATATATATATATATATATATATAAATACACACACTTCAATTTCAATATTTTCACTACCAACTGCAATTCCTTCACTATGACAAGTTTGTCGGATATTCCGTTTGCAAACAATGACTGTTTATAAATATCTCGAGGTTCTTCTACTGAATTTCAGCGTACAGAGAGTGGTGACTCACACAAGAGCCAACTGAGCCTTTCTCCTAGTGCGTAGTCTCTGTAGAAGTGTTTGCACTCTATGCTGCTGCCGATACAACGAGAGATGAGTCATGGTATCATCATTTTTAGGGCCATCACCACTGCTTTCACCATCTCGGCCGGCTAAAAATGGTGACATCTCTGGTAAGATATCGATTCCAGCCAAATGCTGCGCCCATTTGTACGGCCTTGAAGCTCTGCTCTCGTCAAATGCCCGACCATCACCAAGAATGAGCTTTGCCGACTGCATCATCATCATCATTATGTCATAGACAATCGAGCATGGAATTCGAGAGAAAAATATTGCATAAATGGAAGAGCTGTGGATAATAAAGTGACAGGAAACACCCATTTACCTGATGAGGAGGCTCAAGGCCCGCGTCATCTGGAAATAAGTTGCTCAAGATATCATCACTCTCAGACCCATCCCGAGAACCTTCAGTGCTGACACAAATGACATTCAAATTCAACAAGTACTCAAACTTGAGCACGACAAGTTTTCGGGATTTGGGATCGGGAATCTCATCGTCATAAATGTGGAGGAGGATTTCAAGAGGGTGAACTTGATATAATCCTGCCTGATCAGAACCCTGATTGCCGCTAAGTTTCTTTGGCCGTTTCCTTCTCCTTTGTCCATCATCATCATCATCATCATCATCCAACCAGGTACTCTCTGTACTATTGGACATACCTGAAATATTAACACAAATCAGCACCTATTTTCTTTTTCATTCTTTTTTTTTTGTTTCGGAGTAGCACCGGATAACAAGGTTTTATCACAAGAACTTGCCCGGATCCTTATTAGCTTGTTGCCGAACATAAGATTGAGTATCCTTGAGGCTCCCAACTATCTCCAGATCAATGCTTTCTTCAAAAGCTTCCTTTTGCGCCACGAGCTGCGAGTATATTACATAAAGCGGCGGAGGAAGCAGCTCAGCTAGATGATGATGATGCTTCATTTTCTTTGTGTCCTGCAAACCGAACTGGTTCTGTACTGGCAGAGATGCTTTCTTTAGAGACTTGAGGTGGGAAGGAAGACTCGACAAGAACTTCTTCCGGTCTGAAATAGTTTCCAGTAAACTCTTCTTCTGTTGTTCTAACCTTGCTCGAAGCTTGCATAAGTCTTTGCGCTGAATCACACAACATATATCACCTCTCAGATATTTCATCACTTGCAAAATCAAATATTGCAACAAGTAGAAATGAATCACATCAAAAACTCAGATTCTCAGTATCTTATAAAGCAAGAATTTCCAGAGCAAGAAAACACAGGTCGGCAAAAACAAAGCACAACTCCACATCCTAATGTTCTTCCATTCGGAATACGACCAGACAGGAGAGACGCCATTCTATGCCAGAACATGATAATATCAAAAGTTTCAAGGGCAATCAGTGATGATGATGCTGAATCAAGTCACCTGATGGAGCTCAAAATTTAGTCTCTTAAGCATCATATCATGGGAACTATCATTGGACAGTGTAGGACACTTGATTGAGTCAGGAGCATCCCGGAAGAACTCCTCTTCGGGAACAAGATCGATGTCGGGATACTTGGACTCGAAATCTCTTCGACCCTTAATGGCTTTGACGTAATGACTCTTCTCGTACGTCAGATTGTGAAGCTGCAATGTCGTGAAATCCACCGGCGCATTCGCTCGCTCCGTCTCCGCCTTAACTCGTTCTTCCTCCATCATAATCAAACGATTCGCCTGAGGTGAACAAGACAAAACCAAACCCTAGGTTCCAGACATGAGAAATAGGAGAAGTTGGAGAGAGCCCGAGACGTCGGTGGATCGAACCTGACGAAGATTGACGAAGTTGAGGAACATATTCGTGAGGAGCTCACGAATCTCGGACTTTGGCTTTCCTTCCCTCTTGATGGAGAGCATTTTCGCGACGATTTCCCCCGCGGAGGATTTGCTCTCTCGGAGCAACACGTAGGGCGATTTCTCCGCCTTGGCCGGTGAAACCACAGTCTCCGAACTCGGAGCTTCCTCCTCCGTCACAACTCCTTCCTCAAACTCGCCGCCCTCCATAGCCTTCCGTTTTCGCGCTCCGTACCTTGCTTCACCTCCGAGTTCTACCAGAGACGGATGCAGGATTGAGAAAATTCTTCATAGCCTTCCTCCATGTCTTTAGACCAATTCGCCCAAAATCGAAATCGAACTGGAGTCAAGAAGACAAGACGGGCCGGACTGGCCCATTCTATCCCGGTTCATAAATTGTATTGGGCTTTTTCTTCAAAATGGAAAAATGATTTAATAAGCATATCATTCACTCAGGACGACGCCGTATTCAGTGAATACCGAAGCTCTGGTTTATTTTTTGGGGGGGGGGGGGTTCATGCACGAGAAATATATAGCAGATTCAACTTGGAAATCTTTAGATGAACTTGCCCGTAGTCAAGATGGTTATATATCTGACATGATTACGTTTTGGGAAGCTTTTGATGATACTTCATCTAGTTCTGCTAGAAATAAGAATATCATTTCGCAGTTTGAGTTTCATTATTCAAGTAATTCTCATCTTTTTCTGTCCGCAACATTTGTGGGGACAGGATCGAGATCACAGGGGCATTTCGAGCTGTACAGATTTAGATCCAAACAAGCTTTCAACAGGGAGAAGGCACAGTCGGAACTCTAGAGAACTTTCGAAGTGGAAGACGAAGGTTCAGCTGTCAGAGCTCTGGGCTCTCTCCTCAAGCTTACTGAAGTTCATCTATGGTTTCACCCTCTCCCTTTTTCTTTCTTCGTTATTTTCAGAAAAAGGGTTGTCGGAATTTAGGTCTTTGCGTTCGAATTTCAAGTGTTTTGCTCTCTGATCCTTGTAAAACTTATGCTTCTCCTCTGTTTGATTTTATCAGGGCAGATGGATCGGAGGAGATTCGTGTAATTCCCGTCCGCCATGGACGCAGCAGTGTAGGCGTTCTTTTTTTTTTGTCGCGTTTTTCTGATAGCTAGGAAACTGGGTTCTTCTTTTCCCATCAATTTAATTTTAATTTATATGTTGTCGGAAATGCAGAGTTTACAAGAGAAGAATCTTGATGCCAGTCCAAATGATCTGTCCGAAATCACTGGTATGTATTTACATTTGAGTTCATCTTTTCAACTCTTGGAGTTTTGATCAAAGTTTGCGCTTTTATGATTGACAGATTACTGAAGTTGTGTTTTTTTTTGCCTTTTTTTTTTGTTCTTGGGTTTTATGTTTCTTTCAAGGATTGGTTATTGAATTTTGTACCTTTGTTTGCATTGTTTTTTGTTTAAGACGTCATGTCCGAGGAGGTTGAATTGGTAAAAGAGATGAAGGATCTGGGTCTTCCTCTTTCCTTTCAGACAAACAAGGAGGTAAATTTCTCTTTTTACGAGAATTTGGGACTTGGTTTACTTGGTTGTTTGGTTGCTGAGAATTCCGGAATTTATGCAGTGGAAGAATAAGGCAAGAGGACAACAAAAGAAAGGCTCTAACTTGAAGTCAGCCTCGGGTAGGACAGAAGTCATGGATGAATTGCCTGACCCTTTAGCAAGTAAGGTAGAGAGTGAATCTTTGGCTGTCAAGTCAACGTCGTGCCAAATTGCATCATCTTACTATGATGTTGCATTGGATGCCAACTATTTGCAGGGGCTTGCTGGTGAAGAACGAAACAGGGATCATCCAGACCAGCTTTCATGTTGCGGTAGAAGTGCTGATGTTGTGTTCAATGAAGCTTCTCATTCCGGTTCTTCTGTTTCCATGGATGTTTTGTTGGAAGAAGGCAAGGATGTCGCATCCAACCTGAAATCTATGGCTGATATTTGTTCAATATCTTGTTTGAATTCTGGTTCTAGTAATGGAGACACGGAAGCTGGCAAATCATGCGAGGCAAACACTTTTGTCCAGACAACCTCATTCGATGTCCATCTTGGAATTATAGAGGAAACCCGCTTGAAAACTGATACTGAAAACTCAACATTCTCAGAATCAACAACGAATTCTGCGAGTTTGGCGTCTCTTTCCTATGATTGCAATGGTGATTTTGGGGAGTGGAAGGTTTACTGGGATTCCTTTTACAGGCAAAATTACTTTTACAATGTTAAAACACAAGAGTCAACATGGCTGCCACCACCAGGGACGACACATCTGAACAAAATCGGTCAAGAGTTGGCTGAACATGATGACTGCAGCCCACTTTGTCCTTCCGATGGAATCACTTCTGGTGTCGAGACAACGAAGAAGCCACACGATGAACTCATTGTTGAAATGAAAATTTCCTCGGATGTTCCAGTTCGAGACTTAGATGAATCCGGTGGAGCAGAGAATCTAGAGGAAGTTGGCAGGTATTACAGTTCACTGTTACATGGTCCTTTTTTCCGTTGTTGTTTTTATCATGCTACTCAAGTATTCTTTGTGAGAGATTGAAGGCCCACATCTTTTGTAAGTTCTTCTAATTTTAGCCTGTGAGTTCTGAAAAGTCATGCAAATCTTAACAAGAAATCCCGAATCTTGATATACAGATGTATTTTGGCAGTGTTAGCATTCAGATTTGTTTCAGTACGAAGCTTTTGGTTTATGTTAATATCTCAAAATGTCATTTATATGAAAATAGTCGAAATGCCAGTATGCTGACAAAGCCTGGTCTTTATTTATATCTTTCTTGGTTGCAGTTTAAATGATACATCCGAAGCAATATCATATAAAAATCCATATTTGGAAATTTATGGTCTTGAGGAAGAGAGGAAGGATATAGAGCTTGGCAATTCCATCAGAAAGGAAAGGAAAAGGACAAGAAAGACTCGAGCCAAGAAGACGTTGTCCACTTCAAACATAGGTTTTCTCTAAGTAACCATGCCATATGTTAACATTCAAGTTTCCAGCTGTAGCCGGTCTTGTTACAATCTGTTAAATATTTCTGTGAGCAGAGATTCAATCTAAAGGGATTCTCGAGGAATATTCCGCAAACATTGGCAAGTATTGGTGCCAAAGGTACCTCCTTTTCTCCAGGTTTGACGAAGGTATCAAAATGGACGAGGAAGGATGGTTTTCTGTTACTCCGGAACTTATAGCTAAACATCATGCAACCCGCTGCAAAGGAGGCTTAATCATTGACTGTTTCACCGGAGTTGGGGGAAACGCTATCCAGTTCGCATTGAGGTGAGCTTCATTTCTGAGTATATAAAATATATTTTTTTCCGGGCGATTTCTAGTTCATTGATCTGTTATCTTGATTGTAGAATTCGAATTTAACCAAGATTTATTTACCCGCAAGTAGCATTTTGCACATTCTTGGAAACTTGCCCTTTTGGTTTATTCAGGCATACATGCAGTAGATAAATAAGTGATGTCTTTTTCTTCAAGGACCTCACTCTCTTTGATTCTCTGCTGTGTCATATAATAGGAGTAACTATGTGATTGCAATTGACGTGGATCCAGAGAAACTCGATTTAGCGCGCCATAATGCCAACATCTACGGAGTTGTGGATAAAATAGATTTTGTAAAAGGGGACTTCTTTCGGTTGGCACATACGTTGAAGGTAAAGCCTTTCCTTCATAAGTACCACCAGTGTATTACAATAAAAATGTAGTATATAGCGGTTTATTCTGTTTCAACCCAATTCAGAGACTGCAAATCTCAAGATTTTCTCCTGTAGCCCATTGATAAACTAATATACCTTGCTCATATTCACATCACATCTCCTGTTTGGAAGTAATTTTCCCTGGAATCTTGACCTTACTCAATCATGGTGGTTATTTCCGGTCTTTATGTCCTGTCACAATCCTTCTTCTAATATGCAGGCAGACACTGTCTTCTTATCTCCTCCTTGGGGTGGCCCTGATTATGCCAAAGCACGTACTTACGATATCAAGACAATGTTGAAACCTCGTGATGGGTATGTCTCTTCTGTCGATAGTTATATATATGACTAAGTTTTCTGCTTCTCTCCATTCGGTATAACACTAAATATAATGTTCTTGTTTGGTGCAGATTGTTTCTATTCAATTCAGCGAAGAACATCGCATCGACTGTTGTCATGTTTCTCCCGAGAAATGTCGATCTAAATCAACTGGCGGAGCTAGCCCTATCATCTTATCCTTCATGGTCACTCGAGGCAAGTGTCTGAAACCTTATCCTTTTTTCCTTTCTGACCTGTTTTTTCCTGTTGCCAAGCAATGTAAACATCGGCTAGATTCAGGTGCTCACTGAAATCGCAGTTAATATAACTTCGAAGGACCATGATTCAGAGAAAAAAAAAATCTTGCTCCATTGTTGAAGAAGATAGCATTAACAATGGCTTCTTCCATTAGCGACCCTTTGAGATATGGTTCTTGAATTTTCTAGTCAAGTTTTCGGATGGATTCGTGGCTTCCCCCTATCAATGGTTCTCAATGTTATCAGGTGGAGAAGAACTATTTAAATGGCAGGCTGAAGGCGATAACTGCGTACTTCAGACAACAAGATGCTGACCGCAAGACACAGAGTTCCATGCAAGAACATGGGTGAATGAGTGTGAATACAAGCAGAACTTCATCTGCAGACTGCAGTTAATGCCAAAGACTTGGTTATCAAGCGTGTCAAAAAGATAATTTCTGATCATTTGTGTGTGCATATATTTAAGATAACTATTTCATGGTGAAAATTTATGTATTAGTTTATTACATTATTGTGTTCTATATATTTACAAAAAAATATTCAAAATTATTGAATGCTATATATAAAGGGTTTTCAGAAAACAAAAAGAGAAAAGACCGTACAAGGAGGGAAAGAAGAAAAATAAATAAAATACAAGACGACGAAAGAGAAAAATATATTAAAGAAATGTTACAAAAGATTCCGTAAAATGTCGTCTCTTTCATCGCTGTTCGTTCACACTCTCCTGGTCAAAACTCTCAAAACTCTCTCTCTCTCTCTCTCCCTCTCTCCCTCTCTCTCTCTCTCTCTCTCTCTGTTCAACAGTCTCTCTCTCACTGAGTCAAAGACAATTAATTCTTTGTTTCAGGAGAGATTCGCAAAACCAAATTACCACCAAGATTCTCTCTCTCTCTCTCTCGCGCTTCCTCGATCGCTCTGCAGCTGGAATGCGAAGGACGGTCAGTAGAAGTAGCTGAACAAGGAACACGATACAATGCCGTCGGAGCCGGCGTACCAGGTCCACCGAGCGGTGAGATCTGCGGAGGCCTCTGGCGGAGGTATTCGTGACGCGAGCCCTGACTCCTTGATCCTCACGCCGGAATCCAATCTCAGCCTCTTCTCCTCCGCCTCCGCCTCCGTTGATCGCTGCTCTTTTGCCTCCGATTCTCATGACCGCGACTCTCTCGTCTCCGATTTCTCCATGGTACGCCATTGCTGTGTTACCTAAGAAAAATCGTAGCTCATGTAGAGTTCCGATGCACAATGTATCATGAAATGTGCGCTTATATTTGACTGAGTCGAACATCTGAGAATCATGCAAGTGTGCTGCGTGATTCCATCGCACGTCATTCTGGATGAATTAGAAGCAGATTTGCGTTTTCTGTTTGCTCTCCATTCCAAGCATGTTCGAGAACGTGTTACGTGTAGGTTTTCTGGAAATCTGGAGGAGAATTGTGGATGACGACCTGGGACAATTAAACCTTTTCCACTTAATTTTTCGATTCAATTGCTAAGCGTTACGTGTAGGTTTCACCGTTCGGCTTGGGCTTTTCAGTTCTAGATACTGGCCTTGTCGCGAAACGAAGTTTCATGCACGAGAAATATATAGCAGATTCAACTTGGAAATCTTTAGATGAACTTGCCCGTAGTCAAGATGGTTATATATCTGACATGATTACGTTTTGGGAAGCTTTTGATGATACTTCATCTAGTTCTGCTAGAAATAAGAATATCATTTCGCAGTTTGAGTTTCATTATTCAAGTAATTCTCATCTTTTTCTGTCCGCAACATTTGTGGGGACAGGATCGAGATCACAGGGGCATTTCGAGCTGTACAGATTTAGATCCAAACAAGCTTTCAACAGGGAGAAGGCACAGTCGGAACTCTAGAAAGGCAGACAAAGTGAAAGGTACAGCTAGTGATAAAAGTTGAAATAATGGGCACAAGACAACAAGAACATGACCAAAAAGGGTCAATCATGTCTTGGAATTTCAAATTTAAGCTCACAAACTCCTTTGTGTGTTTTTTTTTTCTTCATCTGCGAGCAGTGCAGAAAGAAGATAACGAGGTCATAGAAGAGGAGAGCCAGCACTTGGATTCAGCAAGGAGCTCCTTCTCTTTAGCCCTTAAAGGTGAGACAACTTTTTAAAGTTTTAGCTGCGTTAACTTGGAATAGTATTTTGAATTTTGACCGGAATCTCAAGATCTTTACAGAATGTCAGGCTAGGAGATCCAGACCCGGAGCTCTGGTGAAGAGGCTTGATAGGCAAAAATCTCCTTCTCTGGATCTCAATAATGTCACCTCTTCCTCCCCACGACTGGTAACTGTAAAGAGAAACTCGGTTTTGACAAAGAAATCCAGTGCATTTCCTAGCCCAGGAACTCCGACATATCTGCACGGTAGCATTGCAATGCCAAAGGGTTGGAGCTCAGAACGAGTACCCTCACGCTCAAATGGGGAAAGAAGCCAAGCCAATACTGCATTCATGCCTTTATACAGTGGCAAAACGCTACCTTCGAAATGGGAAGATGCGGAGAGATGGATATTTAGTCCTGTTGCTCGGGATGGAGTCGTTAGAAATTCATTTGCGGTGTCACATGAAAGGCGACCTAAATCAAAGAGTGGCCCGTTAGGGCCTCCAGGACTTGCTTATTATTCATTGTATTCTCCTGCTCTTCCAATGGGGGGCAGTTTCATGGTGGGCTCTCCATTTTCGGCTCGGGCGGTCGCTGCAGATGGACAATCTGGTGGCTCTGGTGTAGCCTTTCCTTCAACAATAGATCCATGTATAGCTAGATCAATTAGTATTAATGGCTGCTCTGAGACTCTCGCACCCACTCTGTTTCCATTCCAAGGTATATGCTCATCAATCTTGCTGCATTATGTTTTCATGTACTAACTTTTGTTTAGAACTTTGTCATTGGTAGTCAGAAATATATACATACATGTATAATTAGTGGAAAATAATCGTTTGTGCTATGGCCATGGGCATATAATCTTATTAATTGGTGGACAAAATCCTCATGCAGCAATGCACTATCCATTATGACCTAATAATTTCTTAGTAATGTTAATTGTTATTGACTTTAAACTTTTGCTGATCTGTTTCTCGCCATTTCGTTACCCATATGTACAGATGACATCCTTGACAATATTAAGGATGATGCCACCAATCCTCATGCTGCATCAAGAAGGGATATGGCAACCCAGATGAGCCCGGAGGGAAGCGTCCACTTATCCCCTGAGAGAAGATCTTCGTTCTCTCCTACCTCTCCACCGGAACTACCTATTATGGAAATACTGAACAGTCATTCCACGAGGTCAGAAAAAGATGTGCAGGTTGATGGAAAAGTCATTGTGACTCGTTGGTCAAGGAAGCGCAGAGCTCTGCACAATGGAAAGAGCACAGGAATGCGGGAAAACTTGAGTGAAAATGCCATTGATACTCACGGTTTGACATGGTAAGTCTGAGATATTCGAGAGTCGTTCCACTTTCTTTCTACAGATGAATGGTTGTGCTTATAGTATATCCTAGCACATAACGTAAATTTTTATTCATGTATATATTATTATCTTGATTCTGAAAAACGAAATCAACCACAGGAAGCCTAGTTTTCGGTGCTCTAATCCTTGAATTCCGAATCATATCGCATCTTTTCATACACAACAAGAAATAAATTCACCAATCTGAAAGGGCATTTTGATTGAACATCATGTTTTTGCAGGGCCAAAAGAGAGGAAGCTAGAATCAGTGCATGGGAAAATTTACAAAAAGCCAAAGCTGAGGCAGCAATAAGAAAACTGGAGGTCCTCTCTTCTCTTTCTGTTACATACCCATATGACACAATGACTGAAACTTTTTTTGTTAAAGCACAATGACTGAAACTTGAGACATCAAAACAAATTTGTATCTTTGCTCCTTGATTGCGTTTGGTTGCTCGAGAGCTTGTGGAAGTAAACAATGAATTTGGCTGGTGGAACAACTAAACATATGCTTGTGTGAAAGTTCTGACAGAGGCTGTTGGAATGTTTTCCAGATGAAGTTGGAAAAAAAAAGAACATCGTCGACGGAAAAGATCATGAAAAAGCTGAGATCGGCTCAAAAGAGAGCCCAGGGTATGCGGAACTCGATATTAACAAATCATGGTCAACAATGTCCAAGTACAACATCCCGCAAGGTCGTGTCTTTCAGAAGAAGAACTCGGAAGATTGTTTCCATTACTGCTTGCTTTACCTGCTCTGCACTATAATGCTTCTTTCTTCAAGCCTCTACGGTAACTTTCACATACTTTTCAACATTACACTAATATCTGGCCTTTGTGTTCTCCTCTTTATCTAACTGTTAGCTAAAGACAATTTCTCTAACCTTTTCAGTCATAGAGGAAGCATGGTTATATACGATTGAGAAGAAAACATTATTGTGACAGGGTTTTGTTCGCCTTTTCTTGTTACTAGGTTAAGTACATGACCCCCTGCGGTGTGCAATACAAGCAGCAGGAGACGGCGATGAGGTGTGGATGCGATCTTTCGTAAAAAAGAATAAAAGAAAAAAGAAAAATCGCTCCTACCACGATCAAGCTCTCGAATCCTGTAATCCCCCGGGGATCAATCCACCCCTTTCAATCCTTTTTTCCCCGGGTAATCAGACTCATTGATTCTCCTGGCGTTAGAGGTGATTTGATCCTTGGACAGCTGAGAGAGCGCGTGCCCAAGGCTCAACCGAGCCGTTTATCCCGGTGGTAGCAGTAGTCGAGACTCGAGTTTTACACATTTTCCATATGCTTCATCTGTAGTGTAACGTTCGTTTTTCTTTTTCAGCTTTGGTTGTTCATTTGAACTCATAATCAAAATGTTCACGTTACTATACTCACGCTTGGACTTACGGTAGAAATGTTTGGTCTTTGGAACAGACGCCCAAACCGTTGTAGTGAAAGAGAAATCGCATGCTTGGTGGAAGCATCGGACAGTGACATATCTCATGGTACTTAAATTTAGTTTTGGGTTCTATGAATGAATTATTAAAAAAAAAAATTATTGTAAGGAAGAGTGAACAAAGTCATCGAGCTTGGCTGTGATATTTTCATATCTGCAATCCAAATGCTACTTTAATCTAACAACTAAATATCTAACTTCATACCTACAAAAAAAGGACCAAAGCAGAAAAACAGAAGACAAGAAAGCAGAGTGATCCATCAACTCAAATGTAATGAAATGATATCCATAAATCTATAATTCCCAATAGGATACAAACTCTTCTTGGTTCTTTTATGGGTCTGGGTATTCATGATAAAACTGATTGGTAAATTAAAATCATTCAAACAAATCCAAGAAGAACCTGGTTTTTCTCTTCTCCTTCTCCTCCTCTGGATCCCTTTTGATCTTTTCCATCAAAATCCAATCTTTCGGAAAACCCTACCACGATCCCGGCCATGATACTCCAACCACCTTCAAACCCGAATGAACGAAAGAAGAAAAGAAGAAACCAAACAAACTTGCCTTTGCTGTTCTGGTGAGGCTTCTGCAATGGATAGGAGAATGAATGGACGGAGAAAGAAGGGTTTCTTCTTTGTCGTTCCCTTTTCGGATTCTTTAGGATTTAAATGAATGATAAGCTCTACATTGAGCGTTTTGGATCATCAGGTCAGTTTGTTGTCCAATGTGTTCAAGCCTGTAGTTTTGCAGATTGGGCAAAGATTTTTCCTTTTCAGCCATTCTTTGACGCATTGGCTATGAAAATCATGCCCACATTCCAGCGTTCCCATGTCGTCTCCTTCGTTGTATTCTTCCTGCCCATTTCAGAACATATTTCAGTCAAAAATTACATTTGTATTTGTATCCAGATTCCATAATATGACAAACTGTAATGCCTTGGCATTGTAAAAAGTTCAGAATACACACAAAACTTGAACAACTATGATTGTGTTGTGACAAATCTTTGATTAGTCCAATTCCTGTCCTATTGCAACACATGATGTTTGACAAAGATTGTGACACAAATCTTAAAAAGGGTATATTCAGCACAACATGAGTCTAAAGAATCATCAATACCTGGCAAATACAACATGGTTCTGTTTCCTGGGATGATTTATTAGTGCTTTTGTATTTCCGCTGCTTCAGATGGTTCGATATAATTTCCTCGGTCAGACCTGTACAAACATCTCCGATCCGTTCTTCTAGAGCCAACAACTCCTAAAAACCATGAACCGATAATCAATATTCAGCAATTGAGGATTGCAATTTAAACATGACCAGGAAAAAGCTTTATGGTTCGGTACACATTACCTCATAAGACATGTTGTCAACATCAAGCCGCATCTCTCTATATCGGTCATGAATATCAGCCACGCCTAAAAGCACCGACTGATCAAGAAACATAACATCCTGAAAATTTTATTTAGTGACAGAAAATGCAGCAAGATGTCAGTACTTATATATCCAAAACACAGAAACAAGACAAGCAGGATTTGTCAATGTCTGAATTCATTAGTTTTGGGTTCTGCTGAACTATTTTTTTCAAGTTAGAAGTAAATGGAAATCCTAACCTCGAGCCGCAAGTTCTCACCCCTGCGCATGATATCCAAGACATTGCGAAACTGGTCAAAAGAAAGAAGAGGCACATTCTCAGTTGCATTTTCCAGAAGTTTCTCAGAAACCTATGGCAACTTCACTGACAAATGTATGAACAAAAGCTAATTAAATGACCTCGGGAGTCACATGTCTGCTTCTTCCTCGACTTGCAGATGTCAACGCACGCAAAGAATGGGGAATCCCGATGACTCCATCACCTTGCCTTTCGAACAATGGAGGTGCTCTCGAGTATGCATGATTTTGTGCATTGCCATTATCATCACCTCCTGGCTGAAGCAAAAGCTCATCCGGAGAAGCAGGAGGGATCATAGAACGGAGGGTTGGATGGTCACCAGCTCTCCGGTTCGTACCATCCGCTGCAAGGGAAGAGAGCAATGACCTTCGGACAAGTTGGGATAATCTTCTTTGATAGTGTTGAGAATTACTCCGATAAGGAGTCCATGCTGGAATAGACGGAGACGGTTGAACACCTGTACTTGAGCCTGTTCTGGACGAAGATGACAGGACATTTCCTGCAATGTTTGGGTTCCCACTGGTTACATTTCTATTCATCTGACTACGGGCAAGATTTCTCAGATCAGGTGCTGGAACAAACAAGGGGTTTTCTAGAATATTCCGTGATATGCTCCTCGACCTGGATTCATCTCGTTGAATGACATTTCTGTCAACAGGTGCTACAGAACTAGATGATCCACCTGATACTGGGCCACCACTCCATCGGAATGGTGGTAGAGTATTTCTTGAAATAGGTGGGAATCGAAGGGTAGGTGCATTTGGATTCTGAGAAACCACATTGCCTAAAGCATGTCCATGTCTCAGGCCTAAACGATGTTGATCCGCTGGCAGAAGTCTCGATGAATTCGCCAAGGATGGAGCAACAGGTCGTCTGACAACACTTCTTGCAGAAAAGACAGATGGGTTTACAGTTTCTTGTTGATCTGAGGGATTGATCCCAATACACAAATTCCTACTGGAGCTCTCTGCAATGGCAGGAACAGGAAAATTTGGAATGACACCAGATACCAATCCCCTTGGACTTTGGTCAAAAGAACCAGATATGTTCAAACCACTTCCTGGGCTATAAATCGCCGGAGATGTAGTCCACGAACTGCTTTCTCCACGCTGGAAATCACGAAACCCTCCACTTGAAGAGGATTGACCAATGCTACCCTCAAGGGCTTTTCTTTTGCAGGATGAGCGACGACCCTCAAGGGAAGTGCCTGCTCTGCTACTAGTCTCTTCAAAACCCCTGCCCGGTGACAAAAGCCTGGTCCCTGGTCCATTAGTATCAAAAAAAGCAGGATGGCCCATTATCTGAGTCATATCCCCAGGATGTTCAATGAATTCTGCATTCAGGTTGACATTCTGCATAGCTATGTTGGAACTAGAAGATTGCACAGACAACGGATTCAAATCAATAATCTCATTATTTCGTTCTTCAAAGCGCCCAAGTTCTGGTTTCTGCTCATTGTGACTGGCACCTTCATTCTCCATGACAATAGAGCTACTAGCCTCACCAAGGCTAAACCTGTGTAAATCCTGTTGCCCATGATAAACTGAGTTTGGAAATGTAGTATTTGTATCGGTAGAGGAAATCATATAACCATGCAAGTCATTGTCACCAAGACTGTGAATATTCTCCCAATGAATCTGCTGATCTATCACAGCATTGCTCGAAGTAGAACCATGCTCAAAGTTCAAGGCCTCTGATAAAGAGCCAAGACTGGCTCTCTCTTCCTGCATCTGGGCTAGTGCTTTACCCCCAGTTATCACTTAGGAAAGAAGATCTCAAGAGACCTTTGCTACTAATAGCAAAGAGCCGGATGGTGAACCTGCAAAAGAACAAACGGAATATATCTTTCAGCATAAAATACGGAGAAAAGGCTATTAACTGGAAGCAAATACTTGAGAAAGGAACGCAACGTGCCACTCGATGAAAAGAATTGTAATACTTAGTGGCAGCAGACTGAAGTTGAAGATACACACTCATGTCAGAAAGTGACTTTGCTGAGAACAACATCAGAGGAGGAAAAGCACACTCAAAGCAAGAAAGATAAAAACCAACCAGTAATTTGCTACCCCACCCATAATTAAAAAAGCATGTCATTTACAGATATGCAAGGAAGGAGACTTCCATGTAAAATGCAATGCCTACTCCCTAAACGGTAAACTCGGTCATGTTAACAGAGAACCTACAAGAAATGAGCTTTTTAACTTAGTTGGTGACAGATAGACGCATAAATGGCTTTCACAGTTCCATCATTTACCCGGAAACAAATCCTCAGTTCATGAATCCTTTACAAAGATGCATTGGCAGAACCTGAATGAGAACTTCATATTCATGTATCAACAGAGGAAAAACCTGAAGACATTGCCTTGAATGAGACAAGCTAAGACAACTAAAGCCATTCAACAATCTTACCACTAGCAACACATATGAACAATCGTGATCAGAATGCGGAGATTGATTGGCTCAATTATGGCCCAATTCCATCAGAAAGGAGGGGGGGAAATCAAAATCTCAGGCTCAAACTCAGGTCAAGCAAGCACAGCAAGATCAAGAATACATCCTCCCTGGCATATCAACAAAGCATCCATTGGTACCAACTCTTAAGCATAAAAAAGCTCCGACCACAAAAGCTAAGTATCACAACACAACACACCAACAGCAAGGCAAAGCAAAGTAAACGAAAGCAACAACTTGAAGGCAAAGTTTCGTCAGAGAAACAACAATCCACAACATCGGAATGAAACCAGTAAATACTGACAGAAAAAATTACACAAAATGAAAAGGAAAATTTCCCAGAAGAACAAACAGGTTATTACAAGCGGAGATCTGCTCAAATGTCACAACCCAGCATCAAACCCATGTAAAAGAAACTATTTTTTCCAGGAATCAACTGGGCAATCAGTCGAACCCCGACGGATTCTGCTGAATACACGATGGAAAATACCCAGAATTTCAAATAAATTAGCGCAAAGTTTCGAAAAGGAAAAGGAACCCACCAACCCGATTCGATGAGTTCCGATCGAGCTGAAAACGAGCACAGAAACCGAAGAGGAAGAAAAAACGCAAACTAGCGGATACAGAATCGCAACAGAAAAAGGATGTCGATCTGAGAAACCAGTGATGAACGAAATCGAAGAAAGTTTCAGGAAAAAACCACACACTCGTCTAATTTCCCCCGATTCTTCCTCCAACTCTTTCAAAGCCACAAAACACAGAAGAAAAAGGACCGATTCACGGAGAAATGAGACGAACAAACAAAAAAGAAAGAAGAAGAAGAAGCGTACCCTCTTGCCGAAGAGAGGATGAGAGACGAAAGAACGAAGAAAGGTAAGCGAAGAAGCACGAACCCAAAGGGAACAAAAACAAGGATTATTAGGAAACGATGGCAATGGGAAATTTACCATATAACCAGAAACAAAAATACATAAAAAAAAATATTATTATTTTTATTTTTATTTATTATAAAAAAACAAATGGTTACGGAGAGGTGGCGAGACCTTGAAACAACAGTTTCCAAGGAGAATAGAATTAGGCTTAGCAAAAAAGGGAATGAATAACAACAATATATATATATATATAGGTGTAATACGTGTATATATATTAGATATATAACGTATATATGTAATGGAATGTGAGTGTATCAGTGCGTGTATATACAATGAAGTTGAACAAAGCAAGTTGGCAAAATTAATCAGAAAGTTGTATCTGTCCCCGTTTGGTCCTCTTACCAAAATGACATATCTCTCTCTCTCTCTCTCTCTCTCTCTCTCTCTCTCTGGTTCATAAGATTCTTTTAGCTTCCAAGCAAGCACGCGCTCTTTGCCTCTCCTTTCGTCCTTCCTTGTTTCCTTTCTTTACCTTTTATATATATATATATATATATATGTATGTATATATGTGTATATATGTATCTACTTGTTAATACATAAGTTGGAGATGTTAGAATTCATTTTAGCAAGAGTTTGAATTTGATATTTAAATATAGCTCTGTTAAAAATCGAAGTATATTTGACTAAGGGTGCTATAATATTTTTAAATAAGAAAGTGGTAGATTTATTTAATTAGAAAGTAATTTTAGATTCTTAATTTACAATCATATTAATGTTATAGTAAAGGAATATGTAAACTTTTCTTTTTCAAGGAAAATATTAAACAACAAGACAAATTGATAATTCGTATTAGGTAATTGAATTGAATGAAATATCTGACACTAATTTCACAAATTCAAATAAATAAGCATATCGGACTTATTTCTTTATTTATTTGAAATGTGACTGAGAATATTACAACAATATATGGCTGGTATATATGGACGCTTGAACGATCTACATATAAAAAAATAAATATTTTTAAAATTTTATATTATTAATTTATCATCGTAAAATACTTTAAAATTAAAAAAAAATAGATGAATTATTAAATAAAATAATTATTTGTATATTTATAAAAGATGAAAATATATAAAACTTTATAGGTAATTAAAATTTTTAAAAAATTAACATCTGTAGATGTTTTTTTTTCTATAAAAAAAATCTATTACAAATTAGGCAAGGAACAAAACAGAATCTAATCTGTTTTTGTCTTAAAATCCAGGAGTGTCCGACATGGTAAAAAATCCAGCATAGATATTATTATTACATATACATTTATCTAAAGCTGATATATATATTATTTAATTAAAAAAAATAGATAAACTAGAGTGCCCCATTTCCTTTTCCTCCCATTTCGGTGTTTTGGAAATTTTGTCAAACCCAAAATCACGCGAAATTGACGTCAATTGAAATTATATCAAACCAAAATCCGAAAATGTCGATATCGAAGTATCATATAATACGATGCCCTCTAACCAATTAAATAGTACTAAGGAAATAAATCAAAAAATGGGTATGTTTTCGATATAAATAAGATATTTATGATTATATTTTTACCATTTAAATGTTTTTACATGATGAAAATGTTAGTTTTATCTTTTTGCTAACAGTAACTCTATGTGTCAGAACGATAATTTATCCATAACATCTTACATAAATTTTATCCAGTTTTAAAAATAAAGTAAAACGAGAGAAAAAAATATAATTTCAAAATAAATGAAATACAAACCATTGTAAATATAATTTTGAAATTATATTAACAATAATCATTGTAAATGTTATAATTCCATGACAAATTCGTGTTTTAATATATATATAGAGAGAGAGAGAGAGAGAATTTGGAAATTTTTTTAAAATATCTTGTTTTATATAGTGCATTTTTTGTAATAATATAATTTTATAAATAAATGGAATACAAACATAAAATAAGAAACTGAAAATCTAGTTATCGCAATATACTACGTATGGCATGTGTTGCATATGGTTTGCAAATTAAAATCGTTTTTCTATATCTGAATGATTGAACAAAATCAAGAACATTAAATTTGGCTAAAATGTTTTCGTATATTTGTATAATCAGATAAAATAAAATTCTTAGTTAAAATAGTAAAAATATTATTTTAAAACAAAGAAATTTTATTTAAAATCTCTATTCAATTCGATTAAGTCTGTTTTAATATAAAAAATTAAATGATCATTACAATGATGGCTGCAGAGTGGTAATTTGTTTAATTTGGACAATTGGGGTTATCGAGATTTAAAAAAACGTTATTTTTTAAGAAAAAAAAACATTCGAGATAAGTGAGAAAAATATCATTTTTTTTAATGTTATAACAATTTCAACGATTGCATAAAAAGTTCCCGAGAATATGGTTTTAAAGGCACATTTACTCTCTCGTCTTTATTGGATACACCAAATCCATTAATGGTTCATATATATATATATATATATATATATATATATATATATTATAATATGGTATAATATCAGAGGACACAGATATTAGTTTTATAATTTATTTTTATTGCCCTCCATTTTTCCCACCTAAGAGATCCATTATTATACAAAATTCAGAGGACATATATTCTGTTTTCATTATTTCCATATTAATTCCATACTAAAAAGTTGAAATAATTTCGTATTAAAAATGAAGCACAAAATTATCCAACCCCAAAATTTATTTTAAAATCTGGTACTGTTTTATAATAATAGGGGTGTATTTATTTACCCGAAAAATAATAGGGGTGTATTTGCAAAGACTCAAAAATCATAGGCCGATCTGATGAGAACGAGAAAAGATTCGGGCCTAATTAAGGCGGGAGATTAATCAAATTTTAATTAAGTACGTTATGAGCGAGGAAATCGATTGTCAAGTATTTAGAAGAGAGCGAGCAACACAGAGAGCACAAATTGGGCAGCTTCCATGGCGGATCCGGATCTGTACGGAGGACCAGACACTGAGTCATCTTCTCCATCGCAGCCGGAGGAGATCTCCGCATTCTTCAACCATTTCCTCCACGGACCGTCTTCTGCTTCTTCGTCTTCCCGCGTCCGATTTAGGCCACTGTTCGATCACTCTACAGCATCTCCTCCTCCTCCTCCGTATGATGCAGTTTTAGATCCGGTGGAAGATATCGGTAGAACCTCCGGATCCGCTGTCCGGACAGATTTGGTGAGCCGAAACGCCGTCGGGAAGTCGGGTTCTGGTGCCGATCTATCATCTTCTTCTGGTTTTGATGTCTCCGATCATGCGGCTTATTTTGGAAGCGGATTGAAGGATATGACCGAGAATGCGACCTCTTCCACTGGTGATATAAGTTGGGAGAGCGAGGTAAGGCGAAAATCCTTGCCGATTCTGTATGTTTCCTGAATAAATAGGAGAAATTTGTCTCGGGTGAAAGGATAACTAGTTGATTCATATGATTTGGAGTTTTGGTGCTTTTCCTAAATATCTTCTAGTTTCTTAGAAATCGTAGCTATTGAGAGTGATCTTCAACTAGGTTATCTAACGAAATGCAATTCTTCACCCACAGAAGCGATCTGGGGCTTCTGAAATGCCATCAAATATC
Source organism: Tarenaya hassleriana (assembly GCF_000463585.1). Taxonomy (NCBI): domain Eukaryota; kingdom Viridiplantae; phylum Streptophyta; class Magnoliopsida; order Brassicales; family Cleomaceae; genus Tarenaya; species Tarenaya hassleriana. The sequence goes on along the minus strand of NW_010965372.1, from coordinate 5,987,152 downwards.
ATGCGGCCGAGTAGTTCATCGAAGAGGTGTAGAGCTGCCGAGGTGCATAATCTGTCGGAGAAGGTGCACTTCTCTAGAAAATCTTGTTTTTGCTTCTATATTTGACGGTTTTTGTGTTTAATATATTGTTAGACATGAATCTCAGAGGAGGAGGAGTAGGATCAATGAGAGACTGAAAGCTTTGCAGAAGCTAATCCCAAACTCCAACAAGGTATCTAGTTTGTGGTGTTGTTTTTATTAGATCCATATCAAATGAGAGATTTTCCATATAAACATTTTACTATGGTAGACGGATAAGGCTTCGATGCTGGATGAGGCTATCGAGTATCTGAAGCAGCTTCAGCTTCGAGTTCAGGTAACCTTGATGTTTGCTTTTCACTTTCTTGTCTGCTTTTATTTGTAGGCAAAGGGTTATCATATTCTAATGTGGGAATGTCATTGATGCGGAGTGTGGAGAATTCCGTGAGTTTTCTTGTTTGGATTCATTGGTTGGTTAAGTCGGATCGATTTTCATAGTATGTTCAGATACAAGTATGATCGAACCTGTTTGTTTTCATGTTTGAATCTGTTTTCTAATTGCTGTTTAAGAACTTATTTTCTTGTTATTGGATCAAATTCTGTATACAGTGTGCCATCAAGCATTGGCCATAATTTTATCTGAGGGGGGTTGGTTTTAACTTTTATGAAGCTCTGAGTGGTAGACAATTGCCTTGTATTCTCTTTTGGTTCCTGAACCTCCCAGTTGGAGAGATTTTCCAACATTGAATGTAGTTTTTTTTAATACTGGTGTGTAACTTCACGGGTTCTTTCCTGCTATTCCTAACAAAATAATACTGGTGTGGAAGTTGAGATCGTTGCTCTATGTTAACTGTTACAAACTTTGATATGAAAGAAGTTTTGATGATAATAACAGTTTTTCCTTGGGGCAAACCATTGAAGTTAAACCAATGAAACATCTTTCTCACTTCTCTCTAGGGTTAACCACTAGCAGATGTACACCTTAGTTCTAGTCCTTGCTTGGATCAGCCAACGTAGCGTCATCCCTGTTTGGATCCACCCATACTCATTGATATACAGTTTGACATAGGTCCTAGTCAGCATCTCCTCATATGTCCACCAAAATCCATTTCCGATACCCTTTAAGGCAAATAATTCATCTAGAACAGCGGATTGAGGCAAAACTTTATTGCCAAATTCTTTTCATTTTTAGGTAATGTTGCTTGGATACGTTTCTTAATTGTTTTTGTATACGTTTTCTTGTGTTTATTCTTTGTATTTGCTCTTTCTCAATTTTTTGACATCAAATTGAGGTCCTTGATATCTTTTTTTTGTAGTTATCTGTAACACTATAAAATTTACCTATGCATTTTGTTGGTTGTCCACTTCATCTTGCCATCGTCGCCTAACTGATGTTGATATTAGAGATGAAACCAACATCTTTGAAAAGGAAAAACCTGTTCCCGTTCCGCTTTAGTTTGCTTTGCATTGTTCCTGAATGTGATCGAAATGAAACCTTTTGATTTCATAAACTGAACCCTTATCTGCTGTTTGATTCCTTCCTCACCGTTCAATCAATATTACCATGTTGCGTCATGTCGGATTAGATATGCGTACTGAGAGATTTCTTGTGAACTTACAAGAAAAGGTTTGATCTTCGAAAAGCTTCAATACTTTTAAGCTAATTTTGCTCGGCTTCGTTCATTTTTTGCGGTAACTTCTTAGCTGGACCGACTGTTTGTGGATCAATTCTGCAGATGTTGGTAATGAGCAATGGAGTGAGTTTGTATCCAGGAATTCTAAATCCAATGAAATTGTGTCGGACGGGAGGAATGAGTTATCTCGAAGGATATGGACAACAATTACCTTCCCTTCCACGTTTTGACCCGCTCTCTGGTACAGCCTCCGATATGATTTTGATGTTTTATTTTCCAGCAGATTTCGTAATCAAACCAGCAAAACATACTAACCTTTGATCACATCACAGATATTGCCATAACATCAGAGACTCGGTTCGGGTTTGAACCTTCTTCGTCTCGTACCAATTACGGATTGTCCCGAGGTAATAACTCATCAGTAAACCGTGGAATTGTGTTCATATCAACGAATTCGGTCACATACTCTCTCGTGTTTGGCATTTTCTTTGGTGAAACAGAGGGAGATATAGGTGAAGAGAACAAAGAGCTATTGAGAAGCTGACTCAAACAAAGAAGCTGAAAATTTCAGTTACTCCAAGAGTTCATTGGCACAATAAAAGGATGCAAATCTGATTTCATCTTCTTCTCTAACTCTTAACTCTCTCTCTCTCTCTCTCTCTGTTATTCAAACCGATGGTCGGTTCATACGGATCATCCAAATACTACACAGAAAAGAAAAAAAAAATACTATATGGTTACCATAAAACTAACAATGATTGATGGACTTTGTTATTGCCCTTTTTACTTTGTTGACAATCTGCATCGTTGTTCCATCACATAGTTTGGTAGTTTCCCTTCTTCTATTTGCATTGTTGAATTTGAGTGCCAAACCAACCAGAGTACATTATTTTGAATAAGAAAAAATAGGGTATTTGTAAAATATTTTTATGATTAGTCTTATCTCCTGAATTGGTTGTTTTGACATTATCATAATTCCAGATTTTGTTAAAAAAAAAATATTACATCGGAAAATTATTATTATTATTATTACTACTACGATGTGGGACTGAAATCATCGCGCTGATGCTTCTGGGACTTTGTTGGCTTGGTTGATGATACCCGTTTATAAGAAAAACGTTTAGGAAAATTATGCTGGACTGGAAACAGGAATTAAATCGAAATTCACTATATGTACAAAAAAAAAAGGACAGCAATCAAATGTCGTAGTCAATGTCGGTAACATTGGACGAAACAGAGGGTTTCAAAAGACGGCCGTCTTCGTCGTAAAGATCAAGATTCTCGCAAGGCCGAGGGAACACACTCCCGAACACACGTCCTTGCACGTTCGAACACTGAAATATATGCTTCTTCTTGTACGTTATCCCCACGGACATGTCCCGAAAACTCACCTCCCGCACCGGTATCTCTTCGCTCCCGTGGATCCGAACCGGAACCCTCACTCCTTGCCCGTGCAGTCCCTCGAATCTGAACCCCGAGAGCTTCGGGAATGCCTTCGGGTTGAACCCCTCGTCCGCATGCTCGTTGTAATCCGTCTTGATGACTATCCCGACTCTTACATTGTCGAGCGTCAGGTTTCGGTATGTTATGTTTCGGATAAAACCGCCTCTCCCGGGAGCGGTTTTGATCCTGACCCCTCGGCGCGAGTTCCAGACCCAGAGATTCTCGATCGTCACGTTCGATACCCCGCCTGACATCTCGCTTCCAATGGATATACCCGCACTTATAACGGATCGGACCACGAGGTTTCGGACGAGAATATTCGTGGAAGGTTTACCATAAGCGATTCCGTATTGATCCCATCCGCTCTTGATCGCGATTGCATCATCCCCAGTGCTGATGTAACAGTCCTCAATGACCATATCCTCGCACGAATCAGGGTCGATCCCGTCGGTGTTGGGAGCTCCGGTAACAGGAGCTAAGATGGTGACGTTTCTCACCGTTACATTCCGGCAATCGTAAGGATGAACGGTCCAAAAGGGGGAATCACGAAGGGTTATATCCATGATAACTATATCGCTCGACCACATTATCTGAACCAGAGGTCCCCTCGTGTTGTTGAGAAGTCTTTGCCGATGCTTCTTCCACCACGTTTCCCCTTGTCCGTTTATCGTTCCGTTATGGCCTGTCATAGTACATAAAGAAGGATTACGGGCTAAACTCTCTGAACTGTACGGTGAGCGAAAATGAACATGTAAGAAGAAAGACTAACCGGTAATAACAACATCTTTGAGGTTTTGTCCATGGATCAAACTCCCGTAACGAGGTCCCGGATGCTCTCTACCGTATCCGTACGACGGCAATGGCGGCATTAGAGGCCATTGCTTCTCGTCCTGATAGAAAAGGAACGCATAGTTAGACTCGAACTCACACAGAAATCGACATGACACGTAGGGATTTAACCAACGCTCTTCCCGACAATCAAAGATCCAATATAGCTAATCTGATTTCACTCCCAGAACTGTATAATCTTCTCGTTCTCATACTCCGACTTCCGACTATTTCCTTTTCGGTGACGACGAATACTGATCATTTGTAAACATAGACTAGAACCTCTAAGTTTTGGTCACTTAAGATCTATTACATAACAAACATAATGTCTTGCATCTTGTTCATCTACTTCGCCATAATCAAAAGAAACAACTGAACCTAAGCTCGAGAAGACAAAGTAAACACACTCACAGACAATGAACTCTAGATTGGTGGTAGAGAGCATTTGCTTCTGCCCTCAATACTATAATACCAAATCAAAAACCTGAGACAAATCAAATCAAAACAAGAGAATCTTTCATTTGAACAGCAAGAATCTCAGTATCCTAATCCTGGCATTAAACCCGAGTTCAAGAACACTGAACAAACACGATCAACTAATTCTAGTTTGGTCTCTGAAACACTTGTCTCTGCCCTAAGAAACACCAAATCAAGTTCTGGGTCTTTGTAAAAGAGATCAAAACAAGAAAATTTGAGCTCATCCACTGACCTGAACACCAAGAATCTCAGCATCCTCGGCGAGAAAGAGAGTCATGTGACTGGTGAGATTAAACGGCGCAGTGAGCCACCGACCCGGCGGCACATTCAGCTGTCCGCCGCCGCTGTTCTTCCCGAGCTTCGAGATCGCCGTCACGGCCCGTTCGAACGCCTCCGTATTGAGCGTGACTCCGTCACCAACTCCGCCGAAATCCGTCAAATTGAACACCGTCGGTCTCAGACGGGGTAGTGGCCGGGTCGACCCGACCCGACCTAAAGCCATGAGCGTTCCTCCGCCGCTAACGCCGACGAAGGTCGATCGCTGCCATACAAACACGGAAGCGAAGGCGGCGATCCAGAGAACTGTGAGAAGGGTCTTGTGGGAAGCGATGAGGGAACTCAGCCATCGCTTCGGGTCGAGTCTCTGAACCCGACCCGGGAACGAATTATCCACCATGATTATTCAACTCAGAGCATTCGAGTTACTGCGGATTTCACGGATCTCGCCGAGAAATAGTGGATGAACTCAGATCCGCGAGGGAAGATGCGATGAGATGTCTGTGTCCGGAGCGGGTGAGTTTGGTGTGGATCGATGGAGTTGGCTTGAAGGCAAACAAGAGAATGAAATTAAAATTTACATGTGTTTTATTATTTTAAATATATTTTCTAAAATACCACAACATTCTTTTTTATACCCATTTTAAATCTTAAACATTTTTTTTGTTAAAACTTAAAAGTACCATATTAAATTTTAATTTTTTTAGTTTAAGATATTTTAAAATATTAACAGATACAATGACATATTTTACTTCCAACAACAAGAATGATATAATCTTAAATACAGTGATAAGAACTAATTATATAAATGGTTAAAATTTCTTTCGCAGGTAAACAAATCATATAAAAAATAAGTATTTTAGAGATAAATTTAAAACGTAAATGGCACACACACATATTAAAAGCTGCCAGGGTTTGAGATACTGTTGTGCTGTTGTGCTGTTGTTGTTGTCGTTGTTTGCTGGGCTTTTTATTTCTTTATTTGTAAATTTGAAATAATGGGCCTTAGTATAATTATGGGCCTTATATAAAATTGTTATGATAACTAGATATTTCAATCCAGACTATATTAATATTCAGGATTAAATAATAGTATATATTTGTCCAATAGAATAATTGTATTCGAATCCGATTCGTGTTTATATCGATTGTATATGATATTTCGTTATTACGTCGATTCGATTCGTAAGCGAGTACATCAAACGCGCCCTACTATCGCAATTTGACACGTGTTTTAATCTAAAGCCGTTATATTCTCTCCCGATTGCGGTGATGGATGATGACCTGAACGGCCTCCTGTTTTTTTTTTTTTCTTTAAATAAACCACCCTTTTAAGAAATTTCAGAAAGGACCCCAAAAAAAATCGCCACCGGATCGAACAAGTGTTCTTCACCGAAGAATCGAAGGGAGATTTGTAAGAGAAAATGGCGTCGGATGAAGTGATGGCTTGCCACAGCCTTGAGGAGTGGACGATGATCCTCGAATCGGCTAACGATGCCAAAAAATTGGTACTTTTGCTTTCTTCTCTTCTCTCTGGATTCGTTTTCCTGGTGATTTTTATTGTTTAAAATTGGGAATTAGGGTTTATGTTGTTTTAGGGTTTTGTTAAATTAATTTTGTTCATTTTGGTTTGACTTTGCTCCGATTTGGGTTTCTAACTTTTCAATCGAATTCGGATGTTTCCTTTCGATTTGGTTCAATTTCGAGCGGAGATTTTGGAAACTTCAATTGTTCAATCGTCTCTTTTGTCCAACGAATACTCTCGTCATCGAGGCTGAGGACCTAAGAGAGTGAAGCTCAGTTGATGAAAAGGATTGAGACATGACGTAAATGATGTTAAAGGAGACGAATATCTGTTATGAATTGGCCAATCATAAAAACTTGTAGGATCAATGGCTTCTGATCCGGAGCTGTAAACTATGCATGAACTTGATTCTCATTGTGCTCAGTTTGCTGCTATTGCCTGCAAGAGTTCCCCTGGAAGATGATGATTCTTTTCTTGCATTATCAGTAATATATTTGGGATTAAACAGTTTGGTTGCATTTCTTTTGTATAGTTATGGTAGTAGCTCTTGAATCTGATCAGACCGATCGATGAATAGGTAGTGATTGACTTCACGGCAACATGGTGCCCGCCATGCCGTATGATTGCACCGGTCTTTGCGGATCTGGCCAAGAAGAACCCCCATGTCGTGTTCTTGAAGGTTGATGTCGACGAGTTGCAGGTGAGCCAGTCGTACCATCCTCTTATTTCCACGAACATGTATTCCATTCGAGAATCGTATCATAGACAGATGTAAGGATCCGAGTGTGTGTGTATATGTGCAGCCTGTGGCTCAGAATTTCAACGTGGAGGCGATGCCGACGTTTGTGTTCATGAAAGACGGGGATGTAGTAGACAGGGTGGTCGGTGCTGATAAAGCCATGCTCGAGCAGACACTGAACAAGCACGCCTCTCTTACCTCTGCGGCTTGAGAGACAGAAAACTTAGTTTTCTTGTCTTTCCTATGTCTGTTTATGTTTGCGTCTTTTGTAATAAAACCTTGTAAACTCATCTAATATGCTTCTTCTGAAACATATATGCTTCTTCATGATTTGATGTTCTATGTTGTATACTGTAAGACAAATTTCTTGTTTTTTTTTTTACTAACACAAGTTTTGCATTATTTAATCAAAATTGCACTCATGTGAAGTTCCCATATCTTTTTTTTTTTTTTAAACAGCGTCAGGATTTCACAATGATTTTGTTGAAGGCTCTGAAGCTATGGGTTAAACGCAGTTAACGCTTCCACTGAAGCTTTTCGGTCATTTTGCATAATCTTCTTCTTCTACTTCAATGTGCTTCCCGAACTTCTTCAACGCAAGTGAATATACCGTTTTCTTCCTCGTCGACGTCCTTTCAGCTACAGTTTTCACCGCCTGGTAAAAAGTCGTACGATGGATTCACAGTCAGTAAGTTTAGTAATTTCACAAGAACTAACAGTATCAGAAAGAGTTTCTGAGGAGGGTAAACTGTCGAGAGTTGCTTTACCGAGGAAAGGGTTTGCCCATCAGAGATCAACCTTCGTAATTCTTCTTCGAGTTCCGACTCTGTTGGCATTTCGACTTTAGTTTCTTCCTTTCCTTCGATCAGAAGTGTTATTTCGCCTTTTGGTTGGCGAATCAGAAATGCTTCTTTGGCTTCCCCGAGGGTACCCCTCCAGAACTAGATTCAAAACGATCTCGTCAGCCAATCTATATATATACCACCGTGTTGCCATATATGAACATTGCAGGACTTGTTACCTCTTCGTGCAGCTTTGTAATTTCTCGAGCTACGACACAGTGTCTGCCACACAGAAAAATTTCACAATCTTATTAATCCGTTAAAGAACATGTTTTACGAAATTTGATCGATATCATATAGAAATCAAGTAGCGGCTGTTAGGCATTATACATTGCTTGAAACATCAAAACTGACGGCTGATATAGTAAAAGAAGCAGCGCTATACCAGAGGGCAGATTATTAACCTGGATTCATCAAAGTATGAGGAAGTTTCTTCAAGAAACTGCGACAGCTTGTGCGGGGGAACATAAAAGATCTGTGTTCTCATCTCGTTTGCTGAAACCAGCAGCCTCTCTCTCCTCGATCCGGCATGCTTAGGAAGAAATCCAACTGTGAAAATTCAGTTGTTAGTAGATCTACAAGCGTATATACAAGCCAAAAGTATGCAACAGCTTAATTGAAATCTCGAGGAGAAGGATCGTCATCAGGAAGTTACCAAATGTGAATTCATCTGTATCCAGACCCGAGGCGGAAAGAGCAGCCACCACTGCACAAGGCCCTGGAATAGGAATCACATCTATGTTCTCTTGCACACATGCTTTTGCCTGTGGAATTGTAATGTATCACATTGTTCATCATGTCCACCCAAAACAAAAGCTAAAAATGTGATCACACGGATTTATTATGACTACTACAAAGGCAATAGTTCCAGAGAAGGCACTTTCAGACAAGAATAGAAGACTGGTTGCATTCTGAATGCATCGAACCGCTCCCAGAGACATATTACTCCATACTTATACACACATATTTGTAAGCTTAAACCTAAAGTAGTTTTCTTTGAGAGGGGCAACCCCATGTTTATGCTCAGGGCACAACAAACAAGGGAATTTTTCAGCTACACTGGCTGATTATGAACAAAAGCCATATCCAACTGAAAACCCTCAATAGAATAAAATTAATTTGCAAACATGGTTATCACTATCTTATCATCAGCAAAGTAAAACTCCATGCAGTTGCAGCTCTTTATAAAAGGATAAAGGGTAACAAAACAACATCACAGATTCAAGAATAGGCCAAAAAGTTTCGCACTCACAAGTTCAGTACCAGGATCACTAATTCCCGGTGTCCCAGCGTCGCTGATAAGAGCCACAATCTCCCCTTGCTTCAATCTCTTCAACACCTTCTGTTCTCTCTGTGCCTCGTTGAACTTGTGATAACTGAGCTGAAAAACTAGACCTCGTAATTCAAATCATCGCTTGATAAAGAAGGTGAGCAAAATAACCCGAACAAACTTACAAGCGGAGCTTTGATGTTGTAGTACTGAAGCAACTTTCCCGAGTGCCTCGTATCCTCCGAGAGTATCACGTCAGCCGATCTCAATACACGAAGAGCACTACCATTGTCCAAAATGTAGGAACAAGTTATGAAACTAACAAGGGCAAATTATTTAACCATTCCCCAAACCAACAAAATATATGTTCTAATGAAACACAAGATTGATATGTTTGCAGCTCAGTCACTTTCCACTCTATAGCGTATATAGATTGAAGAAGGAACATCTACAACACAAATCACACGAGAATAGAGATTTACAAAAAATTAAGAATCAATCAGGAAACAACACTAATCTATGGAACCGCAAATTTTCTATCATTTTGAATAGAAAATGGAAGCATTTGAAGTTCAGGGAAGTACCGTAGAGTGATGTCTTCGAGGTTCCCGATGGGAGTTCCAACTAGGTAGAGTCCAGATTTCAGAGGACTCTGAAAGCTAAATCAACGAGAATTAGAAACCCTAAGCTAATCGAATCGAACGAGAGAATCAAGAAAGCGAGGCTTACACGTTTCAAATCATCTCCAGCGACGGTGTCGGCGAACTCCGCCGGAGTTTCGGAAG
>NW_010965372.1:5903432-5977103 GCF_000463585.1 Tarenaya hassleriana | reverse complement strand
TCTTCCTGAACACCGCCGTTTTGCTTGCATTGCGTTTTCCATCCTGCAGTTCGGGCACGGGTGACCCTGAATAAAGCTCGGGTACCCTTCACTGTTCTTTCATTATATTAAATTAAATAATAAATAAGATTTATTCAAAATGAAAAAATTCAAAAAAAAAAAACAATTAATAGGTGTAAATTACAAGAGAGCCGCTAAATCGGACGGTCAGAAAGCTCTCCCTATGCTGACGTGTCTAATATACAGTTAAAATTTCGTCGGATACTTTGTCTCTGCGGACAATGGAGTCGAAATTGGGCCAAAAGACTAATTTCATTATTTTTTTTATTACATTATATCTTATTCAAATTGGCCGACAATATTTAATGTTAATTAGAAGTTTCCATAATCTTAAAGACAAATTCTATTTTCTTCTATGACAAGGAAAAACCGTACGACTGTCAAGTACCGAGTCTGCTTTCATTATTAATGGGCCCAACATTATATTGTGGCCCTGATATGATATTTTGTAGGCCCAAAAAAATTATAACCGTGGGAACTTTTCTTTATATAAATACACTAATTATTTATAATTTTATATAAATATATAAATTTACAACATTATCCAATTTTAACCAAATATTAACAATGGTTATAGATAGTAGGAATGTAATGACGATTAAAAAAAAGTAGAATATCTAATATTCACAACGTTATATTTGTAAAACAATGGCCTCCAATCTAATAAAGAAAATATATGATTGCGGAAAATTATAGGTATTCATTTCCCCTTTGTATAATATGGATATTATATCATTTTTTAATTTTATGGTAATTAACAACCGTTTTTTGTTTCTCCCTTCTCCAAAAAAAAGAGTAAATATTCTATTTCAAATGAATTCATAATAGTTTCTAATGATTTTACTAATAATTTATAATTTATTTACTAACATCCGACCACATATAATATAATAGCCTAAATTAGAATATATGAAAATTAGAAGAAGTTCTATGTCAAGAACTCCATTAAAGTCAGATGCCAACCGTTAAGCTTGCTATTCTTATTATGCCTATTACTAAAGTTTGCTCCAAAAGGAAGTTATGGTTCGGACAAAAACCTAATCAACTAAATTTCTTGTCGGAGGATGATGATCTCTTCTTCAATTTGTATCTCATCATCCTTATGATTTTGTAGAACCAAAACGCACTCACCAGTTGTAATCCCAATCCCATTACCTGTAAACATGCGCATTACCCATTTTATGAAATCTGATACCAAATCAAATTTTAATAAAATTCGAACCGAAACAAAATCCGATTTAAAATTGAATAGATATAATTTTGAACCAAAAAAATATTACCGAAACCGGTCGATAATCACTCTAGCATTCTTTAGATATTAGTCTAAACAATTGATTAAGATCTATATGTTTTAATTTCGAATTTTAAATCTATCATTTAAAAAAACTGTTAATAGAATATCGAAATCAGGGAATTGTGTGAAATAATTGACAAAACTCTGTTTGTATATAAAAGAATTATTCTAATTAGAGGTTTAGGAAACTTAAACTGAAGCAGAAATGGCTAAATTAAGAATTGAATTTATGCCTAAAACTAATGAATTAAAGAAGATTAATTGAAACAAGAAAGAGATTAGTATATAGTACCTTGATGAGGAAGGGATTTGGAGCAGATAGAGTGACGTAAGCGAGATAAGGCCCACCCACCATTCTCCCCAACGTGAAGAATGTTGCAAAACATATCTGCTTGCACATATATATATCATAATTATTCACATGCATGCATGCATGCATGCATGTATGTATGTATGTATGTATGTATGTATGTATGTATGTATGTATGTATGTATGTATGTATGTATGTATGTATGTATGTATGTATGTATGTATGTATGTATGTAATGAAACTCACATCAGCAGCAAGATTGAGGTCGGTGTCTCTGAAACCAATCTCTTTGAGAAGCTCCCTTAGATGGAGAAAAGGACTTGATATCTCTGTTATCCATAAAGCAGCCACCATCTCTGATCCACACTTAAATTCCCGTAGCAAATATATAGATTAAATTTCAAAACAAAAACAATATATATATATATATGTATACACACACATGAGATCCATTCATGCTTATTAAGAGTCATGAAATAATTTCATTTTTTTTTTGTAATTATCATCTGTTAAACATGTGAAATCCCATGTGGTTGAAGGGGTTGCGGATTTTGATCATGATATACAGCAAACGACATATGTCATAGACTATACATGTATGACATGAGTTTGGTGGGGCATCACCTCTTTTCATTTAGATCTTTCTAATGATTTATTATAATTAGTTACCTGAATTAATAATAAAAAAATATTATGTAGACATTAACAGCAATAATACGATACAAAAGTAGATATATATATTAATTTCTAAGATGAGATTAGGAAGGGGAAAGAAATGGAAGGTAGAGGAAGAAGATGCATGACATGATTACCCTTTGGTAGGCAAGTCCAGCTCCAAAGCCAACGATACTGACCAGATGGTGGATTGCGTTGTCAAGGCCAACTCCTTTGTCGAAATGGCAGCATACGAGATCGTACATCATATACGACATTGAAAACGCCAGCGTCTTCATCTGCTCTCCACCACATCATCATACTAATCATATATTATGAACCTACACTTTCCTTTGGTTAACTTATTATAAAATCTCACGTTAATTGGATTTAGTGAGAACCCTTATGCCGATATTAGAAATCCTTCTATTAGGATCAAGATCGGTAGCAATATTTATGAGTTTATTAATCTATCCATTTCAAAATATTTGTCGTTTTAGATTTTATCGCAATTTTTTAAAAAATCTAAAAAAAGTCATATATATACTCTTATTAAATTACATTTTTACTAATGATCTATTGAAATGAGATATTTTTAAATAAGGGTAAAATTGAAAACTTGACTAAAAAAATTGCATAGAAAATGTAAAACATACATGTATCTAGTAATAAAAAAAAAGTTTTTAAAACGACATGTATTTAGAAACAGAGGGAGTAGTAGATAAATTACTCGTAAATAATGTTAGGACTTTTTTTTTTTTTTGTAAAGAATGTTACGACTTGTCTAGTATTCTACTTATGGATAAACTATATCCGCATATATATCAAGATCGGGATTAATCTACAAATCTTGTAAAATAGATCCTATTAAAATTAGGTAAATAATGCAATCTATTAAGATCGATATTTTTATTTATGTTTTTTTCCCTCACTAAAAGATATAAAAAGAATATACATCGATCTTAAGAAATTTCTCAATGTATAACAAAAAAAAAACACGAACGAGAAATTAAAAAAAAAAGGATGAAAAGAACCTGTTGAGGAGATGAGTACGAAGCCACGGGGCAGACAGGACAAGACCAATGTTGAACAGAGAGAGATGCCAAAATGACGGCAACTGTCGCATGAAGCGTCGAGACCAAGCGGTTGCTGAATTCGAATGAATAGCTAGCGAATGTTCTCCTCGTGATCATGAAAATCAACGACCATGACATGACTCCCACCACTACAATCCTAATTACGTATTCCTCCATTTATAAAATAATAATTAAAAAATATATAAATTCTCTCTCCTTCTATTTTTTTTTTTTTGTTTTTATGCGAGGAAGATGAAAACATTTAGAGGGAGAAGAAGAGAGAGAGAACAAAAGGAGTTCGGGTTAGGGTTTGGCAGTTGGGGGAATTTATTGGTCAGATTTTATTGAGGTGGGTCCCACTTTAGTCTACGTCCACATGTTTCTTGGATTCAAGTTTCGGTCCACTTCATGAGAATTAATGACATAAGTGTTTTTTTTTTCTATATTGGAATTTTTTTTCCCATTGCCAATAACTGGTTGCAAAGAGGCAATGCTCATTTATTATCAGTTAATAATAATAATAATAATAATATAACGAAGAACAGAAAATAGTTGTTTGGTTTTATCGAAACTGGAACGATTAAGAATTTAATATGTAAGAACGTAACTATTGGTCTAAGTATTTCTAAACAAATTAATATCCATCTTATTAATTTTTATATGTAAGAATTTAACTATTAGTCTAAAGAATTTACCAATAAAAACACCAAAAACCTAGACCCAACGCTTATACATATGTAAGCTTCTCCGAATATTCTATAAAAAAATTTTTTTTGATGATGATTCGAAAAAAAAACAAGAATTTCACCTTTAATTTAAAGCAAAAGAGTAATCAGTTCAAGTACAAACCAAACGAGGAAGCAAGCATTTGAAAGAAAGAAATGCACTTTCAGAACACTGAAACGCAATTCCACTGGCTTACCTCGTAGGTTTCAGAGTTCGGTTTTTTTTTTTTTTTTTTTTTTTTTTTTTTGCGTAGAAAGAGGAAATTCCATGCACTGCCCTCGGATCCCTCGGCCTTCGTCTCGAAAGCTCGAGACTTTTTTCGTCTTTGATCTCAGTCTTTTCCGAAATCCGTGTTGTAATGCGCACTCGACTCCAGTTTCTTGGCCTCGCTCAGCTTTCTCACCGCCTGAAATGGTTCGTTTTTTTTTTACCAAATATTTAACAAAAACGACAACGAATGCCACAACAATTTGCGCGAAATCCGCATTGTTTTCCCTTGGTACCTTCATGAAATCTTCGTGGACGACGTAGTCACGTTCTGCTCGGATGGCAGACATTCCAGCTTCCGTGCAGATGTTACGCAGATCGGCGCCATTGAAGCCCTGAGGGGTTTCCACGTCGGAAGAACTGTTTAGTAAATGGCTTGCCAGTTGATATTATACAAAACAAATAAGGAAAAAAAACTAACCTCAGCAAGTTTAATGATAGCTTCATAGTCGATTTCACCGTGTTTGGCGATACCAACTGCATGGATCTTAAGGATTTCCATTCTCGATTGCTCGTTTGGTAAGGGGATCTCAATCTTTCTGTCCAGCCTGCCCGGACGGAGAAGCGCTGGATCAAGAACATCCGGTCTGTTTGTCGCCATTATCATTTTCACCTGTTCATAATATCATAAGTTAATATTCCGTCATTACAATTTACAGCCACAACAACAACAAATTCCAGAGAGATATACATATATATATATATGCTGGACACTACCTTTCCGAGTTGGTCGAATCCATCAAGCTGGTTGAGTAACTCCATCAGTGTTCTTTGGATTTCACGATCAGCACTCGTTCCCTCGCTAAAACGACGCCCGCCAATAGCATCGATTTCATCCATGAAAATGATGCAAGGCTAACCAGAAGAAAAAAAGTTTATAGTCAGTGACTGATGAATGTGGCACAAAGCCTATTAAAAGAGGAGGAAGAGAAACCGATAGACCAGGGAAAGTCGGGGTTTTCACCTGGTGATCACGGGCATAGTTAAACATTTCCCGAATCAGCCTAGCACTTTCTCCAATGTATTTGTCTATGATTGCACTTGAAACAATCTGTACCCAGTAGAAAAAAATACTATTATAAAGCCTGAGAATTGGTCATAATAGAAAACAGCCATTGAAGTAGCATAGAGCAAACCTTCAAGAAGTTGGCATCGATGTTGCTGGCAATAGCCCGAGCTAGTAGGGTTTTGCCAGTACCGGGAGGTCCATAAAGAAGGACACCCTGGAATAAGGAGAAGATATTAACAGCATTTAAGCATACACTCTACAAGCTCAGATGTTTTCACAACTGATACTGGCTCTTACAACATTCGAGCGAAACTGAAAGGCTCAATCTTGGTTAGAATGGAATCCCTAGCAAAAAAAATTGGATGGATATACACACAAAAAATATACCTTTGGGGGTTTGATCCCTACTCTAATGAAGAGTTCTGGATTCATAAGAGGCAGCTCGATAGATTCTCTAAGCTCTCTGATCTGATCAGACAACCCACCTACAGCCGAGTAGCTAACATTTCCCGGGTCTTCATGAAGCATGTTATAAACAACAGGATCAACCTGTCATCCAGGGGATGGTTATGATAAATCACTACTGTCACAAAGAGCATATATAACAAAAATCCACAACATGTCGAAATGGCCATTACCTCCCGGGGAAGGGCTCGCATGATGGTTAGTGTTGTCATATCGAGAACAACCCGAGTTCCCGAAGTAAGCTTATCTTTATCTACCTTGCTACGGCAACCCACCACGTAACGGGGCCCACTGCTTGCCTTGACAATCACTAGAAATCAAAGCAAGAAAATTTCATCCTTCAGATCACAAACAACAAATGATTATATAAGCAAAAGATCTCACATAAGCCAAAAGAAAAAGGGCACGAATAGATACAGAGTATTACAGCGTTCGGCGTCCAGGGGTCGTAGAACTTCTCCAATTATCTGCCCTACACTTTGAAGAGACTTTAAATCATCCTCGGTTTTGTTGAATTCCTTCTTAGACGCTCTTAGATTCTCCCTAGCTGCAAAACTCGATGTTAAAATCTGTGGGACTTGATGACTTTCGTCCACAACCAATGATAAACAGCTCACTACAACTCTGCACAGAGCAGAATTTTTCACAGAAGCAGCAAAATTTCAGACCTCACTCACCAATGGAACTCACAAAAACTTATCTTGCATACCCAGAAAGTCTGAGCATGCTGAGAAAACAGCCCTCCCTTCGGAAATGGCGCATAATATCAGCAATTGAATAAAAAACCACAGAATCCCGCCACTCCAATCACCTAAACTGGTGGCGATAGTTTAAGCATCGAGGGAAAAACCCCAGGATTCAACTAATGGAAAGTATTCAAAGCAAGCCCAGATTATTCGTCACAAGAACGACCCATTTGAAATAGAGCAAGAAAAGGTAGCATAAACTAGGTTTTACAAAATAGGCGCCCCGAGAGTCAAACCTGATCGAACACGGGACTCGAGCTCCTTGTGCTGGAGGAGCTTCTTCCGGTAGTCGGCCACCGCCGCGGTACGGCGTCGCGCGGCGTCGTCTCCGTCGCTCATTCTGCCGAACAATTATCCCTCGGCCCAATCTCCGACAGATCCCAAGAGTTATTTCTGATTCTGAAGCCAAACAATGTTTTTGTTCTTCAATCTGCAATTTTATACCCTTTTTTCTTTTCGTTTTCTTGAAGGACGGGTTTCTTCCACGGTCGCTCGGGAAATTACGGATTTGTCCCGACGACATGGGAGATGATCAAAACGACATCGTTCAAGGTATATCTTTGAAACTATTTAAAATCTACGGAATTTGTAGTTTCAGGTTGTAAGCCCAGGCCCATATAAACTGGAGTTGTCTAATTCAAATATATAACCCAAATGATTTTTTATTTAATATAAAAGGCCCATAATCCATCGGACCCAAGGGTTTAAAATAGGGGAGAAAAAGCTGAGGCTTCAAATTCCAAGGATTTTCTCGGCAACCAAACAGGGGTCTGTAGAAATCTCCCTTTTTGGTATCTCTTTTCCCCCTTTTGAATTCGATTACGTTCTTATTCTTCAGATCTCTGAATCGTGTGCGTCGGATCCTTCTCCAGTTAAGCGATAGCTTCTCTCTTGTTTCTGAATTTCAACGTGGTTTCTTCAGTTTAATTCTGCAATGTGCGGTATAGGCAAATCTATTGGGATATGTTTCTGGAAAATATTTTATTGATGGTGCTGATTCAGAGTTTCAAATTTTGCTGAAGCTTTCTAGGATGAACAAAAAAAACTGGTAATGGGATTCAGATTCTTCTGCTAGGGATTGTCGGAAGTTGTTCTACTAAACATAAGAAAGCACGGAATGATCCGTTTACGAATGGGGTTGTTGACGTGATTCGGTCTTTCGTTGTTGTTGTAGAAGGGACATCAATTGAGAGATGTATAGATTCATTCATCCTGGTTTATGGTTGTTGATTATGCTTACTATTTGCAGATACATTGGGAGAATTTGCGGCTAGATTCCGAAGTTAGCTGGAAAATTGAATTCCCTGTTCCCTAGTTTTTGCTTGAGAGCAAAAGATTACAATGGGAGAGCATCAGCCGAGGAAACGTTCCCGGCAGCATTTTGAAACACATCCAACACCCACAACTGTGCTGGAAGCCCCTTTCCACGGAAGATCTAAGTGGTATTTCACCAGAGAAGAGATTGAGTGTTTCTCGCCGTCAAGGAAGGATGGGATTGACCTTGAGAAAGAATCGTATTTGCGGGCATCGTACTGCATGTTTCTCCAAAGGCTTGGTGTGAAGCTTCGTGTGTAAGCTCGAAATAGTATTATTTGTTTTTATTGGGAAACTGCTGTTTTCATAAATGCGGGGTTCTTCTTCTTTGCATGTGTGCTGCAAGATATTCTTATGCTTCTCTTATGCTGATGTTCATGTGTTCTAACTTCTAGCTAAAGATGAGGGCTTTATGTATGGGCATGGGTGACCTAACTGTTGAAATGTGTTGGAGGAGGATCACTTTTTGGGGGAGGTGGTCCAGAGGTTCGAATTAGAGTTCTGATCCATTTGTTTACATATTTTTCTCATGAGCAGATAACTTGTAATATAGTCAAAATGCGGGGTCTTTACATCATATAATGGCACACACTGCTCCTCGGCAATGGGAAGCTTGCATCTGCCGTGAATTTGCTTGGAGCTGTTCACTTGTTTGTTCATGACTATCTGATATATTTCTGTGATTTTTTACCCTCTGCTGGGTTATCAAAACCCTCTGCGTTCCTCCATTTCCACCTGGGGTTTCTTAGTTTTCTGAGCAAGTGCACGTCTCTCTCCGGCCCACTATTTATGAACCTTCTATCTTAGGTACTGGTGTTTTTGTCCTTTGCTGCAACCGTGTGTCTTATAGAATATGTTGTAAATCCTGATTTGGTAAAGGAAATATCCAGCCTTTTAGTTGCAGAAGCTATTATAAGATTGAACTGATTCGTGATATGATTTCATTGCCAAATGTTCCTGTTGATGTTGATGGTTACTGAGAATTTCATTCTTTCAGGTCTCAGGCTACGACATCGTGCGCAATGGTGTTGTGCCACCGATTTTACATGTGTCAGTCTCATGCAAAAAATGACTGGCGGGTAAGAATGCTGAATTTGTGTACACGTAGTTCATTAAGTGCATTTACTGTAAGAGGATTAAGAGTGATATTTTTCCTGTTTGGACTCCCCTTGTCTCTGTTTTTTGCTTCTTTTGCTGCAGACAATTGCAACTGCCAGTCTTTTCTTCGCCTGCAAAACCGAAGATGAGCCCTGTCAACTATCTGGTGTTGTTGTTGCGGCTTATGAGATCATTTATGAATGGGATCCTTCTGCCCCAACGAGAATCCATCAAAGAGTATGAAGCTTAACTATACTTCTATTATGTGGGTTTTTTTCGTTGTTCCATGTTGTACGTGTTTTTAAGCCTGATTTTCTGCCTGTAGGAATATTACCATGAGTTTAAAGAACTGATTTTGGTTGCGGAGAGGCTTCTGCTGGACACAATTGCTTTCGATCTTGACATTGAATTGCCGTATAAGCCTCTGGCTGCAGCTTTGAACAAGTTGAATGTGCGGCCTGATGTTGCAACCGCTGCATGGAATTTAGTGAATGATTGGTAAAGACATCATGATATCCCTTCTCTTCTCCCACGTCAATTTTCAGGACTAAAACTCTATACATTTTCTTTCTTTGAAACAATGTTATACGTCTTTTCTTCCATGTAGGTTTCGTACAATGCTATTGTTGCAGTACAAACCCCATGTTATTGCAATTGTCTCTCTGCGCCTTGCTGCCGTGTTCCATAAGTCAAGACTAGGCAACAGGAGAGATTGGTGGTCGGATTTTTGTGTGACGAGTAAGCAGTTAAAAGGTTTGTCGCTTGCTTTATAATCAAAACATATTGGTTTTCTAAAAAGGGTCGTCTCTGTTACATATATATATATAGTCAGAATCTTGTTGATCAGTCAGTGTTATCAAACATGGACATTTTGGACCGGTTAAAACTTCTGATTTTAGTAAATTCTTGCTATCATAAATGGTTGCAGAGGTCATCCACGAGATATACATATTGGAGATGGAGAGACGACATGCTACCCCGCCTCCAACCCGAGAATTCGTTTGGCCTTTACAACCGGCTGGAAAGCCGGTGCATATGGCTAGAACTTGTGCGTTTCACGGCTGCCATTCCCCTCCTCATAGACAGCCCAGCAACTGGTGAGTCATGGACTAGTCATAGTGAGTACTTATGTCTTCCAAGAACAACAGTCAGAGAGACTTCAATCTGAGCAAAGATCTCTCCAGTGGAAACAAGTCACGTCAAGGAGTGGGTTTCTTGGTTTTTTGATATGGTTGCAAAATATCTCTTGAGAGATTTGATACATTTTTACTCTTCTTTGTATATAAATTTGTACCATATATTATATCTTCACCAAGTGAAAGCTTTCAAGGGTTTTTAAACCTCTTCTTTGATGTTATTCTAATCTTATTAGAGGTTTGAATTTAAATGTAGATGGGTATGTAGTTCCGAACAAATGGCCAGGAGTCATAATTTATAGCTTTTAGAAAATATCGAAGGTTATTTTCATTAATTTTGACAAATTCTTAAAATAATTTTGTAATTTTAATGTTGTTTTTATAATTTTAAAAAAAATATGAATTTATATCCAATGTGTGGTGATTGCGTGTGTATTATTCAAATTTCTGTTTCGAATACTAAATAATTTTCAAATGGGATGAAAAAGAAGTTTACTACCCAAAATTCACTACTACCAAAAAAAAGAAAAAGAAAAATAGTTTCTTCAAAGCTTATAAACTAATATTATTATATGATGGGCCCTTAAATAAGTATAGACCCATTACGGTTCAAAAGCCCAAAACCTTTTCGCCTTTGGATCAAAAGGAAGCAGCCATGGCTTGAGGACAAAGAAAAGCTTCCCTTGCGTTTGTATAAACCCTTCGACGAAGACGGACGGGGAAGAGGAAGAAGAAGAAGGATAGCGAAGAATCAGCAGCCATGTTCAGGAACCAGTACGACACGGACGTCACGACATGGAGTCCGACGGGTCGTCTCTTCCAAGTAGAGTACGCCATGGAAGCAGTGAAGCAAGGTTCGGCCGCAATCGGGCTGAGATCTCGCTCCCATGTTGTCCTCGCTTGCCTCAACAAGGCTCAATCCGAGCTCTCTTCTCATCAGAGGAAGATCTTCAAGGTCGACGACCACATCGGCGTCGCCATCGCCGGTCTCACCGCCGACGGCCGTGTTCTGTCGCGTTACATGAGATCCGAGTGTATCAACCACTCTTTCACCTACGAATCTCCTCTTCCTGTCGGCCGTCTTGTTGTCCGCCTCGCCGATAAGGCCCAGGTGATGATGACGTTGCCCTTTTTGTTGTTTTTGTATCTCTTTGCCGTGATTTTGAGATTTGAGCGCTTCGTATAGATGGAGATAATGCTTTTGTTTGATTCGCTGACCTGAAAACTCACCCAAAATGTCACTCGGACTTCACTTCTAGGATGTAATTTTGGTGACATAAGCTTTCTGTGACATGAGTTTCTAAAGAAAGTTTCTATCTTGATTTCATTTCCTGCTCCTTGATTACTGATTCCACTTGAATCTGCTTGAAATCATGCTTAGGATACTTCATTGTGCCATTGATGTTTTTGGAAACATAGCTGGGGAGTGTCTTGATCTATTCCGGTGGTCTCAGTTCTCTTAAGCCTAATGATAGCAGTGAAGAGAGTTGATTAGGGCTGAGAGTATCACGATCTCGGGCATGTAGTATTCTCATTGCACAAGCCACTGACAAATTTCTTCCTTGTGTGTTGTGTCTGTGATTATACATGTTGCTTGATCTAAACACAGAAGGTAATGTGGGTTTTATGCTACATTAGCTAGAGTTTAGTTTTCGCTTATACCTTCACCAAGAGCATATCTCGAAATATCCATTTCAACTTTGGCTCTGAGACCCTAATAGAATCTGTTGGTTTTCCACCTCGATTTGCATAGTTGTTTTACTGTATTTATCAGCGCTTGATGAGGAAGATCGATTGATTTAGCATTGAAAAGATGAATTTAGGAATTAGGACATAGTTTTCTGTATCGAGTAGAATAGAGATTGTTGGGTGTATCTATTACACTGCCTATGAAACTGGATTTTTTTTATCTCTTTTGTGACGTCTTATAGTTTTGAGGCATTTCTTTGAGTTTGTTGTATCCTATATGTTACTTTTCTTCATAGTTTGCCCTCACCGTTCTTCACTTGTTTAACCGAGCATTTGTCCAAGCTGATCGGATTTCGTGGCTTCTATAGAATTATGTGCTGCATCCCACTTCTATTTGAAGGTTTCATTGGTTTGTTTTCATATTCACTACTTCAATAGGTTGTCTGCTTCTTACTCTGGCCAGATGTTTTTTTTACTTAGATGCAGCTTCAATGAGTTCTGTTTTCTACACCAGCACTTTTTAATAATCCTTGTAAATTGATTATTCCTCAATTGTGTAGTTATTAGGCATTAAACTAATTACTCTCCCTAGCCCCACTTGCATTTGCGTTTATGTTGTGAAATGACTGGAGAAGTTCACATGATTTCATGTTCATTCATTTGTGTCATATATATCCTCGTCATCTAGAGCTGTCTTTGATCTGGAAGAAGAATACATATGTTTGGTTTTGTCTTGTGAGCAGGTCTGTACCCAGCGGTCATGGAAACGGCCTTATGGTGTGGGTTTGCTGGTAGGTGGCTTGGACGAGTCCGGAGCCCATCTCTACTACAACTGCCCGAGCGGAAACTACTTTGAGTACCAAGCATTCGCTATCGGGTCTCGTTCACAAGCTGCAAAAACATACTTGGAACGTCGGTTCGAGAACTTCATGGATTCATCCAGAGAAGATTTGATAAAAGATGCTCTCTTGGCCATAAGGGAAACACTGCAAGGAGAAACGCTGAAGAGCTCTGTTTGCACAATCGCGGTTCTAGGAAAGGGTGAACCTTTCCATTTCTTGGACCAGGAAACGTTGCAGAAGATGATTGACTCATTCGAGAAGGTCGAGGAGCAAGAAGAAGAAGAAGCTGCTTCTGCTGCTGCTCCGGCTGCTGCCACGGAGGAAGAACAGGGCGGTGGTGGTTCGGGTGACCAAGATGTGGCTCCAATGGAACTGTGAGGTTGAGGGGGGAAAATGATGAATAACATCATTTGATGTTAGTTCTGGATTTACTTTTTCGGATATTTTCTACAAATCTGTTTCCAGAAATGGCTGTGGATTGTTCTCAATGCTTAAGATCTTCACGAGGCTGAATCATTTTGGCCTATAAACTGATCTCGTTGACAGTGTTTTCAGTCAAAAGCTTCCTCGTGTTCTGTTGTTCAGTGTAAAACCGAGTATGAGATCATTTATGTTAGGTCAAATCTTGAGCAATGGCTCGTGTTCTGTTCTACAATGTGCATGTTCGGTTTTCTGCAGGTTTGTTTTTGTTCTATTCCGTCGGATATTTTTTCTCTAATTTTGTTCTTCGGTATGATACATCGGTTGAGAATTTCAAACCGAACCGGAACTGGATTACGATCGGTTTGTTTTTGGATCCAATTGATCACATTCAATGATAAATTAACATTACAAGTGGCTTTGTTAAACAAAAATGATGAATCTTATTCTTTATCCTCTATGACCAAATGAACGGAAACAGAAACTAAGCTAAAAAAGACATCCAAGCTGCTTTTGTGCATTTGTTCCTCAACCAAAAGATTCACAATGAACCCTACAGATCTAGTGGTACAAGGTTCTTTTCTGCATTATTGAAGAGAAGGATCACATTCCCTAAATTGCTCGGGCGAAAAACCCAAAAGCAAATATCTCTTGATCATTCCAAGATTCCGTCTCGAAACTATTAAAGAAGAAAACCCGAAAAAAGGAATTCAGTTCTGGGGAGCAGGAACATTGTTGGAGGAGGCTTTACCAGGTAAGACATTGTCGGGAAGAATCAACTGGGGAGGAGTCTCACGGACAATGCCAAGCATAGAGTCGTAATCTTCGTCCTTACGAGCATACTTCTTGCGGAGAGCCTTCTCGAACTCAATCTCGTCGAATGGCTTCGCGTTCTCAGCTGCATGGACCTGAGCGAGATTCGAATAGTTGGTCGCTGACTGGCAGATGAATGCTATCTCCTCGTCCGTTAGCTTTCTCAAGAACCTTGCCGGGTTTCCTCCCCATACCTGTCACATTTATCATCAAAATTAGCAACCCGAATCACCAACCCTGCAAATATGTCACCAAGCTAGTGGTTTCTAATCGACTTATGCTTATAGCAAGATGCATGATGAACTAACTAGTCTAGATACGAATCAATCGTTGAATGGCAGTTAGAAAGAAACCTGTGTAAGAAATCCTTATTAGTTTCCCGCAATCTTCTCAAAACCAGTAGAAATGAAATCAGAAAGAGGTGGAATGGCATCTTACAAGATGAAACAGATAGACCCCCGGGACATTTTTAACTTTCTATGGAGAGATTTCGGTTTTCTATTGTAACTGCTGTATAAAAGGCGTTAAGATCAAATAGGAGATCTACGTTTCCTTGAAGTAACAACAAAGAAATACCCGATAGAATCCATCCAGGTTCTATCAGAAACATTGCATTTTGGCTATCGGTTCTTTATCAAATAAGTGAGATGCAGAGGATAAAGAGAGAGGGAGGGAGGGAAAACCTCTCCCGAAGGGATTATCGTGTTCTGTCTCACGAGGGCACCGGCAGCAACCATGGCATGCTTCTCAACCACTACACCATCAAGTAGTGTAGCTCCCATGCCAACAAAAGCCTCGTCCTCGATGGTACAGCCATGAAGAACAGCACTATGACCTGTTCAGTTCATTTTTATTGGCAAGATAGCATATAATTTACAGATCAAACACGGCATGATTGCTTTTAGTTTTACCTATTGTGACATTGTCCCCAATAATAGTAGGAAGAACCTTCCCACTTATGTTGGATTTAGCAACATGCACAAGGGAATTGTCTTGAATGTTCGTCCAGGATCCGACACTGATGCCATTCACATCCCCTGCAACAACCAAATAACAATTTAGAGATTTTCAATTACTTAATATGAACGGCAGCACATCAGAATGACAGGACCTTCAGATAAACCACAGAATTTAGAAGTAAACCATTTCGGATTGAAAACAATAAAGGCGAGCAGAACAAGACTGTGACAATACAACCAGCTGCAGAAAAACTTGAGATTCAAACGAAAAGTCGATCAAGAAAAAAATGGGTAAAGGGAGTCACAGAAACAGGCTCGTATACATTGCTGAAGGAAGTCTCCACAAAACAATTTTGCATCAGTATCCAACCGCCCAGCTCGCTATTTGCTTTACCCTAACAGGTGACACAAATAAATATGGATTTTTCAAATCTACACGAGCTAACACGAAACAGCAAATTTCGGTACATTGCTTGAGATAAGACGATGCACTATTCCTTTCCTACAATGGCCAGAAACTTATTGTGTTTAACTCGACTATCCAAGGGCGATAACTCCGACCAAATGGGCATGTAAGTGAAGAACTATAGAAGCCCTCACCTCGTAGAACACATCCATACCAAATGGAGGATCCTCCACCGATCTGAACATCGCCAATAACAGAGGCACTCGGAGCAACGAACGCGTCCTTATCCACCGATGGAGCTTTATCAAACACGTTCATCAATGTCCGATGCCTCGACACTGCGGGGGGGGGCTAAAAGAAGATAAACGGGATATTCTATTTAATTATAAAATATTGTATATAATCGTTTTTTAGATTACGGTCCAATTGTTATTCATTCTCTCCATTCGATTGATTTTTATATAATGTAACTTTCTTGTTGAAATGATATATTATTTAGTTTAAATATAAATAGACAATATAAAATCTATGGTCTTGCGAAATAGGTAATGTTTTTCTTTATCATATTTTAGTACTAAATACGAACACTAATGTTTAAAGACAACAAACTTATAAAGTGCGGTTTTAAATGAAATTATTTCAAAATACTTGGGGGAACAAAAACCCACAAAAATCCGACAAGTTAGGGAAAAAAGAGCTATACCCATCAATCACCGACTCTCATTTCTATGATCTGAACCGTAAAAATCGAGAATCGAAACAAATACAAGGGAAATTGAGGAGGATCAAAGGAGAAATAGGTTGGATCTAGGGCTCACGCTGTTCCCGGAAGTAGTGATTGCCTTGAAGACGACAACCCAGGCGATCGAGGGCCTGCCCAGTCTCGCGGATCCAGAATCCGACGGTGTAGATCGCACGGCCTAGACTTCCCATTTTCTTTTAGCCTCGATTTCCAAGTCCAAGTGACGAGCTGTTCGTTTTTCGCCCCGTTTGCTGCTCCAGTGGTGTGGGGAGGGGAAGGGAGAATATCTTCGAGGGGTGGAACTGTGATTTGAGATAAATATCAATGGCATATTAGTCATTTCAAGGAATATTCAAAACGATGCGTTTTGGGGTTTGTTTACATAGAGACCGAGACGTAATCTATACAAAAAAGCTAAGTATAAATCATTAATCTAATTGATAAAAGCGGTTAACTCTTTGATTAGGAAAGGCAATGGATTTCTTTCACTATCTCTCCAAGCAAAAGATCAAATCATTAGAAAAAAAAAAAGAAACAAAAAACATTTCTCCAAACCCCTCTCGTTATTACATATCTCAAAATCCCCGGCATTCAACTCATCATTTTGCCGACAAAAGAGTGATTAACAGGTAATTAATTATTAATTAATCTTTCCTTTATTTTCTCTATTTTATATTAACTCGTTTTACGTCGTTTGATTAAAAACATAATGTCCTCGATTTTTTTTTACATTTTTTTTTCGTGATTTTGAGCTTTTCTGTTGCTGTATCACATTTTTTCTATCCGCATTGTAAGGGGAAAAAGACCTCTACCAAAAATTGAAATTGAGTGCTTACAATTGTCTCTAACGATGATTTTCAACGTATTTAAGCAGCTTGGAATATAATTATATATATAAATATATAAAAAATGCAAGCATTCGTTCGAGGATTAAGGCAACTCGGGACTCCAATGAAACGGTATCGTTTTGGCTGCGTCACTTCTTCGCCGCCGCCGCTGCCGGAAAAAGGGTTGGAGAATCTGACGGTAGCTGATGTTCTCATGGCGAAGGATGCTGTCGGGAAAGTTGACACGTGGATTTCGTGCCGTGCAAACGACACCGTTTTTGACGCCGTTAAGAATGTCCGTCCCCTCCTCCCCCTTTTTCTCTGTTTAAATATACTCAAATCGTTTCTAGGTCTAATTTCATTTAAATATGATTATATATTATTCAATACCGATTAATTTCATATAATTACACCTAATGATCATTCCTGTCAATTAAAATTTTAAAAATTAATCCATCAAAAATAAATTTTAAAATGTTTTGTTCATATCATATTTTCGGTTACCGTTAACGAACTGCGTGTTTGGTTTAAGAAAATAGCAGATGGCGAAGCATAACATTGGCTCACTGGTGGTGTTGAAACCTGGCGATGAACAATACATCGCCGGAATTATGACAGAAAGAGGCAAGTTTTTTTTTCCTCCTTTAATTTCCTTTTCCATTTCCCATTTATTAAATAACTTGAACATTTAATTATGTCCGAATAGAAAAAAACAATTGTACGTTCGATTATGTTAATATATGTGATTATTTATGTAATTAGTTTCTAAAAATATGGATATGGTAAAGCAGACTATATGAAGAAGATCATTGGAGGCGGTCGATCATGTAAGCTTACCAAAGTCGGAGAAATCATGACGGACGAGGTCAGGAAAAAAAAAATCAAATTTACCACATTTTATATGTTTTCCCCTTTTTGATATTCTATATTTTAAACCATCATTTTAATAATCAATGTTCGTGTGTTGTATATTTTAATACCTAAAATTTTCCAAATTAGTAGTCCTCTATTGTTTTGACCGATTTTTCTTGTTTGAAAAAAAAACTATATCATTTTAATAATTTTACAAAATCTTGATACCAAAAAAAAGTAAGATTTTAACATTTTTAATATTGAAATCAGTGTTCAAAAATTCAGATGTTAAAAACAAAAAAGCACAAAAAAATGGAATATTTTGTAATAACCACATATATATATATATATATATATATATATATATATATATATATATATATACTATGTTTTGGAAATTACTCGTTACAGAGCAAGTTGGTCACGGTCTCGTCCGGGACAAACTTAGTCAAAGCAATGCAGCTTATGTCAGGTAATGATTCTCACTATATATTTTTTTTCCCACCGTTATATTTCCAACAAAAATAATTAATTAAGTAACATGGGTTAATTAACATGTGGAAGATATTATTAAATCGTTATGATTAAAGAAAATGAAAAATTGTGATGACGTGGACAGAGAATCACATAAGGCATGTGCCGGTGATCGACGGGAAGATAGTGGGGATGATATCTATGGTGGATGTTGTGAAAGCCATCGTGGACCATCAAAACGGCGAGCTCAAGCGCTTGAACCAATTCATCAAAGGGGAATATTACGAGAATTAATTACACAAACAAATATAATATAATATAATATAATAAGTGAAATATCGCGTCACATGTATTCGGAGAGTCGAATAAATTTCCAAAAAAATAGAACAAAATGACGGTTTCCAATGTAATTTTCTCGGTAGAAAACATGTACATATTCCACGGTTATTCACGTTGATTTTATTTTGTACCGTCTCTCAATATAAGATCAAATATTTCAATTATATAGAATCATAATTATCAGCTGACTTAAATGTGATTTTTTTTATCGTGTATGCAGTGTGCGAAATTCGAAAATATGATCTAATTGAAGTTATAATTTATTACATGTATTCCATCCACATCTGCTCTAGCGGGTACATAGTGATATCCAATGTTTATGGGGACGGATAAAGGTTAATCCATTTTTGTTATTAGGTGAATAGATCAACCAAATCGAATCGAATCGAATAAGATATATCATAATTGAATAGAATTCAATAATTATAATTTATTTAAACCCATGAACCAAAATCGATTGGAATATAAAAAATGATATTTTTAAAAAATAAACTTTTGTCAGTGAATTTGAACGGAACTAAACCCAAACGGATATAAAAACTAAAGTCATAGTTTTTCGATAATTGAATCCGAATATAAGAGAATCGAAATCCGAAATAGAGGTTAATTTGTGTGAATAATGTAATAATGTCTCTGAAACCAATGTTTTAAATTTTTTAAATCTAAGTTGATAAATTCAAATAAATAGGCCGATTTGGCGCAATGAAATTATTTGTTCATGTTTTTATTTAAACGCCGCGTAGATGATAAACCGTTTTGTGCCATAATCCAAATTTCTCTTATCTTTTTTTTTTCCTATTTTTAAAAAATTGTTGGGATGGCAAGTCTTATCCCAATCGCCATATCCTTCTCTTCCACGGCGAAACCTCGGTCTCCGTCCACTGCGCAGAACCACCGCGTTGCGCCTCACGCGCCACCGTCTCCACCACACATTCTCTCTCGCAGAGATGCCGCTATCCTCTCCTCCGCCTCTCTTCTCTTCTCCCTTTCTCCCTCTGATCCCGCCTTTGCGTTCTCCCTCGGAATCTGTGATGCTCCATCTGTTGTTCGCTTTTTTTTTTGTTGCTGAATTTCGCCTTTGGGCGTTTATTTTACGATTTAATTAGGGTTTTGTGTTGATTTTGAAACCCCTAATTCCGTCATAAACGTTTTTTTTCCTCGCAGCAGGACCCAAGGAATGGCTGAAAGAGCAGAAGAAGAAGTCATCGAGGTTCTTGCTTGCTCCGATCGATGCATCGCGGGAGAGCCTCCGCTCTGCATATCGTTTACTCAGTATAATTTGCTTATCCGTCAACTCCAATCTCTACTCGTTCTCTGTTTTTTTTTGTTGATTTCGTTTTTTTTTTCTTCGTAAGCGTCTAGGGACTCCGATTTTACGGATAGCGATCTCGAGGAGCTTCAGAGGCTCTTAAAGTCTTCTGGAAGAGACT
Organism: Tarenaya hassleriana; assembly: GCF_000463585.1. NCBI lineage: Eukaryota > Viridiplantae > Streptophyta > Magnoliopsida > Brassicales > Cleomaceae > Tarenaya > Tarenaya hassleriana. The sequence continues at coordinate 5,957,154 of NW_010965372.1, read as the reverse complement.
GCGTTCCCGAAGATAGAAATTCTCTTGTGGATTTCCAGTCCAAAACCGGAGTTGAGGTTTTGTCTCTTCCCTTTCCCGTCTAATGGATACCTCTTAAATGGCTAAACGCGTGTTTCTGCGATAATCCTGTTTGGATAATTCGTATAGTAGAACACAATTCGGGTAGATGAAAGCCATAAGAACAGATTAAGGTACGTGTCCAGGTTTGCACGTTCAAGTTGGTCGTGAAGAATGCGGCTTCTTTGCTGGATAGTAAGGATCCTCTCAAATTGGCAGCCGAGAATACGCTAGATGATCTTGTTAGGTGAACTATACTATGTTCTGATGTGATTCCTTTCGATTTGCACGACGAAAAGCTGAAGGGTGTCTGGTTTTAGTTCTTTTTACGAGAAAACAATTCGCCAACTTTCTCAATGCTGCGACATCAATGTAGAGGAGAACTACATATTGTGATCAACTATGTTCTTGCTCCTTGTATAGTCTGCTGCTGCTTATTCGGTGTATTCCAAATTTCCAATTGCAGGTCCTTCAGTTCACTCAACGGGCTGGCAAATGGAATCGATATTAAACTTCCTTCAGATAGGTTAGTGTTCCTCTGCTAAGCCCTGATCAACAAGGAAGACGATGGTGCTATCTTTCTGCCTATATACTCTGCTCCCGCATTCCGACTTTTCTTTCCAAACGGCCTATCTGCCTCGGTTGGAAATGTAGCTTCTCGCTTGATTTCAAGTTGGCATGATCTTTAATATTCTACAATAGGGGTGTAAAACGGATTCATGGCTCACGAGTTGGCTCTAAACCAACTCGTTTTTTGACGAGATGGGTTGGGATTCTTTAAACCCGTATAGAAAACCACCGTGGGCTAAATGAGTCGGTTCCCAAGCTGAAAACCCTAAGTGACCCTTGCCAAACTTCTACATGTTAAGATAGCATACGCTGGGAGATGCATAAAGAAGTGACTTCCATAAAACTTGTGTGTGATTTTGAGACTCCTTTGTCTGTCTAACATTCTTATTGTATGATTTTAATTTTCTTTCTCTTCCCATTTGTCGCCAGAGCGAAGATTGCAGATGCTCTTGCGGAAACTATTTCTCATCTTGACAAGTTTGAGAAAGGCGTCAAGGACTGCCTTGAGATCTGAGTTGGGATTTTGGCTCCCAAGTAGCTCTCTTTCTTCTTCAGCAGTCACTGCACTCGCTCCCCCTTCAGCCTTGATCTTTGTCATTATTGGTTTAGTTTATATATATATAAGAGATGATAATTTCCAAAAACACATTTCTATTCTTAGTTATTTTTATTCAATCTAGAAAGATTATTGTTTTCAATTTGTCAAAAACATTTCCGACATGTTTGACCACAGAGCTTTACACGCCCTTGTCCCCCCTCTGTCTCTTTTCAAAAAGCTTGGAATATGGTCGGGTCTCAATCTCATGTAAATTTCGAGAGAGAAAAAAAGTTCCTAACGAATTAATTATATTAATGATAATAATAAAATAATAGCAACAATAGCGATTAAAAAGAATCACAATGGTTGCTTCCCCATAAAAACTCGTCTTTATTCCAAACCCTTTCTTATTCGGGAAAACTCAAATTATCCTTTCCTTCCCACTCCCTAAATCAGCCGATCGGACAAACTCGGCAGCCGCCGGAAAAAATTGAGACTCGCCGGAGGCATCCAGTGCCGAAACATCGGATGCCGGAGATAGTAAAACCCTAATGCCACCGCCACCATCTTCGGCGGCACAACGTACAGCACGATCGTGATCGCCAAGCATATCGCTATGAACAACTTCGTCGCCCTTGGGTCCCTCCAACTAACCAGTGCTTGAATCCGTTCCCCTTGCGCCGCTAGGTCGCCTAATATCGTTTGAACCCTCACCCCCAAGATCCTTAGCCGGTCATACCTTGCTCGTATCACCTCGGGCCGTCTTGAACTCGGAATTGTATCGAACTCTTCGTCTAGATCGCCAAGCATATCGCTATGAACAACTTCGTCGCCCTTGGGTCCCTCCAACTAACCAGTGCTTGAATCCGTTCCCCTTGCGCCGCTAGGTCGCCTAATATCGTTTGAACCCTCACCCCCAAGATCCTTAGCCGGTCATACCTTGCTCGTATCACCTCGGGCCGTCTTGAACTCGGAATTGTATCGAACTCTTCGTCTAGCTCATCAGGATCAACCATCTCGGCTTGAGATAACCGGACGTCCATACCGGCCGGTATCTTGGGCCTGAACCGGTAATACCAAACCCCGATCATTACGACGTACAAAAAACCCGTGGGGACTACTAAATCTGGGTACCATACGAGAACCAAATACAAGATATGAACTAGAATTGTCGTCACCGGATTGCGCCATTGCCTTATGCTATTCAACCATTTCGCCAACCCGACGGCCCATGCCAAAACCCCGACGATCCTGTACCAATTTGCCTTGCTCTTCCTCATGCTCCACGTGTGCGAATCCGCGTCCAACATGTATCGAACCACCTCGGAACCCAATGGCGGCTCAGCCCGAGCCAACCACCCTGCTACCATCTTCGTCGCAGCGCCTCTTAACGCCTCTTGTTGGGCTACACCAAGTGGACGAACGTAATGCATCCGTGGAAGGAGCGGTTGCCCGTAAACTGCACATATATCGGGCAGCAATGACGGGCAAGCGAATCGAATGGCTACTTCGATCTCACCCATCTTTTTCAAACCGCTCGGTAACAACACCACTAAAGGATACGAATTGGTGTAAACCTTGTTGCTCTCAAGGGTCGAAACCCGAATCCTTATTTTCCCGATTCGGGTGTCGGGTCTATTGTCGGAAATGTCTGAAAACATCCTCCAATTGTCGAAAACGCCGATGGTAAGTACCGTGCACGGATCGTAAACCTGCCATGTATACTGCTCGTTCCATCGAGGGTCGAAACTATCCGTTATGGTACGTGTCCGAACCCATTTTTTCCCGTACTTTGCAACACAATAAGCATCGGTCGAACCTTTTCCACCATCCTTCGCCTTCATCGGCAACAACCCACGAGCGCCAAGAATCCCAAGCTCCAGAATTCCGATCGCCGGCTTCCATAGCTGCTTCGCCGTCGGCCGGAAATCGCTGCACACGTGAGCAGCCTCCTCAAGCACGTGATACCCTCCTTCAAGACATAGCCTGAGGCTGATCCGACCACAGTACGGTCCTCCTCCGCCGCCACCGTCCAAGGTGTGCCATTTTGAGGGCACATGGCGCTCATCGATTCGCTGCTCGATTGAGCTCACCGGAATCATGGCGTGACCGAGAAGTTGCGTCTCTTTGGTTGTCCTGTCTTCCACAACCAGAATCAGACAGTCCTCCAATGGTTCACCGGCGACGAAGATTAAGTCCTCGTTCCAGTGAAATGACCCACTGTGGTTGTTCATCGAGCCTCGGCTTGTTCGAGCTGACTGAAATCCTAACTGGGCTTTTACGCGGACCTCGGGAGCCGTCAATGGCGGAAGATTCGGTGCGATGTGGAGATCCTGAGCTTCTACGACCGTCGCTCTCAAGTACCAGAGCTTCGGAGATTGGTAAACCTTGGAGCGCGTGTGCACCACGTGCGGCACGTCGGAGCTCCAAGCCTCCGGGAAGGCTTCGTCGGCTTGGGTTCCAATCCAGACAGAGAGTTGGATGTCGCCGGAGACTCTCCCGGAGCTCTGGTCGGTAGCGGAGCCTTCGAGACGGTACCACTGAGGCGCGAGTGGACTGTCTGGTGGGTCTCGGACCGGAACCTCGGAGAGATCGAAGCAAACGCCGCCGAGGAAACTCTCTGACGGAGCGTCCCAGACTGAGATCTCGAGTGTCTCGCCGGAGACGGCGGAATCTGCCCTGTTGTGTCCGAGAGCGAAGACCTGTTTCCACTCCGGTGAGTCGGTGGGTTCGCCGGGTCGGTAAATCGCCGGCTTTGTCCGTTTGAAGTGGTTCGATGTACGCACCTTGACGTACGCACCGTCGCTCGGGGCAAGCCCACGAGCTTTCTCGATCTTTACGAACAGATACTGCATCGGCTCCACCAGATCGTACGGACGGCTCCTCTCCGCCGTAACCGCCGTCGCCACCGTCTCTCCTCCGATTTTGCTGTTTATAACCCTCGGCGAGAAATCTCCATTGGGTTTCTTCGGGATCCTAACTCTCTCTCCAATCGGAGGTCTCGCCGCCTGCATGTTTCTCACCTCAGGCGGATAATAATGCACCTCCGACACCGGCGCCACTGGGTGCGCTGACGGAGGAGGCGACGGCGGTCGAGTACAGTGAACATGCCCAACCATTTGCGGCGGAGAAGACTCCTCGACGACGACCATTGGCGGAGGCTGAGCCTCCGGAAAGCTCCGATGACACATTTCCGATGGAACGGGACCTTCGATAACCCTTCCCTCCTCCACCACAACCACACCCGGAGACGGCTTTTCCGGCGGCAGATTATGCAGCACTTGCGGCGGAGGCAGCGAATCCTCCCCTTGCGGCGGTGGCGGTGGCGGCTCTTCCTCCGCTACTTCGTCAAAATAGTAAATCTTCAGCCCAATATCACCACGAACCCAACTAAAAACACTCTTCTTCTCCAATGGAAAATACACAAGCCCCTCTTCACCTCTCCTTGCGAACTGGCTGCCGTAAATCTTAACCCTCCCGAGGAAATTGTTCTTCCGACCACTTCCATTGCCAAACCTCTTGTCGTTGTAGACCTCAACATCTAGCTCCTCGCGCTCCATGTTCTTCGGGTCGGAGACGACGAACTCGAGCATCTCGTTCCAGACAGGGTTGAGGTCTCGGAACTTGGTCGATGTCCGTTTCTTCTGGGCATCGAAGTCGACGACGACGTAAGCGCTCGAGCTTCCATGTCCGTCTTTTGGGAGGAGATCTCGCGCCTCCACAATCTCCACGATGAGCCTCCGCTGGGTTCTCGCCGGCGGCTGATGAAATGGCGTTGGCTCCGGCTGAAACGGCGGCGGAGGCGTGTTCATCGTCTTCTCATCGTTCGATGATTCTGCGGGGGGAGAGAGAATTTGGTGGACTTTTGCTTGGGGATAGAGATTTGGCGGTGATCGCGGAAGATGACGGTTTATTTTTTTCTTCTTCTTCGCTTTTGAGGCGTGCTTTATTTTATTATTGGATATATTCTTTTTTTCCAATATATATTGAATATATTCCTTCTGTAAAGCATTTTTTCCTGTAATTTCTATTTCTATTTCTATTTATTATTAGTCTTATTATTTTCTTTGTAATGATTCGTTTTGGTTATTACAACGATGAATTTTTCACCATGTGTTTTTTTATTCACTAGATATTTGCATTGAATAATATATAAATATGTATGGAAAATAACGAAATAATATCTGTTATATTGTGTAAAAAAATTGGTTTTAATCGTATTAAAAATTGTGAAGATTATGCTAAAAGAAGATAAACGGGATATTCTATTTAATTATAAAATATTGTATATAATCGTTTTTTAGATTACGGTCCAATTGTTATTCATTCTCTCCATTCGATTGATTTTTATATAATGTAACTTTCTTGTTGAAATGATATATTATTTAGTTTAAATATAAATAGACAATATAAAATCTATGGTCTTGCGAAATAGGTAATGTTTTTCTTTATCATATTTTAGTACTAAATACGAACACTAATGTTTAAAGACAACAAACTTATAAAGTGCGGTTTTAAATGAAATTATTTCAAAATACTTTTTTTTTATATTTCGACATAAATCTGGAAAATGTGTTAAAAAGAATCTAACAGACAAATCTGATTCAGATACATGTCAAGAGGCAAAGCATATGATTAGAAAAAAAAATAAATGACTGTTAAAGATAAATGCTTTACCTGTAATTGTTATTTAAATCGAATATTTTTTATAATGTAACAATTTATATAAAAAAAATATTTAATATTCTCTTTTTTTTTCTCGAGGGTATAAAGAGAGGAATTTTTGGCGTTTGCTGAGATAATGGGAAATCGGATTCCATTCTCTCTCACCAAGGCTTTCCTCCTTTTCCCGTTATACATAATATATATATATATATATGTAGGTACGTATGTATGTATTTATTATTTTATTCTAATGCTTTTCGGATGATTTTCTGTTATTTTACAGTATGCTTGCTGTTCATGCTCCAATAAGCAATGGCGTCCAAAATAGACAGACCAATGGCTGAGAAGGGATTATGATTTTACAATGATAAATTATTTGATTAACATACCAAAATGAAGTCTTATAGTACTATCGACATATAAAAAAGAGAAATATCCATTTATATAATTTTTTTTATACCATATAGCGATTTATTTCATGTTTTTAAAACATTATTAGCGATTTCAATTTATATTCAACTTCTGGATAATGAGCTCGTTTTATTTAAACCAACATCAAAAATAAAATAAAAAATCATATTTTATGGTGGTTCCTAATTAAAAATATAAAAAAAAAATCATCCATGTCAGAAATCACAATTTAATAGGATTTAATGGTAAGGGCATTTTTTTTATTACAATAGTAATAAATATAGATTAATTTCCAAAGGCATAGGCCATCTCATTTATTTTTACCTTGTATTATCCCATAGTTTTATGTAAAATGAACAAATATAGTTTACATGAATCGATAAAAGTGGCGAATTCTCGGGGTTTTAATTATTATGAGTAACATATTGTATCACGTAGGACCATTGTGTTTCTTGATTTTGTCACACACAACACCGTACACGATGAAGCTTGTGTTGTGCCACTGCCCCCCTTTTCTTGCCGTCCTTAGTTTTTCAAACAAAGTTTTTTTCTTCTCGAACATTGCGCTCTTATTCTTGTTACAATATTTTTATATTCCGTTTCTTTCACCCAACTATATCTTCCGAAAAATCGATTTTTATTTACTATATTTTTTTAATCTGGAAATTCACCGATTCTTTGACGCGATTATGTTTTTCAGGAGATCGGAGAAGATAAAAAAACCGATGTAAATATTTCTCCCCAAATAAAGACTCGGACCCGAATTGGGTAGAAAGTTTGCTCCATTTCTTATCCATTGAGAGATCCAATCTTGTGTTAATAAAAAAAAATATACTTTCGAAAACTTCATAGCTTATATATTAGAATATTACTTATATTGAACATAGCAACATTGCCATATTCTATTTACAACACTAAAATTTAAAACCCCCATTGTTTTTTTATCGTATTACATGAACAAGTAAACGAGAGCCCCCCCCCCCTCTGTGTATATATATATATATATATGCGCGGTTGGGTTACTGATCTTCAATTAATCGGCTGCGGCTGCAAAGCCACCTCTTGTTTAAGCGACTTTGTGAACTGCGACGATACGTTTAAACATAATTAAAGGGGACATAAAACAAGATTTCACAATGCAAAGAAAATACTCTGTTTGTTTCAGAGGCTTTCTTTCGTCACCTGAGATATCTTGAGCTCGAGCTCGTTCCACTCCGATGACGGATCACTCCCTGCAACTATTCCAGTTCCCGCATAGACCAATGCACCAATTCCCTGTCACCAGAACAAATCCATTACATGATCATAATCATAATAATAATGCTTAATTGAAGTATATGACAGTTACATTATAAACCCACATGACCATAGAGTGTGCCAACATGAATCAAAGTTGTGAAATATCACACCAGCAGAGGAAACGTAGTTAAAGCTCTCACCTTTTCGACTAAAGCAGACCTGATGCCGACGGCAAACTCGCTCTCCCCGCCTCCGAAAAATCCAACAGGCCCGGCATACATTCCTCGATCAAATGGCTCTGCAAGAACATTTACCAGACAAAATATTAATCTCAACCGAGGATCTACCCGGGAATAGCTCGATCCACTAAACCCAAAATTAAGAATAGGAAGAAACAGAGAGAGTACACACCGATTTCCTTGATCAAAAGCCGAGCTTCCTCTGCTGGGTACCCACAAACAGCTGGAGTTGGATGCAGAGTACTCAAGATGTTAAACTGAAAAAACAGACAAAGGATAATGAATAAGCTAAGCGTCAAATTCCGAGAATGGATGCACATAACTTTGAGTCCAACCGCCAATATCCTGAAGATGATTGCTAGAGGATCTAATCTATAGTGCATGCATGAATGGACCTCTACAGAAATTCAGAGACAAGAGACTAAAATGTATAGCAATGGATACTACAATGTCAAAGCACAAAACAATATAATCTGCACCTCATCATCTTCCTGTGTTAACCGGCCTGCTATTTGTGAATATAGGTGCTGCACTCTCGCGAGCTTCCTCACGGTTTTATTGGGTTTAACAACTACACTTTCACATATGCCCTGCAATGCCAAAAGAGAGTATTATAGGAAAATAAATCAGATGATCATATCTGAATGAACATTTTCAGGTCTTCTACTAAACGAAGGCCAGCAGCTTAAAACAAGCACCAGCTTCACATGGTAAAGAGCCAGTACAGAAGCTAACAGTGAATATATATTTCTTTGGGTAGAGACAGGACTTGAGGAGTGAGAAGCAACCACAACTTACTTCAAATTTTGACCTTATATTCTCCCGCACGATAGAAAACTCAAGATCGTCTTTGGGACTGCAAAAGTTTTGGAAACAATGTCATTATGAATATCTATCCGTTTCTAAACACCCGACTGGAAAATTTTTTTCCATACACATTCAAAGAACATAGATGAAAAGATCACCTGGTAAGTAAGTCACGCTCTATCTGCATATCATGAGCCACCGACTCAGCTCTAGGCCGGGTTGCAGCCAGAGCTTCACTGCAAACACCAAGCTGATTTCTGTGGAAGAGCCTCTCGGGCTATTCCAGAAAACTTTTATGTCAGCATAACATTCAATTTCAGAGTTTACCAGTAAAAACCAAAAGACACGTTATAAAACATGGTCCTCCACCAACATCTGTACAAGCACTGATAGTATAAAAAAGAAAAGAAAGTGTGCTCTAGATATTTTTCTAAGCAGCATTTCCATTTCATCTAAATGCGTAAAACAATTCCAATCGATTACATAAAACGAAGTAGAATAAGAAGCATACCGTGTTTCCAATAAAAGCTGGTGCACCAGGTGGTTGAACACAGAACTGATAAGCATCTTGCCCTTCAAGCTGTCACATTAATAGCTTATTTTGAGACTAAATCTCAACATTGTCTAATCGCGAAAACTAACTCTCGACATTGCTTTTTTAGAGGTTAACTCTCAACATTGCTTAATTGCGAAAATTAATTAGACCATAGAATGAGCAGAGAAGAAAGATACCTGCAACCGTGCTAACCAGGCTATAGGATCAATATCGATATCTGTTATGATTCTGCTGCAACGTGCAAGCACAACCTGATTTCCGAACAAAAATCCTGATTACAGTGGAATCAACAAAAACACAGAGTAGATATGTGACGTAAATTACCTTGTCAAGGGATGAACCGCGTTCCTTTATCAACTGCAAAGCTCTCCTCACAGCTGGGTGGTATGCTCCTTTGCTCGGAACATGGTTCTTGCTAAGAACAGATACTACAAGACTTTCCCTTTGTAACCTCTTTACCACAGAAGAAACCTGACCCATCAAAGATTACACGAACAATGTGACGTTCAGATAAATCCCATAAAGAACAGATTCAACAGAACAAATTCATAAACTAAATGAGGAGGGAAGACATTTCAGCAACCTGAAGCATAACCTCCAAGAGCGATTCAATGGCATCTTCCAGTGAACACGCGAGTTGATTGTCCCATGCAACAGTAGCGGCAAGCATCGAGCTTCCCGTAAACTCATTAAACTCAACCTGTATGTAAAGCAACCAATAACATCGGCATGGATGAGAGAGAAATGATCATCTTCCATGACTTCCAAACTTCGTCACGAAGAATCCTGTACCTGAGGAACCGTAAAGTAAAATGAACCAAATCGTTCCCACTCCGTAGAGATCCTACTGTAAGGATCAAATCGCATGCCACCGTACGCACGAATTAGAGGCGATTTGGAACACAGAAACCTTCAAAAGCAAAACCGAGGAAACCCAATTGCTTAAAGTAGCGAAAGATTAAACGATACAATAAACAAAAAAGGCGAAATACTGAAAATGACAAGGAAAATAACAGAAACCATCAAATTAGATGAAGAAAAGAATGAATCTGAATCTGGGTAATCGTGAAATTACCTTCGAATCGATTTCCAGTCATCATGAGAAAAGGGGCTTACTTCACGGAAGAACACCGCAGATCCAATGCCGGCAACGCTAACCAGATTGTGATCGGACAATCCGCACCCGTTTCTGCGTTTGTTGCCATTTTCGCTTGCGAAGTCGAGGAGAAGATCAGGACGACCAGTTTCGCTGCGACGAGAGAAGAAGCAACGAGGAAGAACATCGTTCTGGGCATGAAGCCAATCGATCGCCCCGATTTTCTGGTCAATCGGAACCTGCCGAAAATTGGGGCTGGTGTAAGATCGCGAATTAGGGCTCCAATTGGGAGCTCCAAAGTCTAAGGTGAACTTTTGCGCAGGGAGCGAGTGTCATCATCAATCGATGGGAACGTCCATTTAATTTTTTTTTTTTTAATTAGAATGTTCAAAAGATAAAATTTATATTTTTTTTGTCTCCATTATTAAGACAATGAATTTAAGAAATATCCAAAAACATCAATTCAGGCAAAAAAATACAGATTTATTTGTTTCATTTGTATAAATGAATAGTATATTTTGATGTTTAGCTTTGTCCTTTTTTTACATAATTATTTTTTTTAAAATTCCAATTATCTATCAAAGTATGGTAAACAATCCATTTATAAATTTACAAAAGTATATATCGGTTGAAGGGAAGTATATGAGAGTGGTTGATGCTTCTTATAAAGATTATATATATCTTCCCCCACAAAAACTAGCTTTCGTGTTAATTTCTGTCCATATAAACCTTAGAGGGAATTAATTATATTTATTATCTGGCTTTCGGATATTATGACGTGGGCTCTATTACAACATTTTTTTATTCAATAAAAAAATTAAATTTTGTTTTGCCAACAATTCCGTACCATATTGATTTTACGAATTACAAAGGTAAATTTTGGCCTTTTCATATATGAAGGAGACATGTTTGACAAAAGAACTTGTCTGTGTTTTATATGAAAAGGCCAAAATTTACTTTTGTAATTCGTAAAATCAATATGGTAAGGAATTGTTGGCAAAACAAAATTTAATTTTTTTATTGAATATTGCTGATAAAGTTGTGACGATATAATATAATTATTATCGATAATTAAATTATTGAAACGAAAAAATCTTTTCATTTTTCTTTTTGTAGAGGAATCTAGCTACGCTACTGTGATAATATCAGTTCCACCAATTTTATCACAATGCCGAAATTTGAAGAACCAAAACTTGCATTAATTGGATGTGTTATATATGATATGGATTACATATTAAAAAAATATAAAAATTGCAAATCAACCAAACATTTTGTAGAGTTATATATTAGAATTCTATTAAAATAAAATATATAAATTTTATTATATTATTTTTCAAACCTTTCTATATGTGATGTTACGTAAAATGAAAAATTATAGTTTACTCTCGTGTACAAATAATTACGTGGGATATTCTTTTTATGCATATATTATGATATAATTTAATTTTAAAGTGAACCCCTACGTAAAAAAAAACTATATCCGACAGAGATCAAGTTGGTATCTAAAAAAACGAGGGAAAATTAACGTGACGTACCTGCAGCCGGATGATGCCGGAGGAGAACGGCGGCGGATCGGTTTTGAGATCCGACACGGCGGAGATAAGCCTCGCCGCCGCCGCTTCCGGCGACAGGACCGCGGGGAAAGTCCTCGTCTCCGTCGCGCCTAGTGGCGCTTTTCGGTCCGCTTCACAACCGTTCATCGACATTGAACATGACTGGAACCTCTGTTTCCGACAACAGGGTTTCAATAATCAAACGAAAACACACACAACAAAACACAGAGAGAGAGAGAGAGAGAGAGAGAACCTGGTTAAAGTTTTGAGTGCAGAATTTGGTTTGGATTTGAGAGGAAGAACTGAAGTTGCATTTTCTAGGGTTTGTGCCCAGAAAATTAGGAGGAGAAAATCGAAGTGAAGCCATGGAAGAGTGATTGGAGAGAGAGAGAGAAGTGATTTGGTCTGTCTTTAGAACCAAAGAGCGATAGTAATTGGCAGACAGACACGTGAAGAACAGGGGATCGCAAGTCCTGAAATATATAGATTACAGTCTTGAAGTGGATTTGCTGTTTCGGCTGATTTTCCTCGTAAGTTTACATGTAAATTTTCCAATGGAAAATGTTCGATTCTTAGTTTTTTTTTTCCTTTTTTTTTTTTTTCGTTAACCAGCAGGTTCACCTGGGCCTTCGGCCTAACCTACATCCCCTAGACCCGGGAGCAGCATTTAGAGACCCGGCGACAGAGACCCATAAAACAACACCCTCCTAACCGAGAAATACCCCTCCCTCTCCATCAGCTGGTTTCGAACTGGCGATCGGGGCCCAAAGAGCAACACCCTTTCGCCACTCGATCACCCGCTGATGGGTTTTACTCTTTCTTTATAATACTTTTTTTTTTCTAAATATTGCCAACTATTTTAGATTGGGTTTGCTTAGAATGTGTTTTTTTTAAAATTATAACCGTTTTATTTTTATATTGGTTTCACTTTAGTTTTGTTTGAATTCAATTTTTATTAATAAAAACATTATTTTAATTTTTTTTTTCAATTTACTACAGTGAATTCAGATTTAACTTTTTTAATTTTTAGTATTATAAAATTTAAAACCAGATTTAATTTTACTATTGGTTATTATATCGGTTGGGTTTGCAGTTAGCCGAATCAAAATTGTGACCCTTACCACCAAATAGCCATTGGAATAATTATTCTTCTAAAAGAATTAACTACTCGTAAGTATTAAAATTTACTGTTAATTTATGTATGTAAAATATTATCTATTTTTATGTAACAGAAGATTGATTTGTAATATTATTGTGTGTGAAAATTCTACTATGCAATTCAATTCTATTTTTTTCTTTCTCAAATCTTGAATCGAAGCCATGCCGTATGATAATATTAAGTTAATTAGATTTATGATAATATTATTTGCCCGAGTAGGAAAACTCACTTTTTTAAAATTTAATTTTTAAAACTTATTTTTAACTCGAATAAATAAAAAATATAAATAAATTTCCGTATTTCTTTCACGTATTAGAGCACTTTTCGTCGTCGTCGTTGGCTTGTTGCCAAGAGATAAACTGTTGTGCAACACAATGATTGGGCGTATATAATGTTTTTTTTTTAATTATGGAGAAATTAATTATCATTTTTTCCCTTATTCTCCAATGGGAGAATTGGTTATCATCTTGAAGTGCACAAATTTCTTCTATTATTATAATTGAAATTCAGCGATCCAGTAACAGAAATTAAATTATTCTTCTTTTCAAAATTTTATATTTTTATTTCATTTAATAATGTGTTTTTGTATAAAAATAATAATACAGCCTTACAATATATATTCAGTACAATTATTCGATTTTTGTCTATGATAATGTTTTTTATTAAAATATGGTAATAAATAATAATAGGGGTCTGTGATATCCAGGATTCTCTGAATATTAGTATCTGTATCCATGCAAATATTAAATTGCATTATTTTTATATGATCCATTATTTTAGAATATTAGCGATTTTGGATATCCAATCATATTTGCAAATGTCCGCATTGAATCTAAAAGATTCGAGATACAATATAAAAATTTATAAAAAAAAAGTCCACTGAAACACATAACACGTCTATAAGTTTATGGAATCCAAACCACATTCAATATTCAAACATTTTAAACATGAACATATTAAATCAATTAAAATGTAAATAAATTCATGACCCATCCATTATATAGATATTCAAAAATTAAAAATTCAAAGAAAACATGTCTACTAATAGATATAACCTTTTTATAAAATAAATACCAAATACTTCTAAAACTACAGATAATTAAATATATAATTTATGTACTTGATAATATTGTACAGTTAGATATTATTGAACAATATTTGTATGCCATCGGTTTGCTCAGAATACCAAATTTTCATTTTAATTACCATTTGAATATAAAATGGGTTTAGATACTTCAGATAATATGTATACATTTGTACCTTATAATATTTAATTAGGTGATATGAAATTTAGATATTATTATATATTATTTTTTCGAATATACACACGTGATTCCAACATCAACCGTTATTTTCCATACACCTAATTAAGAAGCAGCTCAAACATTAACATATGGTTCGATATCTGTCGACCTCCATCCATTTACAAATACACAAAATATTTTTGTAAATTATAATTAGTACTAAACCTTCATGTTCATGGTATGATTATTTGGCACTTTTTTTTTTAATCATAAATGTCTTTTGTTAAATACGATTAAAAGGAATAAAAATTGAATGCATTAGTGTTAAATCCTAATCCGAAATATAGATATATATATATGATTTTATCATTTTTTCCTTTTTTTCTTTGTTTTTTAAGTTTATCGGTGCATTATCCAAAATACTTTTTATTTATTATTTTAACTTCAATTCGTACTATTTTCCAGATATAACGATATGATCAGAATTACAATAGGTTACATTAGTCATAATGTTAAATTTATGGTGATCATATCAAATTATCATGGTTACACCTTATATATTACATTAATTATTCCGTGAAACCACCATAAATTTAACCGTAAAACCAATATAACAATCATTTATCCAAATGATATTAGGTTAAATCAAAATAGTAAATAGAGAGTATTTTTTTGACGTATTCACCGGTTTTTTTATCAATTCCTAGATTTTAATAATTCATAAAAATAAAAAAGGAGAGTACATTTTAGTCATAGATCGAAATGATTTGAAATTCAGCAGAAAATCTGCTTGACTTTTGGGATTCAATTTTTAAAAAAAATGTATAGAAGTTTCTCCAAAATATAATAATCCCAAAATTCATAGACGTCACTGCTGTGGGAATCTGTCCGATTTTCCCTTAAGATCTGATCTCCACAGTTTTTCCTTTTTTTTTCCTCATTAATTACGGTTCATAGACACCCACGCCATCCGGGAATATTACTCAAATAACGGTCACACCAATTTCAGTGTACACCACCGAAAAAAAAAATTTCAATTTTAACCCACTTTTTAGTTGGAAAAGTCCGAAATACCCTTTTCGTTTTATTTTTTGCGATCTTATTACAACTAACATATAACTGATATACAACTAAAATAAAACAGTTGATTTTTTTGCCACCTTTTTTATAATCAATTATAACTATATTTAGAATTAATTACGAAGTCGTAATAACGAAGTTGTTTTCGAACGGATAAAAATCGCGTATTCATTAAGGGTAATTTCGTCTTTTCAACAAAAAAAAGGTTATATTTTTTCTAGTGTACACGTGAAATAAGTGCGAGCCAAGTGGGTCATTTGAGTAAAATTACCACGCCATAACGCAGGAAAAATCAATTTATAAATAAACATATGCATATCTATATTACATATCTATATCTATGCATGTATATATAAACACATATTGACTATGATATATAATGGAAAGTCATATCAAAGGGCCAATAATTGAAAATAAAATTTAAAGAAAAACATATACATTTATTTCTTAATAGACATGCATTAAAAGCACCATTCTTTTGTTTTCTTCGAAGTCTCTATTTTAATTTCGTCAACGAAAATCTCCCTACCTATCCCGAAAGTTTATTTGTTGCTTCTTTTTTTTTTTTTTGGCAAAATCCATAAGTCCTCCAAGTTCCTTTCTTTTTGAAACCGAAGAGATTTTTTTTTTCCTGTAAATATACCATTAGCAAAAATAAAAAGAAAAGTAAGAAATTGGTAAGTTATTGGGAACTCAGTATGTTCTACAATTTTTAGTTAATACAAATTATATTTCATAAAGTTTTTTTTGTGACCGTGTATCCGGACCAAGCCTCAAACTAATCTCAGTCCGGAGAGTCAGCTAGATTATTTAGAATACTTTTTTCCCCAAATTTAAAGTTTGAAGTCGGGACGGGATAGACATTTTGTATTCTATTTCATCGATTGAATTTCCCAAATTTAGGTATATTTCATAAAGTTATTGTAAACTCAGTATGTCATTTTAATTGTTTTAATGTTTTATGGTTTATTTGGTCAAATGGTCAAAACAAATTGAACGTATCGATTGACTAGAAAATTTTTGGAAAACTTTAAGCTTTGATTTTTCTTTAATTCAAATATAAAAAAATGATAAGTTTCCGCGAAGTATAACATCAGCAAATCATTACAAAGAATGGAAATATTTTACGTCTTTATCAACTTTTGCAGAAATCTGATTTATTCCCCCTTATGACCTAAGCCAGTGGCGGATCCAGAAAATTTTTTCACCGGGGGCAATACGATAATAGTAATATATATAATATACAAAATTAATAAAAATATATCGTCTAAAGAATATTTATATCGGATAACTGAATTTTACGTTTTTTATTTTTTAAATATATTTATGTAATTCAATTTCTAATTATTTTAAATATATTTTTGATAAAATAAATCAGATAATTTATAAAAAATTATGTATTCTCGTTAAAATTTTACCACAATATTAAGATAATATTACCAAATTATTTTAAAATAAATTTATCGATTTTTCTGATAAATCAAATAAAAAATTAAATAAATATATAAATATATATATAGATAAATTGATAAATATAATAAATACATAAAATCAAATAAAAAAATTGTTTAAAATAACAATCATAATTTTTAAATATGTTTAAATTTTTTTATTTATAGTTTTAGTTTGATTATTATTCAATTGATAATGATTTTTTGTTTGATCAAAGATAAAAATAACAACTTAAAAAATGGAAAACAAGAAAAAAAAGGAAAAAAATATGGGACATAAGATTTGATTTGTTAAATCTCGTAAAATACATTTAAAATGAAAAACGGTGGGGTCCAAACAAAATTTAAGTGGGGGTATTAAGGGTGTTTTTTTAGAATTTTTCTTAAATTCTATAAATAATTTTAAAAAAAATAAAAATTAGTGGAGGCCAGTGCCCCCACTCATTCTCAAGTGGATCCGCCTCTGACCTAAGCTCCGTTTTTTATTTTCTTTTTCTTTTTCTTTTATTCGCAATAGCTCTACTTCTAGACACCCATATCCCCTCCATTAATAAGTCATATATATATATATATACACGACGTGTATATGTACATGTGTGCGAATCAATGATCTTATATGCATATATATATATATATATATATATATATATAATCATGCATAATTGCAAGTAGGAAGAAAAAAAAAGCAGGACAAAAAAGACCAATGATTCTTGTTTATTGGCAACCGTGGCATGGACACACCCATTGATTTATTTATATATTTATTTGCCGTGGACCGTCTTTCAATTATTTAAGAAATGATTTTACATTACTATATATATATATAGAGAGAATAAAATATAAGTGGATCGGTACCGAGAGTGGAGGGATTGAAAATTGCGAGGGATTTGCCTCGGAATCTGCAGGGAAGTTGATGGCCTGAAATAACCAAAAAACTCATTTCCCACAATTATCATGTCATTGTCAAAAGACGAGTGCTTCCAAATTGATGATCCAAAAAATCATTTAATTCATGGAATATTATTATATTTTACGATACATGTTAAAATATGCTTATTAATTGTACATTCTTTTAATACAAGTGTCACTAAACACAATTTCGAGATCCATATTTAGATACGAATTGGTCTCGAATTCGATCCTCGGTTATTTCGGTTAGAATGTCAAAATGATTATGCAATTTGGGTGCCTTATGCTTCAATGATAAAACAAATAAAAAAAAAACATGTAAAAATGCAAATTTCATCCAATTTCAAGTTTTTACCAAATGGGTTCCTCCCAAGTTACTTACATGATGTGCATTTTAGAAATAATTAGTGCCGCCTTAATTTTCATCAATCAATAATAATGACAAGATTATATTATACACGTATACACACACACACACACACGCCTATATGGGATGAGTAAATCATAAAAAGCGACCATCGTAATTAATTAACACACCGAACATAAAAATTGCTTTTAATTTTCATGTGGAAAAAACAAGACAAACAAAAGATCGAGATGAAGAAGACATCCAACTTATAAGTATTTTGGTCGTCTTCATCTCGACTTTTGTTAGACTTATATCTCCAACTCCACCATTTTGCCTTTTTTACTGCTCTAAAAAGAAAACGAACGAAGGAAAAAAAAAAAAAAAGAAGAAGAAGAATACAAACTATTGGAATGAATTTTTTAAGCTATTGTGTTGGGTATTTATAAGAAACTTTAGAAATGAAATCTAATAATGTGATGTGTATATATATATATATCTATTACATCTTTCCATATTTTTCGAAATATTGAATCTCATTGAAGATTATGATTTTAAAAGTCAAATCTTGCTGAATTTATTTACAAAATGGGGGTTTTCAACTATAAAAAGTTTCCACATGAAAAGAAAAGAAAAAGATATTTTTTATAGAATAGAAATACAGTTAATTTGATACCTTTAATTAGGGATTTGAATATTATTCACTATGACTAACTTAGATAAATGTGTTTTGACCACGCGGCTGTGTACAAATTATCTGAAGACCGAATCTATCCCGAATTCGTAACACATTAATTGTAGGGGTGTCAATCGGATCGAACCGTTCAAAATCTTTTATAAATTTTTTTCCTTTTTTATTAAGTTTTTTTAAAAAAAAATATCGGGTTTTCGGGTCGAACAATTTAGACTCAAAACCCGTTATTTTTTGGGTTAGACTGGACCGGGCTTCGAACCTCGGCCTAAATTGACAATCTAATTAAATGCATCATTTCGTATTGGATTTGGGGTACTAAACAAGTTATTTATGTATAGATCCAGACTCAATTATTTTCCAAATTCAAATCTCCAAATATATATATTAGTAAAATATAATTTTAGATATTATCATTAGACCTATTCTTTTCTCGCCATAATACACGCATTCTATCCTCCATGCGATTTTCTTTCGACGAAATTGGAGGTGAAAAAAAAATAATTTATGATGCGTTAATAAATATTGTTAAAAGTTCGAATTATGTATAAGAAATTTTCCACGAAAGTCCCCTTTTCATTCGGACAAAACTTCTTTTCCTTAGTTTCTCATTCGCTATTTATACATATCGGAATATATTTTTCCTTTGACCAAATCCATCATTGACTATTGGACCACATGATTTACTAAGAACAACCCTAAACCATAAACCATAGGACTACAGAGGCTCTTAAACGACAAGTCGGGTGTCGAAGATCCTGTAGTACCTTGTCTTCCACGGGTCCGTTTTATCGGTATAGTAAGACCGTATACAGCACTCGATCCATGGCGGATTTCTTGGATCTCCCTCTCCGTCGACGCCATTCTCGGTTTCCCGTATTCCGAGCAACCGGTTTCGTTTCTTTCTCAATATCTCGACGCCGTGATGTCCGCCCCAAAACTTGTCCTGCGGAATGAACCCGCCTCTGATGTGTTAGGAGCTCAACATGGAACAGTGGAACAGGTAATAATGCTAAATTTACACCTGAAAAGCATTTTCCGGCCTCGTATATGACAGATATACGAAACATTTTGTCCTCGGGAGAAACTATTTCGAAGCAAACCGAATGGAAAAACGAAGAATACGACGAATACCCAGAATGACAGAACGTATAAGTTTTGAAAGCGAAGGCATTACCGCCTCTTCGTCGCATAGAAAAGCCTTTAAAATGGCTGTCGGGTCCTCCAGGGTCAATATAACTCTGTAACGTCGGCTTTTACTTGAATAGAATCTCTCAACCTGCCATGGGTACGCAGCCACAGCTCTAACCACACATTTGTACTTACATGTCACCTGTAATGTTGGAATGATAAACTATCTGCACATTGAATCATATGGCAGAGGAAAATGATACGGTATGGTACCTCCGGGAATGTTAGAATGTCCATCAGTGTGACAAATGGGGCACGATCATGATCTGTCTCTGAAAAGACGCTGAGAATGTAAGAAAAAGTCCAGCAGTAAACAAAAAATTACCAGACCAGTGTAGATAAAAAAAAAGCTGAACTTCAAGCTTGAGGGGCAATCAGATTTTGATCCCAGTTACCATTTTTTGATTGGACAAAAGCAATTTTACTTCAGTTTGTACGGAGTTTAAAGAGAAAAATTCGCGACTTTTGAAGGAAAAAAACAGATAACCGAAAACTATATCACCGATTAGAAAGCAGATATTAGATCAACCCCAAAATGAAGGCTGTGATTTAATCAAAACGATCGAAAAACGAACCTGTTAATCCAGGAGGCCAGGGGAAACTCCAGAACGGCATCAGCCCCAAATTCGACGATATTCTCTTATCATATGTCCTAATTTTACGTACACGAGGTAAGACGCTACATAAGATCAATGTGGTGAAATCAACAGAAAGACATACTGACCTCTTGATGTTTTCTGCTAAGCTATCATCCTGAATTCGCTTAACCTTTGTAGTGTCCATGCATTTACCAACCCAATTCCCCCTATCGACTTCACACAGCAAACCACAAAGCTTCACCCATTGGCCAGCTTTAAGCATGCACGGGAACCGATTGTGTGCTGAAACTCTCAGTCTCGTTCCAACGGTCGGGAGCTCAAGCAAAGCATCTCTTGATATACAATTGCACAAGTGAAGACTGCTGAATTGCTCGTCTTCTCCTCCCCTGTTCATGGTCAACAATATTAAAAGTTCAAAACAGTATCCGAATCCAGGCACAACCAATAATAATAAAGCTAGCATAGAGAAATTTAAAACGAAAAATCTGGAATTAAAAACGCTGAAGAATTGGAACGCTAACCACTTAAACAAGTTGCCTAGGACTTTACAGAAAATTTTTTAGTCTCGCTTAATTTTGATGGCAAGTATATTTCCTTCCCCAGCGCCACCACCAGGTGGTGACTCGAGCTGGGTTGGCCCTTTTTTCATTTTGATGGCAAGTTTCTTATAATTCGAGTAAAGAGAAATCAAACTACATGGCTAAAAATTATAATCTGTTAATGCGAGCAAACTAATCTGATCGATAATGTAAGCCAGAAGCTAGAACTAGGGAAACGATGATATAATTTTCTTTTCTTTGACATGTATGAACTCACACTGCAAAAACACTTGTTGGGGGTGTATCAGTTCCGTCCCAAACAAAGATGACACTCCTATTTTCATTAACATGAAGAATCTCCATTACAAGAAACAAAGAAAATAGAAAAAGATCAGTTCCCGAATGTTTATGAATTTCAAGGAGGCTCAGAAGTAACCATGAAGAAAATAATAGCTCCTAGCCATGCAGAGCAATTTTCACAGGAACTAATAATGTTTACCACAGGTGAGAGGAAAGTCATGTACCCTGCACGCCAAATCGAAATAATTCCCTCCCTTAATCTCTCTCAAGAACGAAAAGTTGGTTGGCCCTGACAACATTTATATAGATCAAGCATTTGGTTCTGTAAGGTGCACTGTCTAAGGCCATTATTGACAAGTGAAAAAAGACGAGGTCGTTTCTTACCTGTGTTAGTCTTGCTACCGGTGAACCATCTGCCTAGGTAATCCATGGAATTCTTGTACTGTGCCCTGTCTTGAAATCTTGAAGAATGTTGGTAACACAAAAAATCATCATCATCATCATAACCCTCTTCATACAGTGCGAAGGAAGAAGCTCGTTTATTAAAGACAGCAGTTACTCTGTCGCCATCAAAAGTTTCTATCTGTACAAGAATAAAATTTCAGATCTGCCTTAGATTCAGAAGCACATTTTCCTCACATTACAAATGGACAACAAAAGGCAATCAGGCAGAAGATTAGCAACGCAAGAACCAAACCAGCCACTGAGGTAATACTGCTTCTTGCTTTTACCTAAGGCTATAATTGAGCTAGAGGATAGAAATTCTTCTCCATTCATCCTTTGCCAGGGAAAAAATCATGTGCATAGTTTGAAATGAGTTTGGCCAATAGAAATTCTCCCAGAAACAATCCAATATCTCAACAAAGAAAGAACATGGTTTCAGTATTGCCAAAAGGTTAGTGGCCATGGCAGAGCATGGAACATAGGAGATCATAACTAGGCTTATACCTTGACACGGGTAAGCAGAATCATGTCCTCAAGGTTCTTAACATGAGGAAGTTCTTCCAGTTCGCTCGTGAAAACATTAACACAAAGCCCGGGTCTTGGATACGATTCATCAATGATCCAAACTGAACAGACCCAATCTGTCAAGAAAAAACAGAACAGAACAGTCAGCAACAGAGCAACTCACGGATCACACGAATGTTAAAATTACCCCGCAATAATATGAAAGTATTTATCTATCAGTCAGGAATGGAGATGGTCCGAAAACGGACAGTGAAAGTTGAATCTTTCAGAATCACTGCCCACATTTGGTTCGGTGAACCACAAAATGAATCGACAGTTTCCAGATTAACCATATCAAATTATTTTCAATCAATTGTCTAGCCTTGTGATAAGCAACAACCCTATTTCCCCGAGCCCAAGAATGGCATACAGGCGATGACTTCATATGAGCAAACGGATGTCAGGGAGTATATCTATCTCGGTAGGAAACTACTAACATTATAAAAAGAGCAAACCCATCAGCCAGAAAGGCGAATTCAGCATTGCAACGGAAAATTTCTCGAGATAACGTCGTCGAGTAAAAGGAAAATTGGGGAAAAGGGGTTGCTTTACCAGGGCCGCGAGAATGCTTGGGTTCGATGGCTTTCACGACAATGCCGATCAGATTGATTTCTTGGCTGACGAGAGTAACTGCGTCGTTTATCTTCAGAAACTTCTGATCGTCTTTTCTCTCCATTTCTGGTGCTCGTTACCGAGACCCAGAGAAGCATCTCCAGCTCTTTTGCCGTCCAGTAAGCAGCATCTATGATACTAAAGAGGAGAGAGAGAGAGAGAGGTCCAACCCCAAATCTTGGAAAACAAGACGAGGGACATAAAACCCTAAACGCACCTGAGAGGTATGGCTAATGCGATTGGAAGTTTCAAACTTGGACGTGCCCCCATACTAGAAATTCACACAATCAGCGGTTCTTGAAGTTTTGGTCCGAGTCTTGAGTTGATGTAATCCATCCAGAATCCTTGTGTTGGTGCAAAGACAAGTGTTTAGAAAGAAACACGACAAGAATATATCGGTCGAAAATGGTGAGATAATAGTTATACGTGCAATTTATAATAATTTTTAAATTAGAAGGGGAAAAAATGACTGTTCGTATAGTTTATGCTCAATTTGCTAAATAAATTCATGATTCGCATTATAAAAATGAACGGTATGAAACCCGTGAAGGGCCAACATGGTAACCTCATATGGAACAACTTGAGTAACTCGTCATAATTAACTTGAGATATCATACCAGAGAGAGGGCCTTACCCGGTTCGACCAAACCGGTTATGGGTTGGATTTCGGTAGAGTCGTAAAACTAGAGAGCCTTACCCGGTTTGACCTAACCGGTTATGGGTCATCATCAAACAAAGAAGAAGGACGTACATGTCACTCACTCTCACACATGGAGGTTTATAGGTTTTCTTCTTTCTTCTTTATTTTTATTTTTTTTAAACCTATATTTGGTACGTCTTTTATGCAAATGATTCATGTATGGTTAAAGTTCCTTTCTTGGTTCATATATAGCTTAATCATTTCATTAATTAAATTTGGAAATTGCGTAAATATGTGAGACTAGAGATGGGCATCGCATATAAGTTTGTTGAGCCAATTACAACTCTGAATTGGAAATCAAAATTTAGATATCCAAAAAGAGATAGATAGGATGATAATACTGAAATCGAATTATATATGTGATGGATATAGATTGGATATCGATATTTGATTTTGGAATTATAGATTTAGAAAATAGTTCAAAATATATTACAAAATTCTACATGCTAACCCATAACCATTAAGGTATACTTTTTTCAAATAGCTATTATATAATTCTATTGGATTTGTCTAATTTCTATTAAGATTATTATATAAAATTTGCTTAAATTAGTCTTTAAAAATCTTGAGATTAAATGTTTCTTAATACTGGTATAAAAAATTTTGAATGTCAAAGTATACCTTTTACTAATTAGAAATATAATTCCAGACTAAATAGAGAACATATATAGGGCCGACTGGTTGCACCGCCGCCATCCGCAAACAGAGCGGTTGCAATTTCTGGCGGTTGCGGGCGATTGAAAAACTGATTGGTTGAACCGCAACCAACCGCAACCGCAACCAAACTTGTGTTTTCTAATCGCAACTTCCAACTTGCGTTTTGGTAGCAGTTTCCGGCGTTTTGACAAAAAAACTAAAATATTTTTATTAGAAATTATATAAAATATTAATATATATATATATTGATGATGATTTTGTTTAGTGTTATGATTTGATATTACTTTTTAGTATTATATTTTAATAAAAAATATAATAGTATAATTTTTAGGTTTAATAATGATTATTTTTAATAATTTTTATAATAAAATTATTTTTTACTTGAAAATAAATTAAATTGATAATATTTATATTTCAAATTTATTATTTAATTATTATAAATTTAGTAAATAATTTTTATCAAATGATACGAAAAATTTAATTAAAACTATTATAATATTTTTTTGACAATTTATATCAAAACGCAACCGCAACCGTAATGAACCATTCACTTTTAACTGCACCCACCCGCAATCGCTACCAAGAACAACTTCTCAACCAGTCAGTATTAATCATTTATAATCGCTATCAAACGTTTTGAAAACGCTGCCACCCGCAACCGCTGCGGTACAACCAGTCAAACCCATAATCAGATTCTCCATAATTTTCCAATAATTATTCTAAATTAATCTTTAAATTCTTTCTTCTTGACAATGGATACAATATCACATAATTGGTTTGGATTTTTCCAATTTTGAATTGTATTACAAACTGCTCAACCCATTTACGGGATTTTTTAAAAAAATATATTGCTAAATGAAAAATAAATATTATGATATGTTCATATAAGACAACAAATCAACGTCCAAGACGATGATGCTCCTCCGAAGGCGTTATTTACTCGAGCTGCCGTCTCACGCGCGTTTTCATGCCATGGGTAATCACGCGCTATCTGTGCGGTTCGATTCCAGATTTGCCGCACAATCCAACGGTTGTAAATTGTTCACGATTCCCACGCGTGAAAACCCATCACAGCGATTCAGTGTGGTTTCTTATCATTATGGAGAAAAGGGTAAATGTGTAATTTCAGCATGCTTCGCCGTAAAGCAGCTGACCTACACTTGTTCCCAAAGTAAACTGCAACTTTGGAACAACCAACGTCTTGCTTTAAATATTTTATATATATATATATATATATTTTTATTTTTATTTTTTTTCCTTGTCACGTCATCTAATTTCTTCTATTATAAAATTTTTTAACGTAAAAAGTAGTTTCTCGATATTTTTATAAAAAATATTTATTTTTGCTGATGATTTAAAGAATGTG
Source organism: Tarenaya hassleriana (assembly GCF_000463585.1). Taxonomy (NCBI): domain Eukaryota; kingdom Viridiplantae; phylum Streptophyta; class Magnoliopsida; order Brassicales; family Cleomaceae; genus Tarenaya; species Tarenaya hassleriana. The sequence continues at coordinate 5,931,571 of NW_010965372.1, read as the reverse complement.
TCAATGTGACATGGGGTAAAAAGATTAAGGGTATTTTATTTATCATAAAATTTAATCCTGTGTTGATAATTATTTATCATATGATAATTTAATTCCGATCATATGATCAGTATTTAGCATTTTTGACAATGCGTGGGTCATTTTACAACCTTAAACAAGCATCTCCCATTACTTTGATCATATGATAATTTCAACTCCACTTTTATTTCTAAAATGAAGTCTATCACCAAAAAAAATCTAATGAAATCTCTTTGCTTTCTCTTTTTTAATTTCTTCAAATAATCAATACGACATAACATTTAAATTCAATAACTTATGTATTTGTAGAATATAATTTTCATTTTGTTTTATTTGCAAGTATATTTAGATATATAATGATGTTTTGTGATAATTAAAAATATTCAAATTTTTTATAATAGTCTAAAACCCAAGGGCAAAATCTCCAAAGCCATCAAAGAACTACGTTTTGGTTTTGTCATTCTCTATGCAAAATCACCGAGCAATTTGAGATATATATATATATATATATATGTCACGTTATTAAGAATAATAACACTAAAATAAAAGATTTGTGAAAAATCTCATACAAACCTATACATTTTTTTAAAAAAAACTTGCACCTAAATATACAAACTTTTAGTTTATAAATTATTATTATTAAATATTTTTAAAATTAAGTTGAAAATAAATAAGTTGTATAGAAAATTCTAGATTTTAAATATTATGTTATAACATTTTTATATATTTTTTGAATTTCTATTTTAATAGTTAGTAATTTTTTATGTTTTTAAAGTAGATTTATTTGAATTGGTAGGTAAATGATGTTTAAATTTTTTTAGGCGTTTTTAATAATATTTTAAAATTTAATGTACTTATATATATAAACTCATAAACAAAGTTTATAATTTTATATAAAAATTTAAATGGTTTTATGTATTTGAATAGATTTGTTAAAATTTAAAGTTTTATATGTTTTTTCCCAAATATAACAACAGTGTTTTGTACTCTGCGCTTGTTCCCTTTCGTCTTGTTGTCCCCTAACCCTGATTTAAAGCCCTCGTCGATGCTAACTTTTTTCGTGTAAATATCTTTAGTTTTTATTAGAAACCACAATTTTTTTTTAAAAAAAATGTAAATATTAAAAAAAAGGAGAGAGACCGGAAAAATCTGTAATGTTAAGAAAATAAAAGAAACAGAAAAAATTAAAAGCCACGTGGAAATATGATCCGACGGCTGTAACGCAACGTAGCCTAAGATCTTTGTTTGATTTGAAAAAGAATTATTTTTTATTGTCGCTGAGGAAAAAAAAAAGCTTAGTCCCCAGTTTTGGTATTTTCTTCAGCTTCTGGTAAAATTAGTAAATATTATAATTTTATATTTCTCTCTCTTTCTGGTCACTGAAACTACCACGAGAGAAGCAGAAGCTCTCGCACTGAAGCGCAGAGAGAGAGAGAGAGAGAGAGAGAGAGAGAGAGAGAGATGCCAATGGAAGCATATCTGTAACGCATTTCACAGGCTTTATTCACGGTATCTTCATCTTGTCTTCCTCTTCCTTTGTTCCTCTGTGTCCGAATCGGGTTCGAATTCGAACACGAGATCCAACTGGTTCTCTTTCTGGAGACAGACATTTCAGGAATCGGTTCGAGCACTGCTCGGAAACCTTTCTTCTGGTAGATCTCTGGATTCAGAGGTTAGATTTTTGATGTTTTGGTGAATTTTGTTGATTCGGTGCTCAGGTGTTGTGTATTTGAGGTCTAGGGTTCTTTTACTTGCAAGGTGAGTTCCAGATCTGGTCTATAGCACCGCTAATTACCCTCATTACATTTCTTTCCTTGTATTATACATGTTTAATTTTACTTGATTTAGGGTAACTATTGTTTTACTTTTGGTAATGATTGTGTTATTTTATTTTGAGCTTATTATGAGGGTTGATTATTACAAAATGATATCTTTGGCTCATTTATCCATGGGTTTGTTATTTATTTTAGTTATTATTTCGACATTGCAGTTAACATAATCATTGTGAATTTTGATGTTTAATAATAGATCCATTTTTATGAATGTTAGCATCTAATTGAATAGTATTATGCTAGTGTAACATCGACTCTGTTTAACCTGTAAAGCATCTTACCTCTTGAACCAGATGCTAACAAAATCATCTTTACATGCTTAACTATGGGGGCTTAAGCTCTAGAACGATAGTGAAGGAAGGAAAACAAAGGACATATTTCTTCGGGGATTGATTCACTCTCTTGGGAAACGCATTTCATTTTTGTCTTGAATGTAGTTTCTCCTTCAAGGGTTTCTTGCATTTTTCTCTTTGATCTGGTGCATTAGTCACTTTCACATGTTATTGTGCACAACGGCTTTTTATTTTGCTTGGACAATGCAGGTGTGTCTAAGTTTTGGACGTCATGGGTAAGTCTGCAAGGTGGATAAAAAATGTACTTCTGGGAAAGAAGTCATCTAAGTCTAGTGGATCCAAAGGGAAACAATGATTCTTGTTTATTGGCAACCGTGGCATGGACACACCCATTGATTTATTTATATATTTATTTAAAGAGGTAATATCAAGTGCTTCTTATGAATATCGTGTCTCTTTCATAGTTTCATTAGTCTAGATATGTGGCTTTCGGATTTGAATAGAATACCGGGGAAATATTTGATGATCAAAGAATAGTGCTCCCGGTAACGCCTTAGTTGATGTGTTCTTAATGTGACTGCATGGCAGGGGCACTTGTAGATTTTGTCACTTAATATTGCATCTTGAATGTTTCGCCCTTTTACTTGGTTTCTTTGTGACTGAATCTTTCTGCTCCATATTATGATTATCATGTACAGAGAGTTCTGAATGAAAAAGAGGTCCTGATTACTGCAAAGATAGAAGAATCTGATACAGTTTCAGATTTGCCTTCCATTCCAAATGTTGTCTCCAACATGGCTGATGCAAGCAGCGGTATGCTAGAGACAGTAAACATGGGAGCCGAAAAGGTATCAGATAATGAGATACAAGTTCATCATGAGGGCCAAGTAACAGATTTCGAAGGAGCTGATCCTATACCTGACAATTCACTATCTGATGAAGAGAAAATTCAGCAAGAGAATGCTGCAACAGCTGTTCAGGCCGCATTTAGAGGTTACTTGGTAATATTTTAACTTCTGAATTAGCCTTTCCCGCTATGTGCATCTTTCTTGTTGCACGAATTACTTGTATGTGAGCTATGTGCATTCTTTGCCTAATATTCTGTTTCATCTAATTCTAACCTGTTTGTATGTTTAGTATTAATATGCATTGAAGAGAATGCTGTAATATTCCAAGCTTTCACTATATTGCCTTTGTAACTTTTCCTGCATTTAGGTATAACTTAGCCTTCACAATCTAGTCGAGACTCGCTTTTTCGCCTTCGCATGTTAGTAAGTCAGTAATCTAAATGTTCTATGTTTCCTATATCTCTTGATGCATATATATCTATTCACTTGTGGCAAATCGGCTCTTGCATGTAACGATCCTATTTGTACGTATACTGATCTGATCTTACATTGGTGAAGGCGCGCCGTGCTTTTTGGGCACTCAAAGGGATAATAAGGCTACAAGCATTGATTCGTGGCCATCTGGTTAGGAGGCAAGCTGTTGCAGCACTGTGCTGTGTAATGGGAATTGTTAGGTTGCAAGCATTTGCTCGGGGAAGAGAAGTCAGGCATTCTGACATTGGAGTTGAAGTTCAGAGCAAATGCCGGCTGCAGTCTCCTCTGGTAATGATCGTGCGTCCTTTTCGATTGTTTCATAGATAGTTTCATTTTAACTCTGGCGGTGTATTAGATCAAACTCTTTTCGTGATGAAACTACAATTTGACTGTAGTGCTTCGAGGTGGAAAGCTCCATCTTTTCCTCTTCCAATTCTTATTTTCATGAAAGTTTGCCATTCAACTGGTCAAATTTCTTCAATTTGTGCCATATCTTCGACTTTTCCTCTGTCAGGAGAACAAGCTTGCTGACCCTGTTGATACCCATACTTACCTGGGAATCACGAAACTAACGTCAAACACTTTTGCTCTAAAGGTATGCTTCTCTATATAGCTAGTTGTTATTCTTGATATCGAGTAAAAGAATGAAGAGATGAAATGGTTACAATTTTAACTGTATATTTTTTGCGCTTTGTGTCTTGGGGCCTAGTAAAAGTGTATAATGGCAAGTTTTATGGTATTTGTTTCAGCTTCTTGCTTCATCACCAAAAGTGATGCCGTTTCACTTCCACTATGATTCTTCTGATCCAAACTCAGTCTCAAACTGGTTAGAAATCTGGTCGGCCTCCCGCTTCTGGAAACCAGTTGCTCAACCAAAGAAAGCTTTGGTCCGGAAAACTCAGAAGAAGTTTGCTAACAACAATTCTCAGAGTGAGGCTGAAGCTGTTCGATCTAAGAAGAGTGTCCGTAAAGTCCCTGCAGCAAATCTCGACAATCCGTCGGTACAGACATCTTTCGAAATCGAGAAACCGAAACGCAACTTCCGTAAAGTTCCAAGCCAGTCTGTGGAACCACCAGCAGTGGATAATCCTCAGAGTGAGCTTGAAAAAGTTAAACGGAGCTTGAGGAAGGTACATAACCCTGTGGTTGAGAACTCTATCCAACCTCAATTGGATCCGCAGGTCGAAGCTGAGAAGCCAAAGCTTGCTGTAGAGAAGCCCCCTGAATCTTCGTCATCCCCACCACCACCTGTTCACGAACCCCTGACCGCCTTGGATATGGAAGAACCCATGAATGCCAATGCCTCGGATGGAGAGACGAAGCAAGAGATGTCTGAGACAGTACATTCTCCTGCACCATTGGAAGCAATCGAGGTCTTGGAATCGTCATGGGTCAACCAAGTTGACCAACTCGATGACAATCCCGCGGTTGAGACTAAACCACTGATGGTAAAGAAAACTAAGGAAGATAAAGTCCCCAAACTGAACAATCAGGAGAACTCAGCAGATAAAGAGAGTCAGAGATCGGGGAAAAAGGGTTCAGTTAATGCTAAATCCGAGCGTCAAGAGAGTAACGGAAACCAGATGAATACCACGATCCCGAGCTACATGCAAGCAACTCAATCTGCTAAGGCGAAGCTGAGGCTGCAAGGCTCGCCAAGGTCAGCTGGGCAAGACGGGACAGAGAAAAACAACGTCGTTACCCGACGTCACTCCCTTCCATCTCCACTTAACAGCAGAGTCACCTCGCACTCTCCTAGAACAGCGAGAGCCACAAACTCGGGAGGTAAAACCTCGAGCAAGAACGAGAAGCCTCTTCTCGCGTCCCGGGAAGTAAACGGTTAGTATGAAACGAGACGTTCTCTTTTTCACATTTCCGCGTTTGGTTTCGCCTTCTTCCAACCAAATCAAACTGAAAATCCTGCAACCTTTTTCTGTGCGTGTTTTTGCAGGGAAAACAACCCAGGTAGAGTGGAAGAGGTGATAGATATCTGCAGAAAGGTCCATGCATTTGATGTTTCAGAAACCAAGCCAATAATATATATATAATGCGACCGTCTTTTTATAGCGCTAGCGTGAGAGTGTTTGTGCGTTATAAAAACAAAAACCAGATTTTTGTTGGATATTGCATTTCCTGCATCTGTGTGTTGTGTGTGAGAATGAATGTGAGTGTACATCGTAGAGATTTCGGATCTTGGCATTCCCAATATCATAAACATTTACTTTATTATTACGAAGATTCTATTCTTGATGTTTCATTTCTATTTATTTATTTATTTATTTTACTTATTTCCTAGATTCTTGGATAATGTACAAAATTTAAATGATTGTCAGTATCACTGTGCCAATTCCCATCTCTTAATTTGGGCACGGTTTTGTTAGAAACAAAACGTAATATTACCGCTCAATGTTTATAAACCGAACTTATTATTACCGCTCTAATTAGTGGAAATTTTATTATCATGAATTAATTTCATATATGGTAAATAAATACCATACGAATTAAATAAAATAATAAATAACTTTTATCGGATGGATCGAATCTCTAAAAATCAAACTAAATCCAATTTATCCGGCAACGGTTAAAACCATGGGATAGTTATAAACTCGAGATGAACTATTTGGTCTTCTAATAGCTTTTGTTGTTCTTGTGCATTGTATTTCATGGAAAGCTCCAACTCATTTTTTTTTTGTTATTTGTTTCCCTTTTTTTTGTGTTTGTGGGTTTTGTTGCAATGGAAAAGCAAAAGGATACTTGAATTAGTGTGTATGCTACTGTTTCGAATCAGTCTCCGACAAGAACTCGAAAAAAAAAAAGAAAAATAAAAGATCTAATAGTCCATAATCTATATAATGACCATAGATTATGTTTGTGGTTATAGACAGACTTCCATTATATTAAAAAAAATTCAAGAATTTTTGCATTATGATTATGAATCTTGTTTTCTTAAAGGGCAGGGATCGTCGGGTTTCGGTTATGTTCGGTTCAATTGAAACTAAATTATGTCAATTATTCGATAATTAAAATTTATAACAATATATAAATTGCTCCTTATCCATCATTTAGGTACACATTTCAAGGTTGATTGGGTCTGAAATCCATTACATAACCTTTGTCCAAATAAAGAAAAGTTTACACAATGCCTTAATTTTTTTCCTCTCCAATTACACCAATTAGTACGAAAAACAATTAAAGCAAGAAGAAGATGATCGTGGACCAAAGAAGGGCTGAAAACTTATAAAAAACTATAAAAATTTTCATAATCTCAAGATCATACTTTATTTCATAATGTAATATAGATAATAAATCTTCTATATTCAGATTTACAAGGGTGAAATAAATGGGTCCAATGCCAATTTTTGAATGAAATATTAAGGAGGGAAGTTAAAAAAATGAGAAGAAGAAAAAAAAAAGAAAAGCATAAAGGATATCCACTAAGCACAAGGAACCAAGACTCATGATTTTTATTGCATAGAGAGAAGAGCTTGGAATTCTAAAGTTGGTATTAACACACTAAGCATTCAAAGCAAAGCCCTTGTTTTGTTTTCTTTTATTTTTTTTCATATATATTCGAGAGTTTTTCTTGTTTTTTTTTTATTTTTATTTCTATTCTTTTGAATAATACTTTTAATGGGTATTGCTTCTGTCCCAAATTTGCAAGTCACCTTTTGTCATGCCGACCATATCAAAACATGCTGTCTACATATTCTAATATTCTTTCTTGGACATCAATTTGTGCTTGTGTCTTTGCAAAATATCATAAATCTGTATCACGTGTTTGGATCTATTGTTTATGTATGACATTTGTGGTTCTCTTTCTTCTAAATAAGGTAATCTCAGATATCATCATCGTCATCATCACGATTTTAGTGAAATTGGAGGATTGGCTCCAATGAATTGGTTCCATAGGATATAAATATCATACCACAAATATAAAATTTTGAAAACTATAAGATTTACCACCAAATTAGCCTCTTGATTTAAATAACATTGTAATTTTCGAGAACATGCATTCTAGTAGTGGTTGTTACTAGTGTTTCATATTTAATAGATTTTTTTCGCCTAACCATTCATAATAAGTAATGACCGGTGTTACTCACGAAACGATAATCGAGTGGTGTAGATGGTTAAGAATGATATGATGTTTTTATTCTAATTCCCATGTTCGAATCGCGGATTGGGGACAGAGGATTGTATTTGCGGCATGCAAGTTATTGTCGTGTTTTGGGAGAAATAGTCTGGTCGAAAGCTCGGAGAATTCCGAATTATAAAAAAAAAATGTAATGACCGATGTTAGAACTTCCAAATATCAAAAGTTAAAAGTTAGTTTAAGGGAAAATTCGTTGTCATGGAATTACAATTTTAAAAAAACAATTACAAACCTTAGAAATCATTTTCGAATTCCGCACGCATTAAAAATTTCAAAACGAAATCAGTTTTTTTAAAAAAAAATATTATTTATAAAGAGTGCATTAAAATGTAGAAATCTATGAATAAATGAGAATATTCTTCAAGTTCTTTGGTCAGTATGATATATATTGTCCCCATCATCTCCAATGATCTTTTTGTACCAACCCTTTAAAGAACGCATAGGAATTTCTTTGAAACTTTCCCTTTACCCAATTGCCACATAACCTTCTTGGGGCCAATTTGGAGGTACCTATGCATATACTCATACACACACATATACAGTGCTCATTGTTCATTTTACTTGAAAAATATGTTGGATATATAAATAAAAGCACTGGCCTAAGATTTTCATTTTGAATTTTTAACATTATCTTATTATCAAATAAATGAATTCATCAACCATACCAATTACTAATTAATTAGAGATATAAAAACACATATATCTGAAAAATCGTTTTTCGCTAGAAGACAAAAGAAGTAAAGGGCATAAGAATTCACTTCAAAATGAGAAAACTTTATCACCCTATCCATTAAGCATATATATATATATATATATATATATATATATATATATGTGTGTGTATATGATTATATATTTATAATACACATAATATATGTGTAGATATAAAAACACATATATCTGAAAAATCGTTTTTCGCTAGAAGACAAAAGAAGTAAAGGGCATAAGAATTCACTTCAAAATGAGAAAACTTTATCACCCTATCCATTAAGCATATATATATATATATATATATATATATATATATATGTGTGTGTATATGATTATAAATTTATAATACACATAATTTATGTGAATGCAAAAACAAAAGAGAGAGTGAGAGATATGCTTAGCTTCAAAAGGAAAGTGTTCCAAGTAAACCTTTTTGTTCAAACATGTCAGAATAGAGCCTTCCAAAACCAGCTTTTGTATGTCATTAAGCTTCCTCCTTCTCACCAATCTTACATCAAAATATTCAAAGCACCAGAAACTTGAAAAAGAAGTGAATCCTACTTGTTCTTTTGCTTTTCCCAATTTTCTCTTCTTTTTTTTAAAAAAAAAATTATTTTTTTGGCCATTATATAAGCCCCTCCCAAATTCTGTGTAAAGAGTGAACCCAACACTGCATTTTTTCTTGCAACACAATACAAAACCCTTACATCTCCACAGTTCTTCTCTTCAAGGGAGGACATAAAATGGGTTTCTTGGTTCATCACAGAAGATTCATTCTTCTTGTTCTCATCGGTTTTTTCCTTCTTCAGACAGATAGGGTTTCGGGTTTGAGATTGGACAGAGGCATGATGCTGCAAATTCTGTCTGTTAGCCGTCTTTCGCGTGCTCTAAAAGACTCTTCTTCAGATCAAGAATACTTGCATTCTGACCGGGACTTGGCTCCCTCGCCTTTGGATACGTTTGATCCGAATCAATCTGACAAAAGAAGGGTCGGAAAGGGATCTGATCCTATACATAACCGATCAAGAAATGTCTGAAATGAAATCACAGAGATAGGAGCAAGCAATGCATAAAACTTCGGATAAACAGCGATGCATCAGTCTCAGCTCTCACCGGTTCTGCTCGGTTTCTTCTTCATTCGTGGAATAGATATAGTCATTTCTTCTTCTTTTGCTTCTTTGGCCTTGTCGGTTTTAGGAGAAGATTGTCATAGATGGAAACCTGGAACTAGATTGGTTCTTCATTGCTTCTCTCTCGCTGTGCTTCTGTCTGTTGATGTATAAAACTTTGTTCTCAAGAGACTGTTATGGAAAGAAAATTTTGTATGATGCAATATATTAGATTACAGAATACAGGGAGACCAATGATTATCTAAACTTTCAGCAGTTATATTTCTCCCAAAAAAGATTCAAACGGTATCATCCTTATAACCAAATTGTAACAGAGTAAATGCAGCTGTGAATACCTTAGAACAACAAATATATATATATATATATATATAACAATGAATGTTATGAAATGAGAATCATCTTTAGCAAGATTTGCAATGATCTTTCCTACCACAAGCCTCTTCCATTTGTCCTGACCCATTAAAAACTCCACTAATCTGCCCTGCAACAGCCTGCCAACACAACTTGTTTCGATCCCCCAGAGCTTGGAATGGCGATTGTAACTCAACCAGGAGAAGAACGGAACGAGAACTGCGTCTGCTTCACTCGAGTTCTTGAATAATTGTACTGCATGGTCTCATTATTTCTGGTGTCTCAGAGGCTAGAATATCAAGTGCGAGCCCTACCTCCACACTTCGTTGTGAATTCAATCCACCGGAATATGATGATACCCTGCTCGGATTCTTCGCATTCGTCCGAATCTCAGACCCTTTTTTTCTACCAAACCCAACAGATCAAAGTGAAATCCAGGAGACAAATCATACATAAAAATCTTTCCAACATGAAACAGCGTCAGAACAAGACTTCTCACGAGCAGATTCTCCATGAATATACACTAATGGGTTTGTCGTCGTTTCGAAGAGGAGAAGCATCGTTGAAACGGTTATCATGAAAACGAGGAAATTCGACGAAAGCAAGCTCTTTTCCGACATCAGCGATCCTCAAAATCAAGCGGGTTTTGTCTGATTAATCACAGACAGGCCAAAGATTCCAGCTTTGAATCACAACGTACGCAGAAGCTGAAGCGCTAGGGTTTCAGATGTTTTACAGAATCGAAAGAGAGGATTCTCACCTTTGCTGAGACAGGGTCTGATTCATGGGCTCTCTTCTACAATCATACAATACGGATCCAAGAATCCTGACAGGAAAAGCCCTCTTTGCATTTTTTTTTCCTTTTTTTACTGAATTAAATCTATAATTTTTGTCCACGAGATGAATTTGTCATTCGTTTCATAATTTTATATTCCTTTAAGATTTTATTGTTTTATAGAAATTGATATATTATTATTATTTTTGAATTATTTGTTTGTCTGTTTTGCAGGAATATATTATGGCCAACCTTTTTAAATATTTTTTGCATTATGACATAAGACAGACTGAATTGAAAGAAGAAAACACCTTTTCATTTTTTAGTTTGATAAAAATATATACATAGTTTTTTCATAGTACATGTAAATACGGAATTTAAATTTATGGCGGTCCACTCAAGAGTAAATATAAATGATTTTACAACTACCGTGTGATTCGAATTTGCCGACAAGTAAATACATTGATGGGTACAACAAAAAATGAAAATTCTGAACTCGAAATTTATATTCCTTAATTGATACAAAGGCCAGGAAACCAAACAGATTCAATATGACAAAGGCCCATCTCCATCATATATATATATATATATATTGATGCTTCGACATAAAAATACAGAGCTATTGAAAGATATATATATATATATGAAAAAAGATTAGATGTGGTAAACGAGTGAATAGGCCTAGGGGCATTTTGGTCCACCTCTCTTGGTCTTCCAGTTGTTGTAGCAGGGGCACACCTGCTTGTTGCCGAAAGTCCCCGGCGGCACGCAGAGGCACTTCGCGCAGCACTTTTGGCAGAAGAACATGCACGGCTTGTGGTACTGCGTCTTCCCGCACCTCCTTATGCATTGCGAGGGGCATTCTGGTCATTCCACACACCACGGTGAATTGTTTTTTTTACGGAATATCATCTACTGTTTTTTCTTTAAGAATATTTCACACAAAAATGAAAAAGAGAAAGTTTACGTGGTTGGATTACTTACGAGAAGACTTTAGACTTCCGGGTCCATACTGTTAAAAAAAACAAATAATGAAATTAATTAGAAGCAAACGAAAACATTAAAAAAAAAGTACAGAAGAAATGAAATACTAATAAAAAAAAATTAATATGCAAATACTTACGCTATCAAGGTGGTACTCTGCTTCTTTTGCCATAATCTGAAAAATAATTAGTGAGAAATAAATAAAACGATTAATATAAGGGGGAAAAAAAAGAAAAACAGAGAAAATGAAATTAATTAAGACCCATTTATAAGCGAGATAATCACATCATTGCTCTTTTTTTTTCTTGGGAAAGATTAATATTGACCACACACATCATGTGTGTACATATATATGCCATGGATTTAGAGCATCATGTAGCATCTAGGGTTTAAAACATCTTCTTCTTTTCTTTTTTTTGTTAAAGGGGTCCAAATGCTGATATTTATGCATACATGTATGAGTTTCTTAATGTAGTGGCATTTGTACAACATTTTCATACTCATTAGTTGCCACTAATCAACCCAATGTATCGGGGCACATTAAAGACAACTTTACAGTTAATTAATTAGTCTTAAATGTTGGATCAGACAATTAATCATTGGTGCTAAACACTTGGAAATGTTACTATATACTCACCGGAGTTATAACCACTGAAATGCAGAGACAAGTGAGGAAGATGATACAAGCTATGAGCTTTGCCATTTCCTCTTGTCTTTTGTGAGAGAGAGAGAGAGAGAGAGAGGGAGAGAGAGGTGAAGGTTTAGTTGTAGTTTGAGCTTTTTGAGTGGTACTTGTGTTGGCTATAAATAGATATTTTGTAGGCGCTCCATGGATAATTGGAAGATATATTAACCCAACGGTTATCGCCGAGTTTTTTTCTGTATTTTAGCCATAATTCGTACAAATATCTCAAAAACAATTACGGTAAATAATTTTAAATAGATAAATTCTAGTATTATACAAACTCTCTATATATTCAATACATTATTAGCGTACATAATTTATATAAATAATAAAATACAAGCGCACGAAACTTTTTCCTTTTCTCTGTGCAGTATAATTATCTGAATTTTTCAATGATGATGATGTGATATTGATAAATATTGTATTTAAAATTTGTATAATATTCAAGTAGCCATCTACAACGTTTCTATTTGATAAATGGATAATCGTCTCATTTGAAGAAAAAGAATTTGTACAATATACACACATATATATAGACTATACATATCAAAGTGCTTGGAAATTTGTATGTACAATTCATTCTTTTTTTACACTGAAAATAGCAGAATATTCGGAAAAATGTGAATTATTATCCAATTCATAAAAATTTAAAGAGAATTTAAATTATTTCACGTAAGGATACGATAAAAATGGAAATATATAATATAGGTTTATTCATCATATACAAATGTCATTTAATAGAGACTTCAAGTGGCCTAACTAACATACCACACTACACAGGGCAAAATCGTAATTTAACAGACGAGGCGCATTGGAAAACCAAAAACACTGCGTGGGCCCGACCACGGACAACAAAGCGCAATTTCAGTTTTCAGTTTGGCCCATCGTCTTTAATCCACTGCATCGCGCACACGCAAGTGAAACAGATTCTTATAACTGATGACACGTGGCAATATCGTATAGGGTGTACTTAGGGGGCTTTGAGTGGGTTTGAGTGTAGAAGATAAATACCGTTGAAAATGATCGGAGAGTGAAGAAGATAAAAAGTGGGCGGCGCATACATAAGGCAGTTGCATCTGCATGTGCAATCACATGGGGGTAGAGAGAGCAAATTGATTGAAGAAACTAAGAGAAATTCTGTAAAAGCTTTTGCAAATGGATAAAATTGCATATTATTATTATTATTATATATATATATAAGTACGGAAGGCAATATAAGTATATTCTAGAAAAAAAATAATTTACATAAAAAAAAATAACCCAAAAATTTCTTATTTATCATAAATTATATTGCATTTATATTGGACGATATTTATCCGTATAATCGAGGTATTTATAACAAATAATTGATTACTTATTAACATTCATCATAACTACATGCCCTCACATTCTTCTGCAAGACAATAAGGGTTGTCTTTTTCTCGCACATTTATTTGGTTCTGCAATAAAGAGCATTATCTTTAATTATAATTTTTTTTATTAAAAAGTGTGGAATTTAAAATGATTTTTTTCTTCTGAAAGATACGAGATCATGTTACTACACTGACCTTTGAAACGGACGCCATACGTATCTAACGGAGTGCCCTTTTTCGGAAGATTATCTCTTTTTTTTTTATTAGCACTTTTTGTTATCGAAATGTTTGATATTTCAATATTCTTCCTACGGATCATATTTCTTCGTGTACATTGTGGTTATATTACATGTGATGTTTTGAACTGTATATATATATATATATATATGGAACCAAGGCAATGAATGAACACGTTCATGTTTTATATCATGGATAATTTTTCATATGAATTGTGGCATATTGTATATTTCCAAATTTGATGTTATAGTTTTTCACATAATTAGAGTTACAGGAGTAAAGGTTAGACTTAACAATGATATTGAAGTTAATTCATACCTTTTTTTTATAATAAGATAAAATCTCGAGTAAATACATTGATTTACTAAATCCTTACCAATAAATACATAAATTTGTAATCTATATAAATAATAATTAATTTGTAAATTTCTCCCAATTTTATATATACGAACCCTAACGTCATTACCTCTCTAACGTTTTTTGCCTACAGGTGCACCGGAATACAGGCATTTTTCGACAAAATAAAAAGTTATAGATTTTCCAGATATATTTGAAAACAATAGGACTAAATTGAAAAAATTCAAAAACGTCCTTCTGTTATGGGTCCAATTTCGGCGATTTTAAAATTTTTAGAAGAAAAAGCCCAAAAGCCCAAAATGTTGTTTTTATTCTCTGATTTATTTTTTTCCCTTCTTATTTTCTAAAATTCATCTAGAGTGTAAATGAAAATACAGAGTAAAAAAAAAAAGATATCCTTTCATTTAAAATTTATTGTCTTGAAATTTTAAAACATGAATAAAGTTAGTTTTAGTTGTTTTTATATAAACTAACATCAACACTTGTATAATCACTGTTATATATAGACATATATTATAGCTTTGATTGATGCCATTAGCTCAAGTTCATATTCTTCATTTGTTTATGCATACCAAGTTAAACAAAGAATATTCATTGAAAAAATGTCCAATATATATATACTAAAGTTTCTTCAATTTTTTTTTTAAAAAAAAAGAAAGAAAAAAGAGTGACAGTGACAAGAAAAAGTATATATGGCAGAGTGTATTAGCCTTTCCAATATAATATGTAATAGTTTCGCAATCATTTGGGTCCTCTCTTGTAATGGTTTTTATTCTTTTTGTTTGAATGCAATAATTTCCTCACTCCCAAAACTATTGGTGTAGACCCGATTCTCAATATACATTACAAATTTAAAACCAACCTTTGTATATATAGAAAAAAACACTGAAAATATGTATTTTTTTTTTAAAGTATAATGTGGATATGTAATGGCTGTGAATGGACTTCATCAAATTTAGATCCATATGATACCATGATTATTATTAGTGCTCATTTGAATAATTGTTATTAACAAATATATTATAGAATATCTCTACAGTTGTTTATGACAAGATTTTATATGTAACCACTTTTTATATTAATGGGCTAAATTCTTTTATTATACATCTTGGTGGCGGTCGTGTCAAGTTTGGCCTTAGAAGTTTAAAACTATATGATATATATATATATATATATGCCGAGACAACAAATTCAATCATATTTTCGTTATATCCTAAGATTAAACATAATTTCGTGTGGTTATAAGATTCTCCGTTTTGGCAAATATGCTACGAGGCTTCCACGAGTAAGGTACGGTTGGTGAGAAGCAAAGTGTCCTCTCAACAAAATACGAAAACACATCCCATCTCTTTTTCTGTTGTCATTCTAATTCGGATTACTTTTAATAATGGATCAATGCATTTCAAATATATATCATGTGATAATCTTTAATTGGGATACCCAATTTGGGTAGTTTCAACCGGTGAAATAGGAACGCAAAGCGTCTGTTCTGCCCTGAATTCGAGGCTCAGGTTTGGGAGGAGAGCGTAATTACAAGCATATAGTTTACTCTCGATCTCAGGATTAGTTTGTGCCTCGGCAGAACACTCAGATATCCAAAAAAATATATCTTTAATTGGGATATTTATACGATATCATAAATAAAGTTTTGGATCTTAATCATATCTCGTACGATAAAAGTACAAGGATTAGTGTGAAGATAGGGTTGTATAATTTCGATTTCTTATAGATAAAATGAGAATACAACTCTATAAACCGAGGA
Source organism: Tarenaya hassleriana (assembly GCF_000463585.1). Classification (NCBI taxonomy): domain Eukaryota; kingdom Viridiplantae; phylum Streptophyta; class Magnoliopsida; order Brassicales; family Cleomaceae; genus Tarenaya; species Tarenaya hassleriana. The sequence continues at coordinate 5,915,612 of NW_010965372.1, read as the reverse complement.
TAGTGGAATCTCTCATTTAAGAGCCGCCATAATTTCTAAATCTTATTTCTAGAGAAATTTTTTTATGCCAATGTAATGAACCAAAATATATCAATCTCGATTTATTTGGTTCCTGACTAGATTAAGGTGTCATTTTTATTTGTGTTTTAATATATTTCTCATCGATTAGAGTATATTAGATTCTGTAAATTTTGTTATGTTGTATTTTGTAAAACTTTACGGCATTCAATTATTTAAAATAAAGTAGTTTTTTCAGTATATTATGTATTAGGCTCAAGTGAATCGATATGAGTGATTTAAATGATATTGTAAAAATGTAATTTGATATAAAAAAATATATATATTCGGGTGTATATATATATATATTCTAATATAATTATTTTGATTCTGACAGGGTAGTGTAGTTGGCCACCCATGTATTATTTCGAGTACTTGGTCTAGAGACTAAGAATAATTCGAAATCAAAAACTTTAATATTGTTATTATTTTTTTAATACAATAGTTTCTTAGCACCTTTGTAAATAGTCATCAACCATTGCAAATTCAATAACAATTATGTATTAGGAACTAAAACAATTATAAAATATGATTATAGTGAACCAAACTCATACTGAATAATAGGTACAAATTTCTTTCAATTATATCTAAATAATTTAAAATAATAAAAAAACATAATTTCATGTGTTTAATTAAAAAATGAATTATAGAATATCTGAAATAATCTGATATTTTATTTAAAACAAAACACAAAAGCCAAAAAATAAAAAATAAAAAACTATCACCATTAACAACCTTAAATACAGATATCACAATTAACAAGCTTCTGATAATGCGAAAATGATGATTAGAAGAAGACTTGAAAAGGCAACATCGTTTTAATAATGAAAGCAACCCATTGATGAAGATATTATTTCATCCAAGACTCGTCTCTATTGAACAAACCACACTGTGTACTTTCCTTTGCACAAATCAACTTCCTAACATTCTCCCGTGATTTTTGGCTTTTTAAATGAACATTTTTACTAATCTTTCAGTCTATATAATTATGGCTTTTGTTCCACATAATCCCTTCTTTCCTTATATATACACACACATATATATATGAACACACGTCATTATAAAACGTATATATATGTACCTCTCTCTCTCTCTATATATATATATATGTAAAGATAAATGTATGTAACAAAAATTATTATGAAAGATACGAATAATATAATAAAATAGAAATATTGTTTTGATTTCATTGGAAATTGACATATTATATTTTTATACACACGCGCATTACAATACATGCCGTAGATATATAAATGCCGGTGAATGATATACATACAATTAGAATCTTATGTTATTAGGAAAAACGTTGATGTCGAGGTCGCATGGGCCACTTGCGTACTAACTTTAATATATCAAATGGGATCCACATTTGTTGCTTCGCTTATAAGAAGTCAAGCTTAATTGATTAATTATAATAATTTTTTAAAAAAATAAAAAATCATACAAATAACTTTAGAAATAAAAAATATTTTTTTCATGCCAAGATATTAATTTTCAATATGCAAGTTCATTACAACTAAAGATGTTGGAAATGACCTAAAGGATCGAATATTTGTAGGCAACTATTTCAATACATATTATTTTGTTTCGTATTGGAAATCAACAAAAAATATAAAATATGAAATTTCTATCTTAAAAATAATAAAAATATTTCTAAAATAAAATTTAAATTTATTTGACTTGAGAACTCTTACATAGTACAAATTAAAATTTTACAAATACATAAGACAAAGTATTCAAACACACCTCTAGATTTAGTTTATTCTATATATGTTTTGTGCATTAGATAATACAAATAAAAATATTGTTTTGTTTTCGAATATCTTAATGGAAAATATTATTCTAAATGATAAAACGATGAACATTATTTACAATTAAACAGTAATTTGTACTTGTTTAAAGAAACGTGCTAATATTTTTCTGTAAGCAAATGGTATCTATTAATTTTTATATATTTCAATATTTATTGTGTAAAATTGAGCTTAAAATAATGATACTTTTAGATTTAAAAGAAAAAATCTTAACTTTCCAAAATAATGATATTGATCTAAGTATCGATTTTTAATCAATTTTTCATGTATTTTTATTTATGTAGATTTAGTGTTTATATACTGTATGTTAAGAATACCCTAAAAATTTAAAATATCTTATTAGTTGCATGAAATATTTTATTGGGATGTATATTAAAAAAAATATATTCACCCCAAAAAAAGACGTAAAAAAATCAAGAAAAAAATGTTATGTATTTAATGCGATTGTACTCGAACTATCTGTCAATGTCGCTTGCTTGTGGGAGCCTTTTTTTGGACTGACTGAGATCGGCATAATATATTTATTTATTTTAATATCTGTTTTTATGAACTGGCCAGCATTTATAGGTCTTGATAAATAAATCTATGCACATGAAAATAATGGTAAAGTATGGTGGCTGCTGATTTTTTCCCCATTTCTGTTCCACTTTGACTTCCAAATTTTCAATTTAGATTTTATCATTTTCCAAATTTTAAAATAATCTTCTAACCCAGAAAAGCATTTAAGTTTTTGAACGGATGACTTAATTAATTTGTAAAAAAAAAACTATGTAATTTAATCTATATATGCCAAATATAAAATAAGATAGAATCTATTATATCTTTTGTATATATATATTGAAAATTTGTTTGAAGGACCACATTTTTCACGGCACTTTGTCAACTCCTAGGGTTAAAAAAATATTAATGACACTCTCTCGTTATAAAATAAGTTAATTTGAAGATAAGACCGTAAGGGAGGTCATCTAGGGTTAGCTGTATAGTTGGCGATCCTATTAAAAGGGGCGTAAAGGCCATTACAGGCATTTACTTCATTTTCAAAACCATCTTTTTAGATGAACAAAGAGCCACTTCCATCCCCCTCGTAGCAAAAACTAGGGTTTTTTCCTTCTCTCTTTGGTTTTCCCTCGAGAAGATCGATCTCGATGATGAAGAAGAGGCAAGTCGTGCTAAAGCAAAGGAGAAGCTCGAACCCAACATCTTCTTCTTCCTCGTCGTCGTCCTCGACCGTGCGTTACGCCGAGTGCCAGAAGAACCACGCGGCGAACATAGGCGGATACGCCGTCGACGGGTGCCGGGAATTCATGGCCAAGGGCGGCGAAGGCACCGCCGGATCCTTGTCGTGCGCCGCCTGCGGATGCCACCGGAACTTCCACCGGAAAGAAGTCGCCACCGAGGTCGTTTGTGAGTACTCTCCTCCTAACGTCTCTTAAATTAAACACAGAAAATGAACAAGGACAAGACAGAAATCCAAAAGGGATAAAGGGTTTTTGATCCTTTGCTTTTTTTTTTCCTTATGAAATTGATCGACTGATTGATGATATAGAGATATTTGTATATGATACATATCGCCGATCTATATTGTGTTTCAGTCAAAGAAAAGATTCTCGAAGACGATGATTCTTGCTATAATACTCTAGGAGGCGTGTGTATTTATAATCGATGTATACGATACGAGTGTGTGTATGTGTGTATATAAGTTTATAATATACAGTTCATTTTCCCATATACAAGTTCTGGACCATGATTCAGGGATTTTCTTTCTTTCACGGTCTTTATAATTTGTATAATATTTCACACCAACAATTAGCGAAGCTCGAACGATGGAAAATAATTACTTATTTTTATTTTGTGGTTTCGAATGATTTTATGGTGTATTTGAGTTTAGATTCGAATCATATAATGACTCACTAAAGCATTCTATCATTTCAATACACTTTATGTCAATGAATAAGATCCAAATGAGATTTGTTTGGCTTTATTTGTTGTTGGAATACTGATTTATTTTTTGTATGAAATACTATGATAAATATTTTTAAAATACAGATTTTAATGTAGAGTGTAATTTTTTTAAAAAAAAGATATAATGGGAGATTATATAAACTAGAAGAAAAAATGCCCCAACGGGCGTTTCTTATTGGGAAAATGGAAATTAGCTTATATTACATAAAAAAACATACAAATCAATACAAGTTCCAATGAACATGTGTGGTCGTCACTTTGTCCAATACAAAAGGAGAGAGCATAATTTTTTTATTACTCAAACCATGCAAATCTCAATGTTTTATGATTTTTCTAAATAGTATAAGGTTGATTACATTTAGAAAATCAACATTTGCACGTAATGATCAATCTTGGCAGAAAAAAAAAATAATTTTTGCTCATATTAGTAGAATCTAATAGTTGTCAAAGAATATGATTTTCCAATAGTAATTCATTTGTCAAGTATTTTTTTTTAATATTTTATTGATAGATTAATTGCTAACTTTTTTAAATCAAATTCGTAAATCCGACTCATAGTTAACTTTGTTTGATCGTGAAGACTTTTTACATAATGTTCAATAACAATAGATTTAGATAAATATTAGTAAACCAATGATTTGAATATCATGTTGGTTAATTAGAAAATCTAAATATGTTTTCTGATTAATTATATTTAAATAGTGTATTATTCCCGTTATGTATATGTTGCAAGAGAATATGGCCCACATATCCAATCATGTTATCAAATCATTTGTATTAATGTTTTTTTATTTCTTTTTATTTCATTCTTTATATAATTTTTTTTTGAAGCAACTAGAAATAAATAAAAAGCTTGCTTTCTTTTCTATCATCTAAGCGACCACTGGAATTTGTTGGGAAAGACCATTGCACTAGTTTTTTTTTTTTTTTTTTTTTTTTTTTGAGGACCATTTGTATTTTGTTTTAAAGATTAATAAAAAGAGACGGATAAATGAAATAGGCGAATTAATTCATACAAAATAGGCAAGTTATCTTTAAGAACAATTCCCACATGCTTTAAAATTTCAAAGGACCATTTGTATTTTGTTTTAAAGATTAATAAAAAGAGACGGATAAATGAAATAGGCGAATTAATTCATACAAAATAGGCAAGTTATCTTTAAGAACAATTCCCACATGCTTTAAAATTTCACAATAAGAATGACAGAAATTTTTATTAATTTCAAGAAAAAAAATAACAAAAATTCGTACACAATCAAAGAAGAGACCCAATTATACCATGCAATGCAAGCATTGGTTTTTGTTATTGAAGCATATGTAATATTAAAACCAACTAAATTGGCCAATACAAGAGCTTTTTGACAAGCAAAAGTAAATCTTCTATTGGATTTTGTCTAAAATAAATGTCTCAAACAACATAATTTCCTCGTCGACCAACATATATATATATATATGGTTCTTCTGTTGCATGTGTTCCTTGGCTTTGCTTTATTTATTATTTTGTATCCGAATGCATGTAATCTCCACTAAAATAGTGATGATTCGACTTTACAAAGCATTTACACTTTAAGTTAGTTTTGTCACTTAAAACAAATATGCGAATTCCAACTTACATTTTCAACAGAATTTGTCCGATTCTTTTGGGAGATGTAGTTGGATGGTGAATGTTCGAGTTATCAACAAAAATATTTTATTGAGACTGATTGGCATGTTCTTTTCTTTAAGTCGGTTTAGTCCCTTTTCGTTCCATTCAAGATTCCATCATTGTTGCACATGCATGCATGAGCGTGAAGCCAATTCGGACCCTCTCTTCACATTTAGGTGACGAGTAATTATCAAAACGACTAGAAGTCGAAGCCGGAGAAGGCCCATTTTGCCCGAATGATCAATCAAAAGCCATACATTACAATACAATGATAACAATAGGTCTCTGGATTTCAATTGAAGTCAATTTGGTGTTATATGGGACAAAAACATCGTGGTGACTGATGAACAATACATACACATACACATACACATACACATACACATACATATATGTAGGGACATTGGCTTTTCTTTTATGTGCGCGCATTTTGGAAGAGACCCACACGCTTATTATTGTTTAGGAATTTTCTTCGTTGTCTTCATTTCTGTCTTTTGTTTTGTAATGGACGGATAAGGAGTTCCATTAGGGCCCTTGCAAAAAACATCTGGAAGTGCCCAATGACATGGGACTTCTCACCATTTCCCTCTTTCATATAATAATATAATCACTACCTACCATTTATATATATATATTACTAAAACACTGGTTTGCTAATATTGACTCGTGTGAATCACGGCTCATTCTACAGACAAGTTTTTGGGTTTAATTGATTGTATTAGAAAATTATAGAATTGAATATATACATATATCCATTCGGCCATAAGCAAACATATATGTGGACCAACCAAGCCAGCAAAAAGAACCTTTGCTTAACAGATTTGAACAGACAATTTATTGGAAAATGATTGAATTGGAAAAATACCAAGTTCTATAGAAAACATGCGATTATAAGGCCACACTCATCTCTCATTTTTAATCTCAAAGAATTCTGCATGAAAGTCCTTTTTCACTCATTCTATTTTTTAATTATATCGATTTGATTATTTATCTAGAATTAGATATATTAATTAAACGATAATGTATGTAAACTTTATGTCAAAGTAAGCATGTTAATGGTAAAATGTACGCATATGTTTGGAATAACTAATATAGTGGATTTGCTACGAGTAGGTGGTGTAGTATCGTCTATACCCAGAATTCGAATCCTAGTAATCACATATTATCACAAAACTAATATAGTGGACTTATAAATATAATGACATTATATATTTTTTTATACTTTGGATAACATACAAATTATGTTTTTATTTTGTAAATTTAAAGTATTCACCTGAATTTTTCTTTTGATTATCTAAAATATATAGTTGATCCAAAATTCTAGTGAATTTCTACATTTAAAAAAAACTTTTTTCTATGTGAATTTTTATATTAACTGATATTTTTTAGTTTAGTAAAACGGATCAACCTTTGATATTAAATGACCAACAATATTGAATTACAGGTTTTATAATGATACGTAAATAATCTACACTTTTATGATGTCGTGAAATGACGTCATTTTTATTAATAGTAGGGGATACATGTTAAATTGAATGAAATTAAATATTAAATTTAAAAAAAAAATACTTAACAATAAATTTCTCTTCTAATTTTGATATATGATGATACGGAAAAAAATTGAATTTTTTAAATGGAAATTTGGTTAACCTAATTTCAAACTTGCAAAACCCGTAAATTTTCTACGATATCGGAAAATCTAAGGTTCCACGGCGAAGGAAGATTAAAAAATTCTCACAACGGTCGCCGAAGATTTAAAAATTTATTTATGGGAATGGGAACCATCAGGCCAAAGAGAAGACCGACCCTTTGAAGATCGAAGTAGGGCTTTGTGTTCATAAATTGAACCCTTTTTCTTACCAGTAATCTCGGCACGTGCAAGAACCGTTCTTGAATGAATGGAACCGACTTCTGTCTCTGACGACGATCTCCACTCCATAAACCTTCGATGTCAGCTTCATTACAGTGTGACAATCTCTGCAAATCCTAAGATTTTTCACGATCCGGATTGTTGTTTCTTTCGGCAACCTCGCCATCCCAAACGCGAGTGCAAGCTTCTCGCTGTGTTTCGTCACCTGATCCTCCTTCTCTTCCTCTTGTATATCGTGCAAGGCATTCGCGCCTTCTGGAACATACCCAGCTTCGATCCTAAGCCTCGGGATTATCTCGTTTAGCTTCTCGTAAGCCTCGACCCTGATTTCGTTCCGCTTTTCGCCGGCTACAAAGCTGTACATGGTTTTGTCGACTTCAACCAAGCTCCAACCAGGACTCTTCTTCATCTTCTGTTCTGCCATTGATCTTCTGATTGCAGCCACGTCTTTCCATTTGCCAGCGACGGCATAAACATTTGACAACAGAACATGGTCCCCGGAATTATTCGGGTCGAGCTCGGAAAGCCTTTGTTTAACTTTCTCAGCCAATTCGATGTTCCCATGAATGCTGCAAGCCCCAAGAAGAGTCCGCCAAATGATTGCGTTTTGTGGAGTTGGCATTCGACATATGAAGTCGTATGCCTTTTGAAGTTTTCCAGCTCGGCCGTATAGATCAACCATGCAACCATAGTGCTCAATCGCCGGTTCTATATCGTAAACAGTCGTCATCTTCCTGAACCATTCTTCACCTTCTTCGATCAGTCCAGCGTGACTGCAGGCATACAAAAGCGATATGAAAGATATCCCATCGGGTCTGACTCCGAACTCAATCATGTCATCGAAGAGTTCAATAGCTTCTTTCCCGTGACCGTACATAGCAAGCCCTGCTATCATCGATGCCCAAGAAACTATACTCGTCTTCTCGCGCATACTATCAAAGACTAGCCTAGCCATCGCGACATTCCCGCACTTTGAATACACGTCAATAAGTGCATTATTCACCGAGACAATCCAACTAAATCCAGATTTTACAATAAACCCATGTATTGCTTTCCCAAAAGCAAATGCACCAGCTTGTGAACAAGCAGAGAGGACACCAGTCAGGCTCACCTCGTTTGGTTTCATCTCCAACCGCTGCAACTCTCTGAAACACATAAAAGCCTCATCGAATCTCCCATTATGAGCAAACCCAACAATCATGGTGCTCCAAGAAACATCATCTTTCACCAGCATTTCCCTGAAAACTCGTTTCGCAGACTCAAGCTCCCCAGCCTTGGTATACCCCGCAAGCATCACATTCCACGACGTGAGATTCTTCACCGGCATTGCTTCGAAGATTCTTCTCGCTCCTACAACATCAACTCCCCTGAAACAAGCCGTGACCACAGCGTTCCAGGCAACCACATTCGGTTGAGGCAATTCACCGAACACCTTACGAGCAAACTCCACACTACCACATTCACCGTACATACTGATCAATGTAACCGCAACGAACAAATGGGTATCGAGCCCATGCGTCAAAGCTTGACAATGCGTCTGAAATCCAATTTTCAAACACCGCAAATTCGCCGCCGCTTTGATCACAAACGCGAAAGAGAAGCTATCGGGAGGAGCGAGAGCTCTCTTCCTCATTTCGATATACGTCAAGATCGAGTTACGCGGCGAATCGGATTCGGAGAACCCACGAACGAGAGTGTTGAACATGAAGACATCTGGGTCAGGGAAGCTGAGGAAGAGGCGATGGGCGTAACGTAGACCGTCGGAGATGGCGACAGCACCGTGGAGGAGCAGTTTTCCCGCGAAGAATGGATCGGTGTCGGCGCCGGATTTGATGAGAGATGCATGGATTTGGGTAAGGGTTCTGAGATTCTTGCATTTGCTGAGGATGGAGATGCAATGGTGAGGCGTCACAGTCATCGGCGGCGGAGGAAAACATCAGAGAATCGCCGACGGAATTTCGGTATGAGTCAAAATGTGAAGTTCTCTCGCACGGGAACCAGAGCAAACCAAAATAAACCAAATCAAATTGGTTTAATTCGGTTTGGTTCCTTCTAAACCGAATTTAATTCGTTTTTACACTAATCCTAATATGACTAAGAACCCCTAAACAAACCAAACCGAACCCAATTTGTTCATCTTGATTTGTTTTTCATATCAGTCTGAAAATACGTTTCTAATAAATACACTCAGACCATTACGGTCCAATCTCAAATCCGAATGAATATTCACATATTCAAATTAGGAGAGATATATGTATATATACGTGATACATTGTAAGTGAAAGAATAGAGATCATTATAAAACGCAAATACAATCTAATAATGGGTAGAATCCTAAAAATATGCCAAACTATTTCGCAAGATCACCAAGAGTCTAAGATACGGGTTTACGACAGAGAGGACAGCCTCGATTGATCTGGAACCAAGTCTTGATGCAATCTCCATGAAACAGATGATCACAAGGCAGTTGAGTGACCATCGAGCCGTCTTCGAAATCGTCCTTACATATCACGCATTCCCGCGAAAATCTAATCTGTTCGAGGGAATCGATGGCCGATGAATCCGCAGGGACAGGTTTCCGACGAGCCAACAACAAGCTCCTACGCAGTACCCTCTCGACATATGCATCGACATGAGGATCGTCATGTCTCTGCACCGTCTGTGTTATCGTCCTCCAGATCTTCACCTCCATCTCTCCTCCAATCTCTCGCGGATTTCTCCTTAGGTAGTCGCTTATCTCTTTCAAGATCCCGGCGTAGAGTTCCTTCGTGACGCCGAAATCGTAGAGACAGGCTGTGATGGGGGCGAACAGGGCGCGGTACAACGAGGCGACACGCGTTGCACGTGCTGAAGTTCCCGTGTTTGCGCCGCGAGTGATCTCGAGGATCGCGTTGTGATTCAAAGGCTTGAGGTGAGCCATGGAGCCCGCGCGAGCGGCGTGGGTTCGGTCGGGAAGAGGCAGGGTCACACCGTCGTACTCGGACGTGTCCACGTAGCTCGAGAGACGGATGTTACGTTTGAGAACGTCGATGGACCAGATGTCGAAAATCCAATGCGGGACGCTGGCCGGACGAGGAGAGACTGTGTAAGAGAACGTGGGGGTGGAATCCATGGCGTTCCTTGGAAGAGCAATCAAGAGCGGTAAACCCTAGAACCGGGAGAGTAGGAAGATTAAAGGCTTTAAGGTATTGTTTGTAACGATTTATAATTACTTTCATTAAAACAAAACAATCTATAATTACAAGACAATATGGTTTCCAAATCGTTCTCTAATTAGTATTCGAGATTCGTATGCATGTATTATCTCTAATCGTTAAAAGGAAAAATATTACTTCTTTCCTTTTTTTTCTTTTTAGGAATTATACAATTTTATTATCTTCGGTAGGCTCACAATAATGTTAAATCGCATCTTTTCGATTTTATTTTCACGCCTCTTTCCATTTTTATCGGGAAAATAAATCAATGGATTAATATTTTTAAAAAAACTTAATTCCATAATTAAGTTTCCCCGAAGAAAGGAAACCTAAAAAAAAGCAATGGGTTCTTCAGCATTCAAGAGCTGCTTCACCTGAAGAGGACTCGTCTTGGTCGGTCAACTTCACGTTGACCTATATTCTCCGCCGCGAAATCCGTCTGAGCGGCGGGCGGAGCACCGCAGATAGCAGAGGATCCCGAAACAACCACCTTTCACTGAACTCGGCACCATACGACTCACTCGAATCAACAAACCCGTGGATATCATTACTCATTGTCCCAGACTTAAAATCCGAGCTGAGAATCTTTTTGTTTTCCTTCAATCTATTTCTGTTACATTAAAAAAATCAAACGAAAAACAGAATATAAGAGCAAAACGCATTAACAACTTGTTGGACTTTTGCCTATCCGACCACAAGTATTCGTTGTCTCAATGGAAACGTTTTCATGCAAACGAGGATTCATTCACCTTCTGTCTCATATGTATCCATTAAAACATGTTCCACGGCCTCGAATTTCGTAACTGCGGCCACATCGACGGTGAACTATTTTGTGGTGTTCAGATGGTTCAGAAAATTTAAAGAATATTAAAGAAATTGGGAATGCAAGAATATGAATTTAAATCAAATAAATAAATTAAAAAATAAAACACAAGGTGGAGATGGCCGAGTTGGTCTAAGGCGCCAGATTAAGGTTCTGGTCCGAAAGGGCGTGGGTTCAAATCCCACTCTCCACATTCTGATTTATTTTTTTTATTGGGATAATCCATATTCCCCCACAAATTTTCGAAAAAGTTTCAATTTCCTACACCCATTTTTAATTTGACAAAAAAACTACGCCGGATTTCAAATATTTCCAAATTCCTACACAAAATCTTAAAATGTGTTGCAATTTCCTCCATATCCGTAAACGACGTTATGTTCCGTCAATTTTAATGCTGACGTGGCATGTCACGTCATACAAATTTCGCCAAATCAGCACATTTCGCCACATCATCCAGCCACATCAGAAAATAAATAAAAAAATAAAATAAAAATAAAAAAATTTTAGAATTTTTTTAAAAACTAATAAAATAAAATAAAAAATACAGAATTTCAAATTTTATTTTTTAAAAATAAAATAAAAAATTACATATACATATATATACACTTTTATATCTATACACAATTATATACATATACATATATACACATATATATCTACATATATAATTATATACATATATATATATACACACTTGTACATTTACATATATACACATTTTTACATATATACACAATTTTTTAAAAAAAATTTTAAAAAATTACAGAATTTTAAAATTTATTTTTTAAAAATAAAATAAAAAATTACATATACATATA
>NW_010965372.1:5806019-5903345 GCF_000463585.1 Tarenaya hassleriana | reverse complement strand
TATGCATATGAATATGTATGTATATATATATATATATTTATACATATATACATACATATTCACATATATATATACATATTCAATATATATATATATATGGATATATATGTATATATATGAATATGTATATATATATGTGAAGATGTATGTATATATGTATATATATTATTTGTGTATATATGTATATGTAATTTTTTATTTTATTTTTAAAAAATAAATTTTAAAATTCTGGAATTTTTTAAAAGTTTTTTAAAAAATTGTGTATATATGTACAAGTGTGTATATATGTAAATGTATAAGTGTGTCTATATATATATATGTATATAATTATGTATGTAGATGTATATTTGTATATATGTATATGTATATAATTGTGTATAGATATAAAAGTGTATATATATGTATATGTAATTTTCTATTTTATTTTTAAAAAATAAAATTTGAAATTCTGTATTTTTATTTTATTTTATTAGTTTTTAAAAAAATTCTAGAAATTTTTTATTTTTATTTTATTTTTTATTTATTTTCTGATGTGGCCGGATGATGTGGCGAAATGTGCTGATTTGGTGAAATTTGTATGACGTGGCATGCCATGTCAGCATTAAAATTGACAGAGCATAACGTCGTTTACGGATATGGAGGAAATTGTAACACATTTTAAGATTTTGTGTGGGAATTTGGAAATATTTGAAATCCGGTGTAGTTTTTTGTCAAATTAAAAATTGGTATAGGAAATTAGAACTTTTTCGAAAATTTGTGGGGGAATATGGGATTATCCCTTTTTAATTTTATTTTTAGAAAACAATACTGTTGTGTTGTAATCCGGCCCAATTTTGAAAATAATATATGTACCGAAAGAGAATTACAGACACGATGTTTTGTTTTGGATGTTAAACCTCGTTTCACTGTTGTATATGTTTTTTTTTTACTTATACTTTGATTTAAATCTAGATTGTACACACTTAAATTTGCCCAGACAATGATGTAAAGATAGATATTTGATGTTGGCAGTAATATTTTTCTGCATGTCATAATATCGAAATGTATGCATGTGTTGGAGAAAATTTTGGACCGACCTTTCCGTTCATTGATTAGGCCTCATTTTCATGGCCTTTCAATTTGATCGCCAATTGGTCCGATCTCATGGCCATGCAGTGCCCACAAAACCCACTTGTCAGAATATTGCCCATACATTTTTGCTGTGCAGGCCCCTAAGATTTCAATAGGAATTATATATACAACAATTGCAATGTGGTGATGATGTGATTGTGGTAATAATTCGAGTCATTCCTTATTTGAACCCTAAGTTTCTAAATTTTCTATTATCATATGTTTGTGTCATGAAAATATATATTTACGTTATGCGTCAACTATTATTTGGTATATCTAGACATTCATTGTTGTAGAAAAAAACGGTTTATATCGTTTATGTATAATTTATTATGAATAGATAAAATTCCATTAAAAATATACTAAAATACGTAAAATCTTTTTAACAAAAATCAAAATCTCTATATGGACCTACCATATATAAAAAATTTGAGTATCTCCTATTGGTCGATATCACATTAAAATGTTGAAAAGAATTAAAAGATATAAAAGCCACCGTAGATTTATCCATTATATATCAATATTGTGCATTAGTGGATTAAAGAATTGGAAGGCATACAAAATAAATTAGAGCAAAAATCACCATACAAAAAAAGTGTACTTTTGTTACGAGAACCCAAATCTTGAAAAGTAAAAAAGAAAAGGTAGTAAAAAAATAAAATAAAAAAATATATCTTAATGTGATATCAAATGCCTAGCTAGAAAGGAAAAAAAAAGTAAGAAAATATCCATCTGTAGTATTGGTAGATAGAAAAAAATATAATTAATGTTGAACCATAGTTTTACCATATCCTCATGTGTTTCCGTGCCATGTCCTCATATGTTTGTATATATAGCAGCCTTGCTTCTCAAGAATCGATCCACAATAAATTATACCCTAAAGTCCTTTCTTCTCTTGTGAGTTCCCTCCTCCTTCTTCTTCCCAGTCTACCATGGATTCTGCCTATCTTCGCCAAGTCTCAGTTTATCCACAGCCTGTCACCAACCATGGAGTCCTCGCTTCGATCCAAGAAAACCCACCTCCCAAATCCGCTGAGAAAACAAAAAAAGTGGCCGAGGAGGGCGAAATCGGTGTTTTCAACGCCGAAAAATACTTCAGCATGAAGTTAGACGTAGACGCCGTCTCGGCGCAGAGCGACGCCCTTTCAGGAAGAGACGAGCAAGAAAATCCGCCATGGATGAGATCCAGGAGCAGGCCTGCGACTCCGAGCGTGAGATCTGAATCAAGTTACAACAGCCAAACCCTTCTGTTGAGATCAAGCTCCATGATCACGAACAAGCCTCACGCTAAGCAGCGGAAAACGAATGAGACGAGCATTTCTTTCGGCGGGTTTAGATGCAACGGCCCTTGCTCCGGTGGCAAATCTGTTAATACAGACCGGAAAATCACTGCCCACACGAGAAAATCTCATCATGGTTCTGTAACTTGCGACGCAAGAAAGCGTATCGATCTGGCAAGACTCCGTTTCGAAGCCCAGAAAGCGAATGGCCATGGCCAGAAACCCGAAGATTTCTTCCCTGTGACCGTAAAGAAGGCCGATATCGCGATGAATCTTGAGAGAAAACTCTCGATGCTCACATGGGACGCGATCCCTAATGCGCCAAACTATCTTGCAGCCTCCAAGAACAATACCAGCTCTTCAATCAGCAGCAAAACGCAGGAAGACACGGCAAGTGATACAAGTTCTGATCTTTTTGAGATCGATAATATAACCAACAGTGCTTACGAGCCGAGCGAGGCGAGCGTGGTTTGGAGCGTCGTCACGGGAAGTGTGGCCGATCAATCGATTATTTCGGATTTCGAAGTAAAGATGTTGCCGGAAACCAGACGGAAAAGTTCAGCTCCGGCGACAAAAGCCAAGATTCCGGCGGATAAGAGCCGTTCCGGTGGGATATTGTCAGGTTGTAAGAGCCAGAAAGCTGTTTCAGTGGTGGAAACTGCTTACAGGAATGAGAAGCAAGCAAAGGTTCATCGGATTAGGATCCAAGATTTGGATTTCCTGTAAAAAAAAAAAATGTATGTCCTTAAAATTTACAATATGATGGCTTTATAATTTCATGTGTTTTACCCTTTTGTTTTCCTTGCGCCATTGTCCTTTTATTTTTACTTTTGTTTACACTAGTAGCTCTTTTAATCTTGTTACTTATTTTGTGTGTGTAATGAATGTATCAGTATTTTATCGGATAGTCGAATTAAATAATGTTTTTTTTTTCCCAAAATGTGAAAACTTTTTACTTGGTAAAACACACAATATATAAAAACTTGTAGAAACGGCTATGAAATAGTCTTGCAGAATAATTAGTGGGGATTTTCATGGGTTTTATTTGATTTAGAAGCCAATTGTATTTCGAAACATTTCAGATTAAAGAATACGTGATTTCTACAACGTAGAGAATGTACAAATTTATATTATTGTTGCTAAAACAAATTATTACACATACAAGAATAATTGCATTCAGTGTTTTTAATGATATAGTATCAGAAATTACAGTAACACAAAATATTAATTTATTTTTATTTTCATAACGAAGTAATGTCGCGCATATTATAACTAATCACCCTCATAAATATATATATGAAAAAATGGTCTAAAATCATCAATTCATGCAAGGCTAACCATGCGTAGGTTTCCCTGGATTTTCTATCAAATCAAAATTCAGCATAAAAATCAAGGTAATTTCTTTTTATGGGTAACATAGTGTTTTGTGCCAGGACCTAGACTAATCGTACAGTTGAAAATAAGTCACGTAATTGAAATTACACTCTTTTCTCCAATTTGAAACTCGAACTCGGAACGGAATATACGCTTTATATTGGGATGTTAAATGGGCTGCTGACTCGCGAGCCGGTCCTGAACCAGACCGTTTAGTGTCGAGTTGGGTCAAACATTTTTTAGCCCGTTACAAACGGTATGGTCTAGTCTGAGCCAGAAAAAGGCGAACTCGTGACGAGCCGGGCTTATTTGAGCCGGGCCAGCCCATGAGCCGCATACTTTCTTAGTTTTTATCTAATCCTAATTTTTATTCATGATTTTAGATATTATTCGTAATGATTTTATCTTTTCTTGGTAATGGTTTATATGAGTTTTTAGTATTTTTATGGGTTAAGATACTCTTTTGGTAATGTTTTATAAAATTTTTCTGGATCAACGGATTATTTTAGCACAATTTATTACTTTGTTTTGTATTTTTTTAGCCCGCGAGCCGGCTCGTTTAGCTCAAGAGTTTTAGTGAGCCGGTTCGGGCCGCTTAATTTCAGTCCATTTACAAACGGTTCGGTTTAGTCCGAGTCAATAAAATGGTGAGCTCGTGATGAGTCGGCCTGGTCCGAGCCGGGCTAGCCCGTTTAACATCCCTAACGTTACATATTAATTTCATTGAACTATCCAAATCGAGTAAATCAATGTAATCTTTACTTCTAAATCAACCATCTAACGATCGCATTATATTTGCATGGACAATATATTTTGTATTCGGTATTCTAATTTTGCCATGAATGTCATTTTGAAAAACAAAACAATTAATCATATCTCATAATGTTTTTTTTTCTTCACAAATATCTTTCATAATGTTTCTCTGAAAAATAAACCTTATATATTTTTTACGACCGGAATAAAGAAATAGAACGCTGACATTGCAAATTCTGAATATTATATTAATTACCTTTAAATAAAAAATAAGATTTTTTGTGTTATATCACTAATTAATATAAATACATATGTACAGTCACGTGCAGATTCAATCCCTAATCCAATTTCTTACTTACAACACACAAGGTCCAACCAATGTACCATTAAAGCATGGGCTTAGCTATACCAATGGTTGTATTGTCATATCTTATCCATATATTAATATACATATATATATATATATATATATCTTATAATTAATAATTGGCATTTAACATTGGAGTATTTTTAGCCACGCAAAAATTAGTTTATGTGAATACTACATTCAAAGGGAATGTTTTGAAAGGGGACCAAACGAGTTATTTAATTTCGTTATCATATTAATGTGGAAGAGAATATGGGCACCGAAAACAAAAGTTGTCATGGACCGATCGGAAACTTTAATTCGAATATCCTCTTCCGGCTGCCCAAAAACATTATCCTTGGGAAAAAAAATTAGAAATGATATTTTTGTTTGATACAATATATTGTTACGATCGCTTATATTAGTTTACTATGCTCTACAGAAATATCTTAATTATAATATAAGGTGATAATTTATTATTCGAGATATATCGTTTTGTAACCTGTGATGTACGGATATGGCTTCCATTTTTTCCATTATTGTATGTTAATCGTCGACATTATCTTGAAAAATGTTTGTATTAATTATTGATAATAATCGTTTCTTCAACCGTTATATATATCCAACAAATAAAATTTTAATATATGAACAATTTGAGAATTTTGCTTATTGGGTGGTACCAGCTGAGGAATGTTTTCAACATATATTGAATGTTTTGTGACCTATATGTCACGCGGAGCATTTAAAACGAAAAGGAGATATACCCAATAATAGTAACAACAACGTTTTTATATATATTAAATTGGAAATATTGTAATATGGCAAAATCTAAAATAATATTATTTGGAAAAAGATATTGTAGTTAAATAAAAATAATAAATAAAATTTAATATCTAAACTACTGTTATTATATATTTAATTTTTTATAATATATATTATCAAAAACGCATATTTATTCATTTTTAATATTCTATATAATATAAATTTTGAATAATTATTTATCACTTCCAGAAAAATTATCTAATAATCAATTATTTCGAAGTTTAATTTTTAAGTCATAAAATAATTTTAAATTATTTAATATTATATTTCCAATAAACGGATATCTTTAATTTTTTTTAATCAATTAATCAATTCAAAATAAAATCAAATTTATTTCATGTTTTGATTGTTCTATTCAAATGGAAAGATTTTTAAATACAAATACTATACATACAAAAAAAAAATCTGTATTTTTAACTATAATAAAATTAAGTTTTTAAGTTTGTGATGGACACCCTCCGAGACGACTTCAATAATTCGATTTTATATACGGACACTTTCAATGGTACGATTTTATAACATCGGACACCAGAATATCTAATATAATATTACAACTTTTTAGCATAAATTGCTGGTATTTTTCATTGATTTTAAACAATAATCTTTACACTCTATTTTTTTTTTAAAAAATTTAGTGTACTTTTATTGAGAAATTTATATGCAAGATGAATTAGAGAACCCAAGAGTATCCAATCAGCAGTCCCGTTATTAGAAAATGGGCCTTAAAGTTCTTTAAATAAGCCCATTTTAAGCCCATTGGGTTTGAGACCCGAATCTTCGAAGAAATCTGAATATCCCATGACAAACGAACATTTAATAATTTGTTGTTTTTTTCTCATGGGCTCTCAATTTATGCTATTTTTTTTATTAAAATAAATTTAACTGGGGATAATCAGAACTAAAAATTATAAAAGAAATATACCCGTAAAAAAGTCAAAACTAAAAAATCATATGTTTGGCCCACAATCTTAATATATTTTTATATTTTTTTTATTAATGATCAATTCGTCGCTTTATACGTCACAATTGAATTGTAAGTTACAATATTTATTTCGGGAGACATCGATATTACTGATACAAATCATAAATACTAAAATTAGAATAATTGTAAACCCTGGTAATATAAGAAAAAAGGTATATAGTCAGAATCTGCAAACTACGCGTGGTTGGTTTTCAAGATGACGAAAGTAACCTCAGTTGCCTAAGTGGTAATATCTGATTGGTCCACATAAACCCCCAAAACCCTAACTCCTCTGGCCCCTCACCAACATATACATCACACCGTTAGGGTTTTAGCCAATTCTCTTCAGTTGGAACGGAAGGGGAGAGAGACGAGCCGAAATCCTCTGTCGCTAGGGTTATATTTAGGAATTAGGGTTCGTCAAGGGTGGTGGAGTGAAGCGAAAATGGTCGCGGACAAGAACAAGAAGGCAAAAACAGAGGAGAAGCCCCAAGAGGATAACGCTGAGCAAATCGACGGAGAGCTTGTTCTCTCCATTGAAAAGCTTCAGGAGATTCAAGATGAGCTCGAGAAGGTGAAACCCATTTTCTTATTTGGACTTATCGCTTTTCGAAATTTGGGGATTTCTCGTTGCTAGTGAACTTCCTGTGCCCTGTATTTGCCTGGTTAATGAGCAATTGAAATTGTTGGTCTTATGATTTTTGTTCCTGAATTTGTCATTTTGTTTGAAATTCGAATTGGGTTTGAATTAGTGCTGACACAATTTCCCTTTAATGTTGTTTTGTTGCTTGATTTGGACGAATAATGATGCTGTGTTGATAATTATGCCTAAATTTGTTATCTTTATTTGTAAACTTGTGAATTTTACATAAAAGATTTATTTTTCTACGTGTTAGATCGAGTTTTTGTAGCTATTGAGAGGCAATTTAAGTTGATTTTAAAAAAAAAATCCGAAACTTTATATGACCTGCGTTTGGGGTTGGGTGTAATATCACGGTGAATCTGAATGGTAGAAAAGTACGATTAGATACGAAATAGTTGGGATTTTAGATATGCTGATCCATGATCAATAGCTGAATGGATACTCTGTTTTCTTCATTTCTAACTGGCTTGTACTGCTACATGTTTCAACCCCTGTGGCAGGCCCCCGAGATTTGCTTCTACTTGTTTCTGTAGAGAAATTAGTTGAAAAGATCATAATTTCAAGAATTTATAGATTGTCAAGACCATATCGTACTCTAAGAAGAATGCTTAAGGGTCTATAGATTTCTCCCGTTTCAGGGGAACAAACAAGATTGTACCATTTGCAATTTGTTTTCATCGTAGAAGGAATTTAGATAAGTGGACCGTTTTTCATGGTTAGAGTGGTTTACGGTGTTCGTTTGCTTATACCATAAACCTGAAACAGACGTTTAAGCTCGATTGTACGACGGAATTGAATTTTACTCTTTGTATCTGCAATTTCTTCCATTTTCAGATAAATGAAAAGGCTAGTGATGAGGTCTTGGAAGTGGAGCAGAAATATAACGAGATACGCAAACCTGTTTATGACCAACGCAATGAAATTATCAAATCGATCCCGGACTTCTGGCTAACTGCTGTAAGTTCTCCTTGAGTCCTCTCTATGTATTTTCAGTTGTTGTTTAGAACATCATCTGCTAATTGGCTGTTTCCACTCTTTGCAGTTCCTGAGTCACCCTGCTTTAGGCGAACTATTGACAGAAGAGGACCAAAAGGTTATTTTTTTAATTGTCTCAGTGTGCCTTAGAAAATCCTTGTATTTCTTTTTTCACACAGCATAAAATGTATCCAAATTTTCATTTCATTCTCCTATTTTTTGGACTGTCATCTTGCTTCACGTCTTAGATTCTTCATTCAATTTTCTTATCCTACAGATATTTAAGCATTTAAGCTCTTTGGAGGTAGAGGATGCCAAAGATGTCAAATCTGGATACTCTATAACTTTTGTAAGAACCTCTATCTAGCCTCATTGCTTATTGTGTCATTAACATTAATTTCCAATGCCATTGATCCAAGAAGACCGGTCTAGGTTTAGTTTATCTGTGTGCTAACTAACCCATCATTGTTAATTTGCTTGGGCGTTTCAGCATTTTAATTCCAACCCCTATTTTGAGAACGCCAAACTTACGAAGACGTTTACCTTCCTTGAAGAAGGAGCGACGAAAATCACAGTGACACCAATCAATTGGAAGGAAGGCAAGGTAAAACATATTCTTTATTACATAATGCAGGCGCCTTCCTACTTAATTTGTCTTAAGTCTTAACTTGTTATTATTATTCTAAACAATATTCCTCATTTCTGAAGGGCTTACCGAATGGAGTTAATCATGAGAAGAAAGGGAACAAACGTGCCTTAGCCGAGGAGAGGTATTTTATTGTCTACCCGTCAAGCGATTTTGTGCTGAGGGCAGAATGTATATTATGAAACTGTAACTTTCTTGTTAGGAATTTCATATCTTTCTACTCATTCAGACTACTTTCTGTTTAGCTTCTTTACCTGGTTTACTGATGCTTCACCCAAGGAGGATGCCGATGATGAGATTCATGATGAGGTATGCGTTTGGCTGTCTTATCGTAATTTTTTCTCTATGTCCAGTCTGTTCAGTTTGAATTTTGATATATCTTCTTTTTTCAGGTTGCAGACATCATCAAGGAAGATTTGTGGCCCAATCCCCTCACCTACTTCAATAATGTAAATAATTTTGCTAAATTTCTGTCCTCTTCATTTCCATTTTTAGGTGAGGAAAGTTGCCTGAAGAATTTACTAATGATGACGTTATGATGCAGGAAGAGGATTTTGATGGAGATGAGGATGGTGATGAAGAGGTACGTTTCATCAATATGTCAACTAACATGCTCTCTCTCTCTCTGTCTCTTTTTGGTTGAAATGCTTTAGCACTTCTGATGTATTGCGTCGAATTTATTCACGGGCTTTTCTCATTTTCCGATGCGCATGATAACACAATGATTATAAGTACATTGGTTTATTCGATAGTTGGTTCTATCTTGAGAGGGTACCATGACCTGACCTTCTCATGTGTCAGGTTTCTTGTTGTGTTCCATTTTTTAAAGTCCTCAATTTCATAACTTTTTCTTGTACCGTATCCAGGGAAAGGAAGATGACTCGGATGATGATGATGACGAAGAAGATGAGGATGGTGATGAATGATGGGAGACCCATATTATCACAATGCGCTTTCATGCTTCGATAACAGATGTGTAAAGTTGATGTTATGAAGGATTAATTTACCGATGCTATCGCGACGAAGCATCTCTATCTTTCCGAATACTTAGTATCTACCGAAATTAGCTACAGCTTCTTGTATGAACCATTTAGCCATGTTAGCCAATCCTTCCATGGCTTCGGCTTTGACATAATTACACCATTTCCTAAAAAGGGTTTGTCTTTTTTGCTGCGTTTTGATCTAAGCATTGATCTCTCTCGCCTCTTGTTGTTTCCCTGTTTCAGTATTAAATTCTTGTGGCAGCAGCCTTGGTGAAGCCACAGATTGCAGAGGAGTCTTCATGTAAGAAACTAATCCTGGATTTTCGGTCATGTCGATGTGATCTCCAGGAATTGATTTCCACGAGAAGCGATGCAACAGATGGCCGAGCATCAATGCCATCATGTTGATGCTGAGTTGTGCAGCTGGGCAGGCTCTTCGTCCCGAACCAAATGGAAGAACCCTAAAGTCTTGGCCTTTCACATCGACATCCTCCCCGAGAAACCGCTCTGGTTTAAACTCGTTGGGGTTTTTCCAGTTTGCGGGGTCACGGCCCACCGCCCAGACGTTGACGTAAATGGTGGTTCCCTTGGGAAGATCATAACCTCCGATCCGGACCGAAGCACTGGCCTTGTGAGGAAGCATCAATGGCGTTGGTGGGTGTAGCCTTAGAGCTTCTTTCACTATACCCTGAAGGTAAGGCAAGTTCATGATGTCTGCTTCAGACATAAGCCTGTAGTGACCAACCACTCTGTCCAGCTCCTGTTGTGCCATTTGTTGTGCCATCGGGTGTCTGATCAGCTCGGCCATGGCCCATTCAACCGTGATCGCAACCGTGTCAGCCCCGGCTGTTAACATGTTCCAGATCAGCCCGACCACCGTCTCTTCGCTCAGCTCACGGTTCCCTTGCAAGGCGAGTAGTTTCTGAGCAAAACCCTTTTGCTGATTTCCCTTATCTTCCTCCACTACAGCTCCATGGAACCAAGCTCTTCTCCGAGCCAGGTGCTTCGATAACGCTTTATCGATGTTAATCAACTTCGGAACCCATCTGAGCCACCAAACGTAATCGAACAACGGTATCACCGAGCTCAGTTTTGTCTGGTTTTCCACGATAAACTTGAACTCTTGTCCTTTCTCGGGATCCATCCTTTTCCTGAGGACTAACCTCGAAACGTTGTTCAAAGCAACATTTCCGAGATACTTCCTCAGCACGAGTTTCTTACCGTCAGACGAATTCAAGGCCTCGAAAATGGATTCAGCCATTGCTTCTGCCTCGGCTTCTCTTACTGATCTGAAGGATTCAATGCTCCTGGGGGAGAAGAGTTCAACTGTACATAGTTTCCTCACCTTGACGTAGTGAGGACCGTAATCGGCCCAGATAAGATCGCTGCCGTTATGAGACATTTTTGCAGCGGCTAGGCCACGTGGTCGGTGGGCCAAGACGTAGTCCTCGTCTTTCAGAACTTGTTTGGCCAAGCCCGAGCTCGAGACCACCACGTTGAGCTGCGAACCGAACCATACGGATATGATGGGGCCGTAGGTTTGGGACCACTCGGAGAAGCTACGCGTCCAGAGGGGCTTCATTTGGTGGAGGTTCCCGACGAACCACTGCGGTGGTGGGCCCGGAGGGAGGTTGAGCGGCTGTTGCCAGGGATTCCATCTCCGGTGGCGCGTGATGATCACGACGGCGGTGATGGTGATTGATGAAATAAGCAGCAGGAGCATAAGCATCATTTGTGTGTGACCATTCAAAAGAGAAGAATTGGTAAATTAAAAAATAAAACTCTCTCAAAGTTGTGAAATATTTTTATTTTATTTTCTTTAGGTGTGTGGTTGAATTCTTATAGAATTCCAAGCATCGAAAGAGGGAATCGCAACAATGTGATTCATCAACGTCACCATTTGGTTCCTGTAAACATGCCCCCACACTCTTTGCATTTCTTAATTGGATAAATAAAAATAAAATAAAATCTTCCAATTTTTTCAAAGTAAAAAAATTAATACTTATTTTTTTCTACATACCAAACGCAATGGATATTGTTTATAACATTGTATTTGGTATCTTCCGTTTGGTACAAAAATTGGTTTCTCTATTTTTTCAACGTATATTTAACATTTTTTTGTTTAATCAGAAACAATATTAAAATGATGTTTTATATCATACCAACATTTATAGTTAAATAGTTCATAATGTTGTACACGGCATCACTAAAGTAGGCACATGCTTAGGTCTAGATTAGTCTAAATCAATAATATTTTGAAATAAACACCTTTTTCAATTACATAAAAAAAATGTATATTATTTTTGGATTTTTCCTATTAAATGACCGGAGCTTTTATATATTCGAATTTTTATCCACGTTACGGTTCCAATTTAGTAAAGTGCTGAGTCAAAAAAAAAGCTATGGCTTAAAATAATATTGTTTATATTATTATATATGGAGTATTTATCCCAATAAATTATAATAAAATTCTATTTAATATTAAGATTTTGAAGATTTAATCTGGTAATATAGTTAAAATATCTTTGTCAACTTTTTTTTCGATTTGAGACATATCCATTCTTCAGTAAATATTTCTTGGATCTTCTGTTATATATTTTTATATATATGATTTCCCAGATATTAATGTTTATTGATATAATAAGGAGGATTTATTATGAGTTATTAAATTATCCAAAGAACTATTGTTTGAATTAATGCACAAAGAATCGGTGTATATTGAGATAGTTTTTGAAATTTAATTGTTGCATAACATCATCATTATAATTAATTTTATCTTTCAAGTGTCCAATTAATGATTCATGAATAACAAAAAAAAAATGACAGTGGCACACAAATTATTGAACATTGAAAAGCAACTTTGGTCCATAGCTAAGGGTCAGTTTTTTTTATAAAAAAAAAAATTGATATCTCGGATTTGAATATGTGAACAATTTACATGCGAAAAAACCAATTTTTATTTGTGAAATTGTGTATTTGAACATCTGAACAATATGAACATTGAGCACTTATAGTAACTCACAACGTTTTAATCTAAAAATGGAAAAAAGAGAGCAACTTAACAAGTTTGATAATTTAATGAAGTACTTAGTGAAATGCCCAACTCTCAGATCTGAGATCCGATTGCTAACCCGACAAAGAAAAATATCCGAAAGAAAATGGTTTGAAGATTTAATGCAAATCTAACCTGAATAATCCGACAGTTCCAAGGAGAGTGTTCTTGGCGACAAAGCAAAAGGGCCTCACTGAATGAGATTTTGTTCTTTCGTGAGAGTACAGTGAGAATCATGCGATTGCGAAGGAGAAGAAGCCATGGCGATGACGTCGACGATTAGGGCAAGGAATTGGAGGGTCGCTGCTTTACTCTGGACTCTCTGTTTCGCTCTCTTTTACTCTCTCTTCCAAATGGGTCTTCGAAATTCTTCATCTTCATCATCTTCTTCAGGTAAATTTGTTTTCTTTTTTTGAATCAGCACGTTCTTTTCTTTTTTTGGGTTTCCCATTCTCGGCGGAGCATTGATATTTCCGTTTCTGCTCTGTTAATTAGTAATTATTAAATCTTATCGTTTGACCCTAGTTTTCGTCGATCTGGGTTTCGCGTGAGGAAGATCAAATCTGTTGACTCGCTGACCCAAGATTCATGGGCATGAGTATTTTTTTATGGATTTCTTAATCAAGTTGTATTATTTATATTATATACGCTTGGTTGAATCAAAAGTCATTTGTAGTCTCGGAGATGTGTTTCTGTCTGAATTTTTATTGGATCTTGAGTTGAAGTGTTAATTTCGAAAGCGTTTTAGGAACTAAGTAACGAGAAGAATTCTAATAGGATAACGTGGTTCAGGTGACAATCTCCGCGATTGGGGGAAGTTTTCTATTGTTGAGATCAAGTGTTGGATTGAGTGTCTGGATATATTAATTTGTTTATCCTACGCTTGAAGAACACTCAACATGTCTTTCTTTTGTGATCGAAGGAAGCCTTCAGACATGTTTAGTTCATAAGATTATGTTTCTGGGATCATAGTATTGCAGGATGTTTCATGGTTGAAATGTAAAACATTATCGTTCCTATTATATGATTAGGGCGGGGAATTTCCATCTGGGTTCATTCAAAACCCGGGTTGGATAGGTTGGCAAGTGGTCAGTGCCACTTACCTTGCATCTAGGAACACTGGCTTACACATCGCTCGTATTTCTAGGATCTGTTCTTGAGTAATTAGGCCAATCAGCAGAACTTGGAATCCTACTTTTCTCCTGTTTAGATTTTGCGGTATGGTTGGTATGTTTTGGTTTTCTTCCGTGCTTTCAGAGTGTCAAGTGTGTTACTCGTCAATCATTTCATTCCATTTTCCCCTAATGTACTTTTGGAGCATATGCTTGATTGGAAGGTTACTGATTCTTGTGTTAGGCATGCATATACTGATAGTAATCTGTGAAATTTTTTATCTTTCAGAAGCTTTTGACGCATATGTGGAGCGAAGTATGAGGTTGTATGATAAAATGGAGCAGGACATAGAGGAGAAAGGACCAGTTTTCCTTAAACTGGGTGAAACAACCCAGTCATTGTCACTCTCAGATCTCTTCACATTGAAAGATGGAAAGATATCACCTGTTCTGAGGGTAAAAATGAAATATTTTACTATTATGAAAGTTGCTTCACAGCTAATAGGATGTAATAAACCATGAGCAATCTTGCTTGAGAAAGGTTCTTTCGATGCTTAATGCCCGTGCTACTGGATATGGATTGAGCTTTCACTAATACCAGTTTGCTCTTGTATAGGTTGCAAACCCACCTGTCCGGGCTAATGTATTGTATCTTAACACAAAGTACTCTGTGCCAATCTCGTGAGTGTGTATTTCATATCTCTTTCTCAGTGCAATCTCGCAAAGCTGATTGTTTGTCTGGTTCTTACTACTGTACAGTTCCTTCAACTCCCTAAAGATATTCTTTCATGTCTTTTCATTGCAGGGATGCTGTAAAGAGTGTGTTCAGTCCGTACTTTGACAATAGTAAGGATGCCATATATTTCCTCTGAACAATTTCTGAAAATCGTATAAGATTATTAGCTGCAGATATATGATTTTGATAATTGATATGTACGTGTGTATGTATGTGCATGCATATATGTGATTTTCATGTATATGTGCATGTTCATGTTTATATATTATCTTCTTATTCTTGTTGCTTTAGCAATCTGGTTTCAGGACTCTAAGCTATACCACTTCAGCATGTTTCATGCATCACATCACATCGCGTCTGTTTCAGCTTCTGAAGACGAGGTTGTAGTGCTCACCAGAACCTT
Organism: Tarenaya hassleriana; assembly: GCF_000463585.1. Classification (NCBI taxonomy): domain Eukaryota; kingdom Viridiplantae; phylum Streptophyta; class Magnoliopsida; order Brassicales; family Cleomaceae; genus Tarenaya; species Tarenaya hassleriana. Next base: position 5,888,149 of record NW_010965372.1, on the reverse strand, counting down.
GTTGATGTTCTTAGCTTGACGAGGTTGAAAATTTGGATATGTTCCTTGCGCGAAAAATCGCAGCCTGACTGACTAATGTTCTTACAATGCGATCAGGTTGAAGCTGAAGCAGCTGCTGTCAAAGCAGTTGCTAATGGGATGTGTCCTTTGGAGGTTGTCTTGGATAGAGTTATTTTAACTTCTACCGGTGTTCTTCTCGGCTGCTGGAAGGTAGCTAATGTGAGTTTTCACTATCCATTTCTCTGTTCCTCCCAATGTCCGAGTTTTTTTTTATTAGGTCACACGGTTTTTAATCTAAATTATGTAAATGTTGCTATGGTGAATGTGGGTTAAATCTCTATCTTTTTTACCTCTTATGCTACACGGGAATTCCTTTCCCATGGCAGAGCTAAGATTCTTGCCTCTCGGGGCAGTTACTTTTGCACATCTCCTATGGTCTCTATATCCATGCTTGGTACGTATGTTTTATTTAAATATTGACTATTTGGTATTACTGATCTCGGATGAGTAGACAGATGTGTGATGTTGCATATAATTTCGACAACTCGATGTGTCTTGACAGGCAACTAATGAACACATGCTTCACTAGTTATCTTATTCTTATGTATGTGTGGAAGATTTGAGTCAAAGCAAGTAGCCAAGAAACATTGTGGTTTATGTTTGGACTGAATCCTTGAGCCCCAATGTTATTTTAGCCGTTTTGTCTTTGTATAGGCTGTTTCTGGTGATGACCCGATAACAATCCGGTCCAAATTGAGGTCTGCGCTTCCACGTGCACCGGAGAAGCAGCTCGTAAGTAGTAAAAAATTAGTCGTCTCTTTTAAGATAAGATCTTGAGTTGTATTCCTCGTGAACATGACGATGCTCTGGTTTTTTTTTCTTGCCTTGAGGTATCTTTTCTTTGACCGCCCTCTCATCTCAGCTGTGTTTGTTGTAGTATGATGCAGCCATTCTCCATACATCATTGGCAAGATTGCTCGGCCCTCCTAAATCTCCAAACCCGGCAAGTCCTTGTCCTGTCTCTCGTTGTTCTCGGAGTTTCTGTTCACCTAATCTCTTTCAAAAGTGCCCGTATCATTGTTTTCCGTTTCTTGTGCAGACAGAAACCTCAGAACATATGCAGCTTCTCCGTGAACTGGTCACCAGACTAAACACCCAAATCCGGGGATTTAAGGTATGTCCCAGAACTCACCAAAGAATGCCGGATTTTGAAGAACATGGCGTTTCTTGATCATTCCGATATTGAAGGGCATTTGCCAAAAATCGAATCTTTAAGCTTTTGGGGGTGTGTGTGTGTATATATATATATACAGGCAGTGGTATCAGAGCTGTGGAACGTGGAAGAGCACGACGTTCTGGCACTGGCGTTGGGCGGGAGGATGAAGGTCAGATCTTTCCCTCTCGGCTGCCAAGAGAGCTAAAGTCTTTCTGCTTCAGCGATCATCGCCACCACCCTCAAGTACATCCAATCTTGATTTCCCTTTGCTATTTATGTGACCTTCCTTTCTTTTTTTTGTCGTGATTGTGATAAATACTAGTTACGTGCATGGAGGTTCCAAAGGAGAATGGCGTCGTGGCATAATAAGACAGACGGAGTTAAGGACAAGACTAAAGTGTAATGCGCTTTATCATGATTACGAACAATTGCCACACTTTTTTATATATATAAAAAAAATGATCAACTCACTAGTAAGAAATACGGTATTAATCAGATTTAATTTTTTTTAAAACATGATTTGGCGGATCTAAAACACGACTTTCCACGTCACTTTGTTAGGTATCCAGCCACTGGAGACAACATCACGTGAAAGATTCCTCTGTGGAATCGAAACTTTTATTTCGAATTTTGAAAGCTTGTGACAAATGTTGACGAGATAAATTTAATTAAGAGAATATAATTTAAATAAAACAATAGGCGATTAAAAATGACAATTGGATGATAGTATCCATAATTAATTGTTTGATATGGCCAGCCGTAGCGCATTACCTACTTGTTCTATATTTTTGACGCTTAATTGACCTTTCTGGCATCATCAATGGAGTCTGATCACCTTCCTCTGTGCCCCAACGCTCGGTTTGAGATCAACTCCGAAAAAGATGGATATCGCCCAGTGGTGACGGCGAATGGCTGTACTGGCGAGAGAATGGAGACGAGCTTCGAGTCTTTTGGCTCTTCTCATACCGTACGCCCTCTCCTACGCTGCAACAGCAAAATCCGCAACTGGGTGGAGTTAGGGTGCGGCTGTTGTGGTCGTGTCGGCAACGACTACACCTATTACTTCTGCCATGAATGCGACGAGAGCTTCCACAGAGAATGCGTGGAGTCTCCACCTGAGATGAACCACCCTTACCATCCCAGACACCAACTCCGTCTCTTCTTCTTTTCCGAATCACCCCGAATCTCATGCCATTGTTGCAGATTACTGCCCCCGGGTTTCATCTATCTCTGCTCGATTTGCGACTTCACCATGGATGCGATCTGTGCGAAGAAACGACCACTCCTCGCCATAGACCACCCGAAAATTCACGAGCACACGCTCTCCCTCTTCCCCAGGCAAGTTTCCTTTACCTGTAATGCATGTGCCCTCGTCAACGACGATGGCTGGCCTGTATACGTCTGCCTCCGATGCGATTTCATGATCCACAGAGACTGTATCTATCTGCCACGTGTCATCAAGATGTCCCGCCACCCCCACCGCCTCGCCTACTCGCATGCTCTTCCTTCCGGGGAGCCATCATCCTGTGGAGTTTGTCGCCGAGAGGTTAACATTGAGTTTGGAGGGTACACCTGCACAAAGGGCTGCTCTAACTTTGTTGCTCATTCGAAATGTGCGACGAGGAGAGATGTGTGGGACGGGAAAGAACTCGAGGGAGTACCCGAAGACGCAGATGCAATGAAAGACGTCGACCCTTTTGAGCAGATAGGGGAAGGGATAATATGCCATTTCAGCCATAGACACCATCATCTGAGAATCAACGAGGAGAGTCGTGTTTACGACGACAGCAGGTTCTGCCGGGCGTGCACCCTTCCTGTCCATTACGATGGCGGATTCTACAGCTGCATGCAATGTGATTTCACTCTCCATGAAAGATGTGCGAATCTTCCACGCAAGCTTCATCATCCGCTACATCCACATCCCTTTACCCTGCAAATCGACAACATCGGTGACTGGTTCGGCACAGGCTGTTTCATGTGTAATATCTGTCAGAGAAGTTGTTCTGGGTTCATGTACCAGTGTCCTGACGAGGATTGTGATTTCAAACTCGACGTAAGGTGCGCCTCCATCTCTGAACCATTTTCATTCGACGGCCATCTGCATCCCCTCTTCCTAACTTCGAGCCCAGGAACCACAAGTTCATGCCAGGTTTGCCGTTCAGAAGAAAGAAAGGTGCTGAATTGCATCGAATGCGACTTCACTCTGTGCATCAAGTGCGCTACTCTACCGTATAGGATAAAATACAAGCACGACGGCCATTTGCTCGCACTCGGTTATGGCGACGAGGCAAGTGGCATATACTGGTGCGAGGTTTGCGAAGAAGAAGTGAACCCGGAAGGTAAGCTATACACTTGTGATGAGTGCTGCCTCACTCTTCACGTCGACTGCGTGTTCGGGGTGGACAGTTATATAACGCCCGGCCAGACCATAGTTTACAAGTCTTTGGAGGTCGAGACTCTTCCCAACAACCGTGTTTGCCGACCGACTTGCAAGGTTTGCTGCCGTCGTTGCCAACACCGCATCGTTTTCAAAGCTTTACCGTCTCGATATGTATTCTGCTCTTTGGATTGTTTCTTGGATTTTAATAGAATTTGACCGCATGAAAGCTTTCATCTTTGAAGTCACGCCTCCATCATGTGCTGGGCGATTTGTTTATGTTTAATCTTGTTTAAAATTAGTAATATTTTTTTTTATATTATTGAATTATCCGTCACATTAATTTGTGTTTAAATGTTGAATTATAACTTTATATTTGTACGTCTTCGTATTTGACTAGGTAAGGCGGGCTAACCTCATAAATCGACAACAATTATTTTTTTTTTATATAGTAAAACAACGTGACTTAGATTAAATACTATTTTTTTTTAAATAATAGCAGCCACCAAACGAAATACCAAAACATAAAATTAGGATTTTGTAATTTATTATTGATGAAAAATAAAATAGAATAAAGGGAGTTAGAAAGAAGGATGGGTATTTTGTTTTAATTATTATGTTTTGTTTTCTAGAGTGGCCAGCTGAGTGAGTCACGTGTTAAGATGCGCAATGTACGGCTTAATTTCAGGTTTAAATTTTATAATATGCGGACCATTCATCTGTTTTATTTAGGAATAGGATTATTAATTAATTCCGGCTTGCACGATACCGATTTAATTACGTTAATTTACATAATTAACGATTAAATTTGTATTGCCAGATATATATTAATTTAATTACAGAATTAACGATTTTGTAATTTGTATATATATATATATATAATTCTAAAAAATAGACAGTGCTGTGGAAAATAATAAGTCAAATTTTGCAGAACCGTCATGAACATGAAACATAACTTGCAGCTACATAAAAATACAGAACATTGATTTGATTTTTTTTTTTTACATGTAGAATATACAATAATATTTGTATATGAAATAATGAAAGACAATGGAACAGAAGAAATTAGTGTGTCAGAGGAAAAATATATAATTTAAAACATAACCACGCCTTTTCTTTTTTAATTTGTGGGTCCATCACAATCAGTACACAGCAAACACTTGCACAAGATTACAATATCTGACAGCCTGTGGGTAACATTTTTATAACAAAAATAATAAATAAATATGGAAAGATATTACGAGATCTGAGAGTGTATCGCCCATGGAGTTTGAGCAGCTTCCTCTGTGCCCTGATGCCCGATTCAAGATCTATTTCCGACAATACGAAGACGAAGACGAAGATGGTTGTGTCATGGTCGGCAGCCGTCGTTGCTACGAAGTCGAAAATAGCTTCGAATCCGGTGGTTCCTCTCATACGGTACGTCCTCTCCTCCGTTGCTGGAACAAAAACGATGTCACGGATGCATATTGTCGGAATTGTGAAAGAAGAGGATCAGACGAAGAAGATGATATCTATTACTTTTGTAATAATGGCAACGTAATCTACCACAAAGAATGCGTGGAGTCTCGACATGAGATCAGACAACACCCTTATCATCCGAAACATCCGCTTCAGCTCCTCTGGACTTTCGATGATGCCCCCATCCCATGCTATTTCTGCAGGCGGAACGTCGGCCGGTCGTTTTACCGTTGTTCCACCTGCGATTTCTCCATGGATCCGGTCTGTGCGAATAAGCCGGCGCTCCTTTCCGTCGACCGCCGGAAAAGCCACGAGCATCCGGTCGCCCTCTTCTTGCCCAGACGCGTTTCTTTTACTTGCAATGCGTGCGGTCTCGGCAACGATGGATGCTCTGTGTATCTCTGTCTCAGATGCGATTTCATGATCCATATAGATTGCGTTTATCTACCATTCGTCATCAAGATATAACACCGTCTCTCTCGCACTTACGATCTTCCTTCCGGAGATTTGTCTTGCGGAGTTTGTCATCTGGTGGTTAACAACGATTACGGGGGTTATTCTTGCACAAAGGGGTGCTCCAGTTACGTCGCTCACGCGAAATGTGCCACGGGAAAACACGTGTGGGACGGGAAAGAACTCGAGGGAGTACCCGAAGACGCTGACATATTAAGGGATGTTGAGCCGTACGAGGTAATAGGGGATGAGATAATACGCCATTTCAGCCATAGACATCATCATCTGAGACTCAACGAAGAAAGTAGTATTTACGATGAAAGCAAATTCTGCCAGGCGTGCGTTCTTCCCATCCATCATGATGGTAGATTCTACAGTTGTACACTGTGTGATTTCATTCTCCATGAAAGATGCGCTAATCTTCCTCGCAGATTGCAACATCATCTGCATCGCCATCCGCTCACTCTGCAGTCCTACAATATTGGTTATGAACACTTTGGCAGGGCAGGGGTTTTCAAGTGTGACGCTTGTGCCCGATATTGCAATGGCTTCATGTACACATGCCCAGAAGAGGGATGCGATGGTTTCGGTCATATGTACGTTGCGCCGCCTCGATTTCCGAACCGTTTAGGTTTGAAGCCCATCCGCATCCCCTCTACCTCAGTGACCCAGCTGCCGAACATGGTCCATGCATGGTTTGCGGATTGAATGGAATAGATACGTTAAAATGTTTTGAGAAACACTGCTTCGGTTCAAGAGTCTGTTTATGCTTTCAATGTGCTACTCTACCGTACAAGATCAAATACAAGCACGATGACCATCTGCTCACTCTTCGTCACGGCGAAGAAGAGGAGGCAAATGGCGTATACTGGTGCGAGGTTTGCGAAGGAGAGGTGAACCCCGAAGGGAAATTCTATACGTGAGATGACTGCTGCCTCACTCTTCACGTCGAATACGTGTTCGGGAGAGATCCCTATTTCAAGCCCGGCCATACCGTGTCGTTTCAGGAACACGAGAGCGAGATTCTTCCCAATGGTCATGTTTCTCGTCCGGTCTGCATCTCTTGTGGCCGTCGCTGCCAGTACCGGGTAGTTCTCAGATTTGTACCATCCGATCAAGATGTATTTTGTTCATACATTTGTTTCGTGAAGTTTCTTTATCCTCCCCGCTTAACATACATAATGGAAGATGAAATTTAGTGACTGACTGTATCACTTCTATTAAACCCTTGTCTTCTTGAGGATTCAAGAACCAAAAACGGCGCCGTCTCACTAAAAGTAGTATTACATAACGTCAAATTAAAAAAAAAAGGTGAAAATAATGAAATAAAACCATGATCATGAATGATCTATGAGAAGAGATGGCACGCTCGTAAAAAGTATTATCCATGATCATGAATTCAAATTTTTATATAATAACACGACGTGACTAGATTAAATAATACTATTTTTTAATAAAATATTGGCGGTCACAAGGAAATACAAAAAATATAAAATTAGAATTTTGTAGTTATTATCGATGAAAATAAAATAGAATAAAGGGTGATGGCTATTTTGTTTTCATTATTTTATTGTTTTCTCGAGCTGGACAGGTAAGTGAGTCATGTGTTAAGATCCGCTAGAACTAAATAATATGCGGACCAGTCATCTATTTTTATTTAGGTATAGAATTTTTAATTAATTCGGGTTGCAATGATTACGATAATTTACAGCATAAATAATTATGATAATACTAAATATATATTAATTCAATATTAGAGAATTAAACCCTCAAATAACATATAATTCTAAAAAAAATAGAAAGTGATGTAGAAAATAAAAACCAGATTTTGCAAAACCATCACGAAATATAACTTGCAACTGTACAAAAATATAGAACACTAATTTGAATTTCTGTACATGTAGAATACCATTTGTATTTTAAAATAAAGAAAGACAATGGTGCATGGAAATTAGTGTGAGAGAGAAAAATATATTATATAAAGGATAATTTTGCAATTCTAAAAGATAGTTTGAAAAAAAAATCATTTTTATCACTTTTTTTGCCCTGCAAATAACCTAAAATTTCGTTCCTGGAAAGAGTCTTAATTTTTTATTTTATATAAAACAAAATCTAATTTAAAGGCTAATAATTTCGCTGTCCGGAAAAAAAATTATAAGTATATTTTTAAAATTAAATTTTTGTGGTCAAACTTAGCAATTAAATCACCCACCAACTGGGCTGGAATATTCTGCTTAAATTATTTCGAAGAAACATGGATGGAGCCGAGAGATTAAAATAAAATAAAATAAAATAGGAAGCTGTAGGTTGCAGACCAACATTATTGTAAAGACTAGCAAAAAAGAAGAAGAAGAAATGGATTCCATGACGAGATCTGAGAGGGCTTCATCCACAGAGTTTGAGGAGCTTCCTCTGTGCCCTTACGCCCGGTTCACGATCAACTCCGAAAAGGATGGATCGCGCGAGGTGAAGTGGCCGGGTGGGTATCGTTGCTACATGGTGGACACGGGCTTCGAGTCAGGCGGCTCCCGTCACTTCGTACGCCCTCTCCACCGGTGCCATAACAAGAACGCTCCCGCCGGGGAGGATTCATACTGTCATCAATGCGGACGAGATGGAGAAGATGAAGACGATCTCTATTGTTTTTGTGATGAATGCAACAGAATCTTCCACAGAGAATGCGCGGAATCTGCAACTGAGATCAAACACCCTTACCATCCCAAACATCGGCTTCAACTACTCTGGAACTCCGGTCGACCCCACAAGCTGTGCTATTGTTGTAGACGAGAAATGGGTACGTCGTTCTACCATTGTTTCGCGTGTGATTTCAGCGTGGACACGATTTGTGCTAAAAGGCCGGCGCCCCTTGTTATAGACCACCCAAAATGTCATGAACATCCACTCGCCCTCTTCTTCCCTAGGCAGGTTTCTTTTAGCTGTAACGCATGCGCTCTAGGCAACGACGGCTGCTCTGTTTATTTGTGCCTCCAATGCGATTTCATCATCCACAGAGATTGCATTTCTCTACCGCGAGTCATCAAAATATCCCGTCACCCCCACCGCCTCTCTCACACTTACGATCTTCCTCCTGGAGCATTGTCCTGCGGAGTTTGTCATCTAAAGATGAAGAAGGACTGTGGAGGGTATTCTTGCACAAGGGACTGCTCCACTTATGTTGCTCATGCGAAATGCGCCACGAGAAGAGATGTGTGGGATGGGCAAGAACTCGAGGGAGTACCGGAAGACGCTGATGTGTTAAGAGATGTCGAGCCGTACGAGGTAATAGGGGATGGGATAATATGCCATTTCGGCCATAGACACCATCATCTTAGACTCCACGAAGAAAGTAGAATTTACGATGAAAGCAAGTTCTGTCAGGCGTGCACGCTTCCTATCCATCGTGACGGTAGATTCTACAGTTGCGTGCAATGTGATTGCATTCTCCATGAAAGATGTGCTAATCTTCCCCGTAGATTACAACATCCGCTACATCCCCATCCGCTAACCCTACATGCGGACCGAACAGAGCTTTTCCAATGTGAGACATGTGTTCGATTATGCTGTGGCTTCATGTACGCCTGTCCTGAACAGGGGTGCGATGGTTTCAGTCTAGATACGCGTTGCGCCGCCTCGATTTCCGAGCCATTTAGGTTCGAAGGCCATCCACATTCTCTCTACCTTAGCGACGTTGGGAAATCTCCATGCATGGTCTGCCGAAGAAGGATATCAGGCCTTGTTTACGGAGGACGAACAATAGGCATGCTGAGATGTTTTGAGAAAGGCTGCCTAAGTAAGTGCGTCAGCTTGTGCTTCCAGTGTGCCACGCTACCGTACAGGATAAAATACGAGCACGATGACCATTTGCTCGCCCTTCGTTGCGCCGAGAAAGAAGAGGCGAGTGGCTTATACTGGTGCGAGGTTTGCGAAGGAAAGGTAAACCCAGAAGTTAGGTTCTACACTTGTGATGAATGCTGCCTCACTCTTCACGTTACCTGCGTGTTCGGGAGAGATCCATATATGAAGCCTGGCCAAACTGTATCGGTTCACGATCGTAAGATTGACATTCTTCCCAATTATAATCGCAGCATTTCTCGTCCGATCTGTAACACTTGCGGCCATCGCTGCCAATACCGCCTTGTTTTCAATGTTCATCAGTCTCAAGGTATATTTTGTTCTTTCCGCTGTCTCCCGTAACTAAAATATTTCGCTTTGATCAAAGGTGAGATGATTCAACTCGTAAACGGCGAGACAAAGTTCATTCCCAATCCAGGTTCGAGTTTTTATTTGTGGAGAGACATTTACATGGGTTTTTCCGATTCTCGGATACGTAATTGGATCAGAAATCCGGTGAACTTCCGGAATACAAAAAAAAAAAAAATCGGTTTGAAGGCCTCGCCAAACTAGTATATATTTGTGTTCTCTATATGTATTTACCCTTCTCTTGTTTTTATGTCTAATAAGCTTGTTGTCCAAAAAGGCATGGTTGTGTTTCATAAGGTCCATTAATCGAGTTTTCATTTGATGTTTTATTAGTGAAATTTATAAAAGGTTTCCTCCCTTGTTTTCAGATTCATAATATATGGAATACATCTAAAATCTCTGAAACTCGTAATATATACAACACATTTGGAATCTCATATATCATTTTTAGTTGGAAAAAATGGTAGACAAAATAGATCCCACACGTTTTAATAGGACTGACCGTTTCGGTTCGGTTCCAGAAACCGAAGCGAACCGAACTTTATAAAATTTCTGAAAAACCGATTTTTTTTTAAGAAAATCTATTTTTTTTAACAAAAGCCCAAACCGAACCGTACCAAAACCAAAACTAAACCGAACCGAATAATATACGGTACTAATTTGATACAAATTTTAGAATACTGAATAAACTATTTTCGAACCGAACCAAATCCTGAAAGGTCCACCCTACGATTTAAAAAACTATTATAGATTATTGCACCGAGGAAATATCGAAACGGCATTCAATTCAATAATATGAAAATTTGCAGCATTACACTCAAATATAACGGCCTTTATACATATTTTCAGCTTCAAATTCAAGAAAAAATTATTAAATTTTTATAAATAAAATTTCCATATAATTGATTAACTAACAAATTCGAAAATCAAAATTATATTAAAAGGATGGACCTAACTCATTATAAATCAATGATTTCAAAAAGATCAACGTTTGAAATTCAACGTTTGACAACACGAATATACTATATACCCAAATCAACTAGACGAAGAAAATTTATTACAAACAATACAGTAATATAATAGTAGGCACTGTGGTACATATATAATTTTAAAAATAATAATGTTTCCAATTCCAAGATTTAAAACCAAAAATATAGACATCTGTTGTAATTTTCAGACACTAAACGATTACAACTTACTACACCAACACGAGGAAAGAGTAGTTCACAGTAGGTTTGATTCAAACGTAAACAAGAAACCAGAAAATAAAATAAAATAATTAAATATAAAATAAATGTTGGTTCATCCACCATGAATCTACCTTTTCATCTCCTCTCACATTTTTCTCTCTTACCTTAGTTTTTTTTCCATCTCCATAACCTTTAAAAACCCTAAACCCTCCCAACAACATTTCTCCAACCCCTACATCACATTTCCAAAGATAATTTGCGGGGGTGAAAACATGAACATTTTCTCCACACTCGCGCTCGTTTTCCTCGGGATTGCGGCGATCGGCGGTTGCGATTGCAAGCCCGTTCAGTTTATTTTCGGGGACTCGTTGTCGGACGTCGGAAACAATAGGTATCTTCCGAGGAGTTTGGCGCAGGCGAATTTGCCGTTTTATGGCATCGACTTGGGAAATGGTTTGCCTAATGGAAGGTTCACCAATGGTCGGACCGTCTCCGACATCATAGGTAATGGTCATAAAACGTAATACTTCGAAAAGTCGGTTTTGTTCTTCTTTCCTTGTTCAAAAGATCGCCCATTGTTCTTCCTCAACCCTCCAATGAAAATTTTCTTTTTTACGGTTACCCATCAAAGACCACATGTTTATGAATTATTTGGTTACAGGTGATAAAATAGGGCTGCCGAGGCCAGTAGCATTCTTGGACCCATCACTAACCGAAGACGTGATTCTTGAAAAAGGAGTGAACTATGCCTCTGGTGGCGGGGGAATCTTGAATGAAACCGGAGGTTACTTTGTAAGTTTCTCTACCCCAAATTCCAATATCCGATCCGGGTTTTTGAGAACCGAGTTATTGCGAAAATAGTCGGCGGACCAAAGGGCGGAACGCCAACTAAATCGAGTTAATATATATTTCGTCTTATCTATAAGAATGGTTCAAAAGATTTGATGATGGGGAAATATTGTACGAATGATACGGTGCAGATTCAGAGGTTTTCATTATGGAAGCAGATTGAATTGTTCAAAGGGACACGAGATGTGATAAGAGCAAAGGTAGGGGAAGAGGAAGCAGACAAATTCTTCGGGGAGGCTCGATACGTCGTCGCATTGGGAAGCAATGACTTCATCAACAACTACTTGATGCCTGTCTACAGCGACTCTTGGAAGTACAACGATCAAAGCTTCGTTGATTACATGATGGAAACTCTCGAATCCCAACTCAAGGCTAGTACACATATTTATTTTTCTCTCCCTTTTTTTATATTTATATATTTCAATATTTTAAATATGAATAAATAAATTTGTTGATGAAAATGGTATACCATAGATGCTGCATGGCTTGGGAGCGAGGAAATTGATAGTGTTCGGGTTAGGACCAATGGGATGCATTCCATTGCAAAGGGTACTAAGCACGACAGGACAATGCCAAGACAAAGCCAACAAACTTGCCCTAAGCTTCAACAAAGCTGCTTCCAAACTGCTTGGAGAACTCGGTTCCCAACTCCCCGGAACGAGTTTCAAGTTTGGCGAAGCCTATGATGTCGTCAGCGATGTCATCTCCAATCCCACTAAATACGGTATGCAACGTTTTACATGCTCAATTATATCTATACCCTAAAACTCTTGTATGAACTTTTGGCCTATATATGGTTCTTTGGGTCTATCGAATTAGGATTTGAACATCAATTGGGTATCCGAAAATTTCAGGGTACCGAATCCGTATTCGAATGTTTCTGTTATTGAGATTTGAAACATAACCTCGTGTGTGTAGGTCTCTAGTTCCCGAGTTTTGTGTATCTATAAATTTATTGGGTATCATGAATATTTGAACCTTAATTTAGTAATAAAAAAAAACAAGTGTTATTTTTAAATTTTTAATAAAAACGTGATTATTTTTAAAATTTTCAGGTAATTAGTAATGCTTAGAAATATTAAAGGTAATTAAATAAAAATAGGAGATACTTTTATAATTATATCAAGTATTCACTCCAATACTCCATTCTCCGAATTGAAATACTCAAATACATACTCGAATTTATGGGTATTTTGTATACATTATCTGAATCCGACCCATATGATTCGGGTATTCCATTTTCGGCTAATTCTTAGATCCGGTCGGATCGGTTAACTTTGGTTAAAACCATAACAACAATCTTAATTCTTAAATCTTGTTTTTTGTTTGTGAAAACTGAGTAGGGTTCGATAACTCGGACTCGCCGTGCTGCTCATTCTATAGAATCCGACCGGCTTTGACGTGCATACCGGCGTCGACGCTGTGCAAAGACAGAAGCAAGTACGTGTTTTGGGACGAGTACCATCCCACGGACAAGGCCAACGAGCTCATCGCCGACGAACTCCTCAAGAAATTCAATTCCATGGGCATCGATTCCGACGCTCCTTCTCCGGCCCCCGATCTCGCCCCTTCTCCCGACTACTAACCTTTCCTCAACGATGACGAAATAACGATTTTTATCGTATGTATCTTGCGCATGAGTCTTTGAATGATTTTTGCTGTACGTCCTCTATGTTATTGCACCGTACGTTTTGTCATGGTGAACTTTGTATTTTTTATCGAAATGTGAGTATATATGTTAATGTATATCTTGACAATCGGACATGGTGCTATTTTTTTTAATAATTAGTAGATTCCGGTTTTTGGTCCAACTATATCTTCAAAAAAAATCGGAAGAATAGAAGTCGAACTTGGGTTAGGAAGAAGCTTTAACTTTCTCTTACCGGTTGAGTGAGCCAATTTTAGGTGATATATTGCTACTTTAATAGAGATTATGTGTGTGATTTGTGCCAAATCTTTTAAAATTGAGCCTAATTAAAGTTCTTAATTAGTATTAGTAGACAAAATATTTTGGCATAAATTATGTTAAAATAATAAATTGAGCCTAATACTGATTTGTGCGAAATCTTGGGTTGTGATGATTGATGAGAATTGTTAGGTGATTTTTTTTTTGTGCAAACTTTTTAAATATAATTTTAGTTGAATTCTATAAGTACATTAAAATAATAAAAGAGGACAAGTCATTACTAGTTCGATTTATTTCAAATCATGATTGAGATCTTATTACGAACAATTTAAATATTGTGGCATAAATTAATTATGTTAGAATAGGATAATTATGTGAGGAGATGAACCATCAATTCCGCATTATATCTTGTGCGAATTTAATATTTTGGACAATGGAAAATGACAAGAAGTTCATCTTCCACTTTCTTCCTCCACCAAATAAAACAATGAGAACGGTGATGAATAAAAAAAAAATCTCAGGACTTTGCTGTTTTGTGCTCTAAGTGGTTTACCTAACACAACCCAAGTTCATGAACTTGTCTATTAAGCCACAAACACTATATATATATATATATATACACGAGATGTGATAAGAGCAAAGGTAGGGGAAGAGGAAGCAGACAAATTCTTCGGGGAGGCTCGATACGTCGTCGCATTGGGAAGCAATGACTTCATCAACAACTACTTGATGCCTGTCTACAGCGACTCTTGGAAGTACAACGATCAAAGCTTCGTTGATTACATGATGGAAACTCTCGAATCCCAACTCAAGGCTAGTACACATATTTATTTTTCTCTCCCTTTTTTTATATTTATATATTTCAATATTTTAAATATGAATAAATAAATTTGTTGATGAAAATGGTATACCATAGATCATAAGATCTTTCGAGATTCTTTGTTATCCGAACTTGCAATAAGATATAAAAATATCTATAAAATGTGGTTTTATGTCAATTTTAAATTAGAATTTTAGCATCAAACACTCTTTGGTGCTTCCTTTCATTTTGACTAATCCAAATTTATTCGTTTCTTTTTATGAAATGATAACTTGTATTCAGTATTCATCAAAAGCTAACGAAGTTCGGTCAAGATCGATTCACATTGCATATCTCATAAGGATGAACAAACGAATCGAAAACCAGAAATCTCCGGCTAGAATTAATTTGTTCTGTAATAAACATTTTTTTTTATAACTTATTGTTCTAATAAACTTAAAAGATGGACATTTTTTTTCTCCTCTGGTGTTTCAAAATGGAAACAACTCGATGTATATATAAATCGACATGTAACACAAATGATTAATAGCCGTCACTGAATTAGATCTTTAGATGTATATTACGTTAATTAAAGTAAGTTTGGGTTCTATACACCTCACGTTTTATTAAAGGGAGAAAAGAGGGTACAAAATATCGCCTCCAATATTATATATATATATATATATATATATATATTGATGTTTTCATAAGAAGATATCGTTGATAATTATTACATTATATATGCCTAATATACGACATATATAATTCAATTAGCAATCTATACAACCTCGGTTGGACTGTGGTCGAGGAGTGTGACGGTTATTCGCGCCAGATCCCGGATAGTCGTTCATCTCCACATCCATTCTCCGGTCGATGGTTCGCCGTGCCACGGAACCGGTTTCATCCTCTACCTTTAAACGTGAAATTCTGTTGTATCAGGATTGATTCATTGACAGTTGGATGTTTGATGTTTACACCCCCAATATATATGCATGTTTATACGCGCGTGTGCGTGTGTGCATGTGTATCATATATATGTATATATAGTTGATTTACCGAGTGGTTGATCTTATGCTGAAATTCTTTAGCATTTGTTTCATAGTCGAACCTTCCCAATCCTGCGATGGACAAACAATCATATAAATATAAAGAATATGTCGATGTTTCATAAAAATAATAATTTATATGAGATTCGTTTCTAACAATTTTAGCGTTCATACAGATCGTTCTTCTGCGTAAATGTCAAACATGTGTAAGAACAAGAAATTTGACAAGCGTAGAGAGAAAATATTGAACAATAATTGAAAATATATATATATATATATATATACACACACACTACTTACTTGCAGTGATTAGGATGAACTGTTGCGAGAAGATCAAAAGAGACAAAAATGATAAGACTTTGAATTTCCGACAAGAACTCTTCGCCATGAACGAGATATTTTTGCGTTCTTTCTTGTAAGTTTTGTGGAGCTATCCAAGATATAAATAATAAAAAGAGCTCGTGGAAATGAATATAAAGTGGAAATAAATAAATAATATAGAGGAAGTTTCTGACTTCTTTGGTGACCGTTGATTGTGGAGAGATCACCTCACCAAAAAAAATAAAAATAAAAAATAAAAAGATTTTTGAGCTGTAGACCACCATGATTAGTGATTGAAGGATCCGAGAAAATTCATTACAATATCAAAATAAAAGAGAGACTAAAAAAAGAAAAAAAGAAATTGGAGCTAATTGTAACCACAAACTTAAATGCATATACATTTTATTTTTTTGTAAATAGCATACAACTTACTACCTTCGTACCAAAAGCAAGGATTCACAAAAAATTATGATTCAAGATTTCTTTAACATACAATTCATGGTTATTAACGTACTATATATATATAACGTCCTTTTTTTGACAAGAATAAATTATTTCTATCATTAACGTACCCAATTTTATCCATATACATGTTAAACTATGCTTAATAAATGTATAGTAATATTTTTCTTATCCTTACAAACTAATTTAGCATGCATGTCGTCTCTGTGGATCCATATGGGCCATGAAATTGTTTAATGGGCCTAAGACAGACTCGTCAAGAGTTTCAGTTTCTGCTTGCAGTTTGCCCTAATTTCACCGCATCTGTTCCTCTATTTATACATCGATCCCTTTCACGCCGGTTCTCAAAAACCCTAATCGTGCGCCTCTTTGATCCTTCAAGGGCTTTTTGAAGATTGGATTTTGATCTTGCCCAGGACCTTCGATCTTATGGATCTTCATTCGTTCTTCCATTCTCATTGCTTTTCTTCATTCCCTCTGGTTTCTGTTATTGGTTGATTCTATGCCTGTGATGGTGTTAAATATACTTTGAGAGTTTAATCTCCCTGAAAAGAATCGAAATCTGAGGCTTTTCCTATTTGATCTGATTGGTTTTCTATCTTGTGTTGTGATTTGTTTCGGGTGCCATTGGTTTGATTCGTTTATGTTTTTGTGGCGTCTTTGATGATTAGTTTTTATAGTCTTCTGCTCTAGAATTACAGTGATTTCTTGTGATTATTTCTTACATTTTCCCGTGGAAACTTATTGTCGGTTTAATTTCTGTTAGACCCATGACGTCCTCGTTAATTCTCGTCTTGATTACCATGATTCAACTGAGAACAAAAACTGTTCTTTTATTTGATGGCTGCTCTGTTTTTTGGGACATGTTATAGATTTTGAAGTTATGGAGGTTCTTCTGTAGAGTGCAAGTGACGATGAAACAGACAGGGACATCAGAATCTCTCCGCTTCGGAGATTGATGACTTGTCTAAAATGGGAATCTCTCTGATGCACTGTAGGAAACGAATCCTTCCAGAAAGTTTCAATCTTTATGTTTCCTGTCTTGTTGTTTAGGATTTGTTTGGGTGGAGTTCTGTTTGCTGATGAGTTACTTTTCTCAGTTGCCCTTACTATGTCAGATGACACTGACTAGTCATCTCAAAACCCTCATTGTGTTGTTGTTTCACCAAAGCTCTACTGTGTAGCTGTCGCTTGGAACTGTATGTTCATGTCCATCAGCGTCCATTGTATGTTTTCATAGAAAAGATTCTAAGCTCCAATGCATCTCTACTGGATCCCAATTGTATCATCTTCATCAGTTATGGTGTAACATCCTTGTTGGCTGTAAGGATTACTTACATTGATGTAATAGCTGCCGTATGGCACGATTCTCATTCCTTTTGTTATATTTCCCAGAAGCCATTTTCATCAACTCCACGGTGTGCCTCCGAGCCAAAACCGACCCATCAGGTGAGGAAAAGTTGAAATTTATGAAGATCGAAATGGAAGGAAGAAAAGGGTGCAAATGCAATGCGGCAAATTGAGCGAAAGTCTCTGACTTTGGTGGATCCGAAGAACAACCAGAGAAATTATCTGCAGAAGATACTCAGAGCTTTTGGGTTTTGAAACTAAAAAAAAAATTAAAGAAAAAAAGAGAGTAGAAAATTCCTTTTCTGTAATCAATTTAGATTTGACAAATTTGACAAAAATAAAACACGTTTTATCTTTGACAAAAAAATCAATTTTTACATTTGACAAAGACAAAAGCTCTGTTTTCGAACCTTCGACGAGAAACGCGCATTTTAGCAGAGTTGTTGCTAGCATACGCCAATCAATCTCCTATTAAGCCACGCAACAACCAAGAAATGCGTCGTCTACGGTTTCAAACTCACCCACCAAACAATTTTTCCCCGAAATTTTCTCAGAGAAAGTGCCTCCAAATCCCCAAAACCATGAGTCGCCGAACAGGATTGTTCGATCTCGAGAATCACTTCG
This sequence comes from Tarenaya hassleriana, assembly GCF_000463585.1. Taxonomy (NCBI): domain Eukaryota; kingdom Viridiplantae; phylum Streptophyta; class Magnoliopsida; order Brassicales; family Cleomaceae; genus Tarenaya; species Tarenaya hassleriana. The sequence continues at coordinate 5,869,895 of NW_010965372.1, read as the reverse complement.
CCTTCTATGGCGCCTACCACAACAACCCAATCAACGTTCTGATCCACATCCTGTTCGTTTGGCCGATCTTCTTAACGGCTCTCGTTCTCTTCTACTTCACGCCATCGATCCTCGATCCCTCTCGATTCGGGTTTCTCCAATCGCTGACTTTCGATGGGGTTCTTCGTTTCAATTTCGGGTTCCTCTTCGCTTCGGTTTACGCTCTGTTCTACTTCGCCATGGATAAGAAAGCCGGGTCGTTAGCTGCTGTGATGTGCTTCGCATGCTGGGTCGGTTCTAGCTTTATCGGTGCTCGATTGGGTTATTCTCTTGCTTGGAAGGTGCGGATTTCATCCATTTGTGAATTCGATGAGTTTTGGGTATTGCAAAGTTTTCACATTTTTGTGCGAATCTGCGTGTAGGGGCATATTTATAGGTCCATGTGTTAACATGAGAATCCCTACATACATTTATTACTCATGTTCCTCCATACGTTGACATGAGAATCCCTATATTCAATTTATTTTTTATAGCTTGTGTTAATGGAAGAAATTGATTGACATAAAAAAAAAATGGGTATTCCTGATGTTGAGTTGAATCAGTTTCTGTCTTAATCTCAGCTTCAATCTCATGCTAATCATGTCTTTCAGTTCGTTCCTCTTCTGTTTTGCTTTGATTTATTTCTGTTGAAACCCTTGGCTACTGGTTTGAATGCTATTTATGCTTGCAAGTGTTCCTGGGTCCTGGGTCCTGGGTCCTGGGTCCGTCCGTTCATTAACTCAGAATGTGGGTTGGGCAGTTTCTCTGAACGCTTGTGGTGGCCCTTCATCTTTGAAGAACTTGCAATAGATTTTGTTGTTCTGAATGTTGGAAGCATGTGGGTTTTGTTGAAAAAGAGTTCAGCTTTTGCTTGAGTCTAGTTGTCTCTGCATCAGGAGCACCGGCATTGAATCTGTCCGGGAATAGATAGTTTTCTTGACCACGACGTTTCTAATGGTTTCAATAAAGATTGGCGTCGCTAAAATGGCTACAGAGTTTGTACAGATTTTGTTATATTCGACTGTCATCTATTGCTTATGGAGGATTCTGCCATTGTAAACTATGGACAGAATTCTATGGAAACGCCATATAGTGATTTGATGATAGCCTATTAGATATCTGTTTGTTTTTCTCCAATTCATCCAAAACCCATGATCTCTAAAAGTATGAGGTTATGCCTTGTGATGTGATGACAAGAACTTAGATTCATTTGTTTGTTTTCTGAAAAAAAATTCGGTAAATGTTTCTTTCAGCAGTTTCCTTCCTTTCCTTAACATTTTGTTGAAACAAAGCTCAAGCTTTGGCTTCGAGAGATAGTTGTAAGTTGTAACTCGGACCATTATGTATAGCGTTGGTGATACGAAAACTGATATGCATTCTGAATCGAATATGGTTGTTGTCATGTATTATGCAACTTCTTAGTTTGTGTATATTCGGCGGTGTTAATCATCCATGGCCATGTCATGCGTTTATCATATAACAATCTGACATTTCGGTTTCAGGTAGTCCTAGCATCTCAGTTATTCTGCTGGATTGGGCAGTTCATCGGTCATGGCTTGTTCGAGGTAAGTCATTTGCTTTTCAAAATCATCTTCTCGGTTCCTTCTTTCTCGTCAATGCCCTCAAACCCTGATCTTGCCTGTTTCCAGAAGCGAGCCCCGGCCCTTCTGGACAACTTAGTACAAGCATTTCTAATGGCTCCTTTCTTCGTCTTGCTTGAGGTGAAGCTTTTCGTTCTGTTTCGTTTTCTCCCCTTTTCGCCCTTTTTCTTGAATGCGTTAACGAGAACGAAAACGTGACAAAGGCAGTGGCTTGTGCAATGCAGATCCTTCAGTCGGTTTTCGGGTACGAGCCATATCCCGGGTTTGAAGCTGCAGTCAAAGGCAAGATAGCAAACGACCTGAGGGAATGGCGGGAGAAGAAGCAGAAGAAGAAGATCACTTAGAAGGACTTTTACCTTTGCTTTCTTCTGTATTCCCATCCGAAGCCTTTGTTGTTATGATTGTGTTGCAATCATTTGGAAATCGAATCCCTATATTCACAAGTGTAGCTGTGACTTATTTGAAAATAATTATGTAAAATTAATGTGCTTCAAATCATGAACAGCTCCTAACAACATTTAAAGTTTGACAAATATCAGTTTTACCAGCTTAATCGAAACTTGATTTCACTTTTTCACTATGGTCTGGTAAATTTTAAAATAAACTGTAGAAGTTATTCAGCTGTGTACATAATGAACAATTTGGGTAAATATATATGGAGCTTTCAAACACCATCTATACATATCTCTACAAGATTCTCCTCAGAACTAAAATGATAATATGTCAAAATATCTCACTGTATTCCTGTACACACACATATATATATAAACATATGCTGATATACATATAACATATGTGTATATATATATATGTGTACGTATAAAACGACAAATTATATGGATGTTGCATGGCAAAAGGAGGTGCGACAAATCTCTGGTTCGGATTCGGGCACACATGAAAAGAAAGAGGCGTGCATGTTTCCCCTTGATGATACGCACCACGCTCACGGGTTTCATCTTTTTCTGACTTTTCTCTTTCTATTTTTTCTCATAAAAATATTTTTTTTTTTTAAAAGAAGAAAGATAATTATTAATTAGGGTAAAGGATGCATTGGGAGCGCGAATAAAGGGGAAACAGAGAGACAGCAAAGAAATAGAAAAGTACGAATTACAAGCGTTCATCTTTTTTTTTTATAAAAAAAATCTAACCTTAAACTTTTCAAAAAAAAAAAAAGAGTCTTTTCTTGCTTCGTAGTTCGTCCATCTAAAAAAAAAAACTTTGGCGGGTTATTTTAGATAGTCCAAACTAATTAACTCGCGAGTCAAATACGTAATTAAACAACACAATTTAAATACTAATATTTTTAAAAAAATATTAAAAATTAAAAATTTAAGCAAAATAAGTCAAATACCTATTAAAAACACAACTTTAATACAAAAAATATTTTTTTTTTTAAAGTAAAATTTAAAAATATTTTTCCTTTGACTCACGGGTATTCCCGCGTTCGACTCGCAGCAAGTTGGTTCGTTTGTCTATTTTATTTTTTTTCGGACTCAAATTTTCTAAACTTGATTCGGAAAAGTACGAGCTAACTCACGAACCGGATTCATGTTAATTGACAACCCTAATCCAAATGGGGGAATGGATTGAAGACATAAAATCAGATCAATTGTATGAGTTTGGTTTCTTCACAATTTTACGGGTCGTCTCCTCAAAGGTGTGAGCGTATCTTTGTTCATTCTTTTCAGCGCGAACGTTAAGGGTGGCCGAATATTCTGGAATTTCGAACCATTTGACCAAAATTACTATATTTGGTTTATCACGTTACAAAATATCATATTATATAATTCAAAGTATCGCACCATGCAACACATTTAACACAATATTAAAAAGGAAAACGTAAATTTTTCTCATGAATTTATGGAATATTCAAAACGTTTTTAAGAATGCCAAAAACGTGCAATGCTGCGTGTGTATAGCATTTTTCACATGTTCGTATATAAACAATGTCGGGAGATATATAGCTTATGATTATATATATTTTTTTAATTAATTGTTTGTTTGATACAAAGCTTTTCCACTATGTGTTGGTATTTCATCAACGCCATTGACAGAGACATTAGGGTTTTCATGATAAAACAAACTAAATAATATTAATACACAGTAAAAAAATATTATGTTTTTAATAATTTTGAATATACTGACATCCCATGATTTATATACCAAAACTTTCTTCACAAAGCTAGGTTACATGCCCATGGCAACGAGGGCAGAGATCATATCGCATTATGAACTCCTAAACCCTAGTTCGTGCATTGGAAACCAGGCTTATTAATATATATATATATATATATATATATATATATATTATCCAGATGTTACGATCATTCATCTTGTTTTTTGGATTATGTTTTTATTTGGGTTAAATTTTTTTTGTTCTTATTCTTTATGGGTCATATTTCATTTTCGCTTTGAACCACAGAAGACTTCCCCAATCTTTGTCTCTCGTTCCGGTTTCAAATGGGGTTATCAAGGAAAGAAGAAAAAAAGATTTGTTTTGCGTTCTTTCTTGATGCCCTTTTTGTTCTTAGTTTGATCTTCTAAATCTTGATACATCTCTTGGGGTGTGAGGAATAAATAAATATCATGAGATTGTAGTCCAAACAAAGGTTCAATTTAAATCATCGAATTCCTTTGTTACAACTCCGGCAAGAACCCACGCTCAAACTCCAAACATTCTAACTTCAAAACACCCACAACTGTTAACGACGATATTACTGTCTTTACATATATTTTAATATAAAATAAAACATTTGGAAAATTCTAAAAAGAAAATATTTAATCTTCTATTCTTATAACGCCATCGTCGCGGCCACTACCGTCATTGTCTTTGCCCTCATCCATCCATTTCGCCCTAATATTAATCGATTTGATTCTGGTTTTTTATTAAAAGAAAAATAGATTTTTATAAAGAAAAATGTTTTTTCAAGTTTTATTAAATTCGGTTTCGAAAAATTCGATTTTTCTAAAATTAATAGCATTCAAAAATTTTAAACGGTTCAGATAAACTAAATACTGCATTTTTCGGTACAATAAAATTCGATTCCGAAAAATCGAACTGAAAAGATCTCTATGCATGACTATAAAATCCCTATAACGTTATCAGTATAAATAGATTCTTCGTTTAATAGAATATAAGAAAGTATGGAATAAATAAAATTACTCGAGGAGGCAAACTAAGTGGGTCCAAAAATGTGGGGTGTCATTTCCACGTAGGTATGGGATTTCTGAGGCTTGACACGACAGAAGGAGCAAAAGTGTTGATAAATTATTATTCTTATAGTAAAAAAGCTAGAAGATAATTCGAAGCTTTATTTTTCTATTTTGGATGTCAAGTAATTTTTATGTGGTTCACAAAGAGACACGTGTCCCATGAATGCTTTGGCCTTTATTGTCGAAGGACAGTGTATTATTTAGAGGTTCTTTTGCTATGATTGAATTCAATGTGAAATCGATATGATTGCACTAGGTTAAAAAATTTAAGAGAACAATGAAAATGATTAAAAAATATATCAAAATTATTTTGATGATCAGTAAAATCACAAAATTTGAATACTATTTCAAATTTTAGATGATTTCAATTTATCAACAAGATGGATGATTTTGTGATATAGTTGGAGAGAAAATTTTAAACTTAGAATATTTTTGTCATAGATGTTTTAGAACTATCCGTTATAATATTCAATCCCTTATAGATGCTGTAGAACAAATTTTGTTAAATTATACTCTTTCTAATTCAAAATATTTGTTGTTTTAGATTGTTTCACATTTTTTTTAAGAAAATATATCAAAAGTCACGTATACTTTTATTTGATGATAAAAACAATGCAATCATTAATAATGTATTGAAATTTGGTAGGGATAAAATTGGAAACTATTATAAAAAAAATGACAAATATTTTGAAACATAGGAAATAACCTAAAACTACAAATATTTTGAAACAGAGAAAGGGAGTAAAACATTGTTTTTAATTAATATCTACTAATAAATATATTTATTGCAACTCAATGATACAATATTTCTATTTAAAATTTGGAAAAATTATAAAAAAAATTACTTTCGGTATCCAATAAAAAAAAACGACATGATTCTACTTTTTCTCTCAACTCCTTCGGTGATGCATCTTTTCATCTAAGCATGGTATACTGTGCAAAAAAACGTACAATAAAAATATCTCTTGATGAGGAACATATTAGTCTCGAAAGATTTAAAGGTATCGCTTCATAATTACACGTCGTTTATGACATCTCCTGATATATTTAAAAAAAACATCGTCTTAAAAAATTCAAAATATCTTTATAATTAGGGTTTTTAACTTTCATTTATATGGTCGATGTGTTATTTTTTTCTCCTATTTAGGAACGTAAGGATTTGTTTTTTGGGAAAAGATCATAACGGAATTATTTTTTAAAATTATAAAAATAATCAGAAATAATTCTAAACTTTTTTAAATACAAAATATTTAAAATTTAATAAAAACTGAACTGCCACATCAATCAATTTATAAAAATAAACATGTAAAAATACATATATATACATAAACAAAATCACATATATATCACATACATATATATATCCACACAAAATAATATTAATTCTTTTATGTATATGTATACAATAATATATGCGCATATACCTACGCATCCATATATATATATATATATATATTATCATGAATTTGTGAACCACAATATCGGACTCACGTTCAAACAAAAGATAATTATGAGAATCTATAAAGTATCCATTAAAATAAAATAAAAAACAGGAGAGATGTTCATGAATCACACCAAGTCATTCGCCCTAACAAGTCTAACATAATCATTAAAACTTTTTTAATATTTGAAATTCCATTTTCATTTAGTTTTTTAGTATTTCTATTATTTTTGATATTTTAATTATTTTTATATCTAAAGTATTTATGATTGTTTATCTTATTATATATATATATATATATAACAAGTCCTAGATTAAATTTGAAAAGGATACAATTAACTATCATAAGCTTATAATCACGTATTGACATATAGATTTCCGTTTGGATTAAGTTCCGTTATTTTGTAATTATTTTTTAATTTAAAATTAATTTATTTTAAGTTAAAAAAAATTTATATTTGAATTCAGTTTTTATTAATAAAAACAAATATTTTCTAAAATTTCATTTGTTAATTATTTTTATATTCAATTTAAATAAAATTTATAAAATTTCTACCAATTTAATTTTTTTATATAAAATTTGAATTAGATATATCTACTACTATTCAATTAGAATCATTCGGTCTTGTATAATAAAAGTAAAATCGTCGCCATGTTTACTAAATTCATCGTTCTAATAATGTCAGAGCAGGAACTGTATAAACCCTACAGCGAAAGAATAATAAGTACACACGTTTTCGAGAACCATTGAATCTATCGACGTCAGACAACTTTTGACCAAACGGTACGTTCACGTATATTACATAGTAGCATAATAGTATTTAATTAATGCCCCCAAAAAAAGCATAATTATCATAACTCAAAAATCCGACGTGGAAAAAATTTCACGAATGGTCACATCAAATGAGGCGACCAATGTCATCGATCTCGTACAAATCAGAACTGTATTGACCGCGCAAAGTTGACGTGTCGAGATACATGAACGAGTCACACCCGTCAAACGACGTCGTTGTGGTGGAGATATCTCCGAACCCTTCAAACGACATCGTTTCATCCATAAAACTGAGCTTCTCCATGCAGCAACCTATGTCCACGTCACCACCTATGTCCATGTCATCTTCGTCCCACATTAGAACATCCATCTCGTTATCGTTCTTCTCACTCTCTTCTTCCTGGTCGTGACAGTTCACCGTCACCGTCGCCGTCTCCGGCGTCTGTGACAAAATCGTCTTGAGGTCAAAACTCCGTCGTCGCACACCGGCGGCGAGTTTGTTCAAGAGCCGAGCAGAGCCGGAGGAGGAAGAAGAGCATGAGCTGGGAGTCACGGGAGAAGTCGCCGTCTCCGTCGCCGAAGACGAAGAGCTTGTCGTTGCTCCGGTGACGTTGAAGGGTTCATGGGTCATTGGGTCGATGCCATTTCTTGCAAGTCTCTTCTTGAGACAAGAGTTCCAATGATTCTTGATGTCGTTGTCTGTTCTGTTCGATAATTGCTTGGCTATGGCTGCCCACCTTTTTTTAAAATGGAAATGGAAGAATTAAAAAAAGAAAAAAGAATAAAGCTATGCAGAAATTAATTCATAAACTTTAAAAGTATAATAATAATCCAAATAGTTTATAAAGTTTACAGAGAATAACTCATAAACTTAAATAGTTAAAATTACTAGGACATAAAACTGAAGGGATTTGGAAATAAAAAGTTAAAATATGAATTTAAAAGTATCATAATTCAATTTTGTAAAAAAAGAATTCATCAATTCAGTTTTTCGATCTCTCACATTCAAAAACTATCATAATTCAATTTTATAAGTTTCATTTAAAAGTATAAATGAATTTATAAATTTCCCGTTTGCTACAAATAATGTTTTGACATAGTTGTTAAAAACCATTTGTAAATTCATAAAAAAAAAATACTGGAATAGTCAGAGATTAATATTACGATACTGAAAATGATTTGCCTGAGGTGGCATGTAATATTCCTGCAACGTCATCATCACTCTGATAATGTCCACATTAATTAATTTTTGTTTTATAGCGGTTGATTTTATGTCTAAAAATCTTTTGTTAATGTGAATTTTTATTTTCATAATTTTATCGATGCCGAAAATAAAATGAACGAAAATGAAATAAATGGTTTTACATGTCTTGAGTCTTTTTCTGTACGACCACATGTAACATATAACCAAAAAAGGGCCGATTCATAAAAGTCATATGACCCTTTTTCTTTTTTTGTAATTTTGGATGCAAAAACGAAATATTATGCTATTATGGTGAGGAGTAATTTTTTTAAGTAATAAAGGTAATACCCTTCGTTTTACAACTTTATATATATACACACATACATATGAGTGTAGTGTGTGTGTGTACTTATACATAAGATGATTTATTGACAGGTTGAAATAATTTATCTTTTTGTTTTTGTATTGGTTATAAATATGATAATTAAGATGATTCACTATCACAAGACAAAATACTGTTTGATATGTCCTAATGTTCATAATATCGTCTCTTTATGCCTCGCCAATAATTTTCAATTGAATAATCATAAAAAAAACTATGAAATATTTGGTTAGACTGTAAATAACCTACTATATATATATATATATATATTTAGAAGTCTAATATTATTTCGATGGGATATAAAAGGGTTAGCGCGAAATTAAATAATTAATTATGTAATAATAATTACCTGTTTCCAAGAACGGCATGAAGTTGGATGATGGCTTCTTCTTCTTCATGACTGAATTTGCCTCTCTTAATCCCCGGTCTCAGATAATTAAGCCATCTTAATCTGCAACTCTTCCCGCATCTCTGAAGATCTTTCACATTACATTTTAAAAAACATATTTTTTCAGTCAAGATTCACACTTTTTGGATGGTGGAAACAAGAAATTGCAAATATATAAACTTTACGAAATTCCAACATTTTTTATTTTGGACCCATACATTTGGCAATAAATTGTATAATACAGTGTGTAGATCCTTATATTATTAATTTAAAGTATTATTAATACATTCCTAGAGAATTTTGTTGAAGTTCTCTGCAACATTTATAGAACCACGTGTTTATATTCGTGCACAGATACGGATATTTATGCATGAATAAAACACGAAATTATTGTCTAAATAAATTTTCAAAAAAAATCTCCTTTAAGGGATCAAATTTTTTTTTTTTTTACTATTTCATGAAATTCTAAATACACTCTCACAGATCTGTGTGAGGAGATTCTGCGTGTATATAAGCATATATTTTTTCTATAAAATGTGAATGTTTACACTGGAAATTTTACTTTTACAAATGGACTAATATCATAGTTAAATTTGTTTTCTCTAAGATTAAAAATTTCTTTACCCAAACAACAAGAATGAGATTTCCAAAAAAAAATATCGATATATATATATACATATATAATTTAGATCTATATACAAAACGACAGCACACACATGTATAGTACATACTATCTGTACGTTAGAATTTGTGTGTGGATGTTTATACATACATATAAATTCATCTGTGCATACACATTACAGAGATGAAGATGAATGCATATATGATATATCCATGTGTTTATGTATATGTGTAAATATAGGTGTATGTATATACCGGCTTTCTGGGGAAGCGAACGCCAATCTCCGATGCCATGTTCGTTGATGAAAGCGACGAGTTTCTGGTCTTCCTCCGTCGTCCACTCCCCTTTCTTCATGCCGTCGGCGTCGAACCACGTCGTCCTGCCCATTTTTTTCCGGCGACTGGAACCAATCGGAGATCGACACGTGTCCTTCTTAGATAAAGACGCTTTTTTTTTTTAATATTTTTTCTGAATTATCTGAGCCTCTCTCTCACTTGATTGGCAACTGAAGATGCGGTGAGTGAGTATATGTGGACATATTTATAGTCCATTCTTATTTGGATTTTATTTTCTCATGGTAGATTTTTTTAATTAATGTTTTTTTGGAGAAAAATAATATTTTATTGAGAGGAGAATAAAATATTAGCAAAGTTTTTCTTTTTTTTTCGTACTTTTATTTTTCTGAGGTACAATCTCCACTATTTTTGTCTTTAATGTAAATTCGAATCAATTTTTAGTCGCCTGAAAACAATAACCCAAGACATTACAAATAAATTAAATGTAGATTACAAAACATGATACCCATCTAACTCTAGGTATCATGATTCATGAATACGTAAAATATCGAGAAAATATCATGTGAACTATTGTATAATTTATTTTTCAAATTATTAAATATAGTACTAACAAAACGTGTATGGAAAAATCCGCGTAAGTACCATTTTTTTTTTTTTGTATTTTAAAATAAGAAGGGTTTTCACATCACTCAGTAAGTATTTACCGCTGAAAAAAAATCAGAGATAATTATAGATTTATAGTACAAAAAAGCCTGGCATAATAATAACGCAAAACAAAGGGAGAAAAAAAAAATCAATCTCAGTAGCTCTCGCTCTCTCTCGATTTTTGGGATACAGCCGGTTCTTTGTGTTGAACCGGTTGTTGAAATTTCGATTGCATTGTTCGGTTATCATTCGGGTTTGTATTTGGTTTATCGTTAATTCCATTCGGGTTTGAATTTATTATAGTTCTGATATCTCAGTTTCTCTTTTTGTTTTCGGTTCCTACTTACCAAAATTATAACATGTGCGAATTAAATCATTGTGGGGTAAGTGACATTTACCATCCACACCGAGTCAAGTAAAAACTTTACTGTTTTCACATTTATTGATTGCGAAAAAACATTTGGATTTTTCCATTTTAAAATTTAAATTAAATTTCGATATATATATACACACACACACATAATGGTCACTCGGCTTACCGAGTATCTGTCTCCTGTGGATAACTCCACCGAGAACATCTTTATCATGATTTGCCTTTTTTTTTTCTTTTTCTTTTTAATGTGCGACATGATAGAAGATTAATAATTTCCTTTTTTGAGTTCACACGGTGAGGGTTTTAATGTCGGGAAAAAAAATCTATTTTTCTTTTATTTACACGACGTCAAATAATCTTTATTTTTTTCTCTTTTTATTTATTTATTAAGATTTTTTGTTGTGCATAAAATTGGAAATGTCATTTTGTATTTTACGAATATAACGAATTTAGGAGAAATGTCATGAATTTGATTTAGGAGAGTTGTCTCTCATCTGCATTTTGTATTTTACGAATATAACGAATTTAGGAGAAATGTCATGAATTTGAGTTAGGAAACTTCTCTCTCATCTGCTTTCGCAAATTTGAAAAAATGATTTCTTTTCACAATTACCATTTTTTTAAGGCCTGGAGAAATATGACCGTTGAAAGAGTTCACACGATTAGGGTTTTCCCCAGTTTATTTTGTGTAAGAGTTCACACCATTAGTTTAATTAGCCACATCTTTTTATCATATGGTTTTGGAAGGGAGATCACTCGAACTATATATAGACACACAACTATATAAATATTTAAAAGCACTTTTATATAGTACAAGTGATATATATGTCTAGTATTAGAAAATTCACGTACGATATCATAAAACAAATGTTACCAATATATTTTTAAAATTATGATAAGCAAATGTAAATAAGGCGTAAATTTATAATATTATAAAGAAAAAGAAGTATATTAGGGGGAAAGAGACGATGTAGTGGCAGTGGCCTCATCCTGCTCCACGTAGACACGTGGTTTCGATTCTTCCAATTGAAAGTTGAGAAAAAAAAGAAGCTTTTTTTTATTCAGAGAGAAAGGGGAAACAAATAAAGACACACACACACACACACACACACACACACACACATATATATATATATATTGTCTGCCGATCAATATTTTGCTAATTTATTCATGTAATATGAGAGAGAGTCTTATATATATATATGTGTTCTTTGTCTATATATTTCTCATTTAGGGGTTTTCGGATGACATAAATTACAGGTTTTCATCTTTAGAAGTTTTCATAGTTTTATTTGGTGAAGATTAATTGATCTCTCCATTCTTTTGTTAGAAAGTTTTTAAAATCAAATTGAAAAATCTTTTTGGATATTCTCAAAATCATCTGTAATACAAATTTCTACATCTTTCCATGTTTTTTTGGTCCAAGTGGTTTTAGGTGAATATTGTGTCTCTCCTCCACCATGGGTTAGAAGACGGTGAGTTGAATAATTCAACACTGGCATATTTAGAAAATGTATTATTGTGGTCTCAATGATATGATGAGAAAGGTCGTAATCATTGGCCGATTAAGAAAAAAAATTTATAATAATATGGTAAAAATCGTTATATTATCATAGCGTCACAAACCTGTAATGTTATATATATATATATATATATATATATATATATATATATAAATCTTACTTCTTTCATGATTTCCCAATTGCTTCTTGGTTTTTAATTTGTAGATTATGATACAATTTTTATAAGAGAGCAAATTCGTTAGCACTTCACAATCCATTTCATAATGTCAAGTGTGCTACGTACGTGGATGGCCCGCTGACTTGAAAGTGATATAAAATAATTTATGACAAGAAGTGATGATATACTTTGATTCGATGTAATGTGCTATAAATATACACATATATCTATGTGATATCAACGCGACAGACTATGCTTTAATTCTCTATGTGTGTGTGTGTGTGTGTGTGTGTGTGAGAGAGAGAGAGAGAGAGTGGAGTGTGTACACATGTATGTGTGAATGTATATACATGTGTTGGGCCTTAAGGGCCCATTTGGTGAAAAAGAGAATCCTCCAAACCGAAGGGAGGTTTCGGTCACTTAATTGAAACGGAGCGTTTCAACATGTTAGGGTTTTTCAACCCTAGTCTCTCGATACTTCGTCACTTTGAGCAGCAGAGAAGAAAAGAAGAGGAGAGAGGAGAAGAGGGCTTGCGGCGAGCGTACGGTGGAGCCGTTTCGGAGGTCCGTCATGGAGGCTCGGTGGTAGATCGGTAAGATCCCGGTACAGGTTTGCATCCCTCGGTGATTTCTCTTGTTCTTGTTTCGGTTCTTCTCGGTGAGGTTCCGGATCTGTGGAGATCCGCCGAGCTTCTGTTTCCCGCTGTTCTCTTTCCGTCTCTAGTGGATTCGCCGGCACCGTCCGGCCGAGATGTAGGCCCGAGCTTGCTCGGTAACCGAACTCGTTAAAAGTCTCCGGTGTCTTTCGATTCTTGCACGAACGAGTGACTGAGAGACGGCGAGGACTCGATACCACCTTCACAAAGTGGTATCAGAGCTCCGGTTACGATCCAGGGAATATCGCCGGTCCGGCGAGGTAAGTTAGGTTTCGATTTTTTTTTGAGTCGAGTCTGTGTGAGCGTCTTGATCTGTTTGTTGAGTGTTTCAGTCGATCGGAGGGACGTATCGGTGACGGTGAGTAGCAGATCTAAGAGCCTCGGGTCACCGGCGACGAGATCTGTCGAGCTGAAGCCTCTGGGAGATAACGCGGCCAAGACTTGTTTCGGAATCGGAAACCAGGTGAGTCCTTCGACTCGGTTCTTTATTTTCCGCATTTTTTCTCTGATTTGAGTCCGAGTTTCAAAGGAAACTCGGTGGAACTCGGCGGAGAAAGTCCGATTCCGGCGAAACTCGGTCCGAACTCGTCCGAGTTAGGGCTGAGTGGAGGGATCGGGTGAGTCAACAACCGAGTTAACTCGGTTGACTCGGCGGTTTAGGGTTTCCGAAATTAGGGTTTCGAATTAAATCCGGTTTACACCGGTTTAATCGATCCAATTTCGGTTTAACCCGGTTTGGGTCAATCGAACCTGGTTCGATTCGATCCAAGTCCGGTTATCGGCGGTCAGATCGGGTTTGACCCGGTTCCGTCGGTTCAGACCGGATTCCGGCCGGTTCAGACCGGTTCACTCCGGTTCGGTCAGACCATTGACCAATTTGGTCAACAGTTGACCGGTTTAGGTCAAATCGGACCGGTTCAGGTCCGGTTTGGGGTCAATTGGACCGGTTTAGTCCGGTTCAGGTCAATCTAGGTCCGGTTTAGGACAATTGAGTCCGGTTTAGGCAAATTCAGGTCCGGTTTAGGTCAATTGAGTCCGGTTTAGGGCAATTCAGACTAGTTTAGGCTGGTTTAAGTCCCGGTTAGGGTCTGATTTGTCTGGGAAGGGCTAGAATTGTTCGGTTCAGACCAATAGGGTCTGATTGGAGGTGAATTAAGGCCGGTTTAGACTGGTTTAGGTCTAATGTTAGGGTCTATTCGTCCAATTAGGCTATAATTAGACCGTATAGGTCAATTGGGTCCGGTATTAGGTAAGATCAGATTCGTTTTAGGCTAATAGAGGTCTGGTTAGGATCTGATTTATCTGGTTAGGGCTAGTATTGGTCGGGTTAGGATCTGATTTTGTGGTTAGGACTAGATTGGGTCAGTTTTAGGGTCCGGAGTGTATAATTAGGACTAGAACTAACTGGTTTAGGGTTAGGATGGTCCAAATTAGGTCTGATGGTTATGATAGGGTCTGTAGTGATCGGGTTACCCTGTTAGGACTGTCTAGCATCCAATTTGGCTGGGTTTAGTGAAATTCACTAGGGTTAGACCTGTTTAGATCTCGGTTTAGCTGATGTGGGTCATAGATTCCGGTTTCTGTTCAGTATAGGTCTGAATAGGTTGGATTTGACTACGTTTAGCTGTGTAGGAGGTCGGGTTGGGCTTAAATAGGCTGGTACAGGTCTGTAGTAGACTGGTTTAGGTCTGATCTAGGTCTGTAAGAGCTGTTTAGGTCTTGGTTCGGTCTAGTTTAGCCAAATTTGAGTTAGTCTAGCTCAGTCTAGATCTGATCAGTAGGTAATTAGGTCAAAATAGGCTTGGTTAGGTCTGATTAGAGGTTAAAATGGATCAATAAAGCTGGGCAGTTCTTCTCCAGCTGAGGAATCCGAGGTCTGGACCATAACAGAACCATCAGGTCGACTGGGCCTTTCCTTCAAGCGTTCCTGCATTAAATGAAGGTAATCAGATGGGTATACACTGAATACTGGGGCAGAGAGGAAAAGCATTCAAAACTTCTTACCTCTAAGCACTCTCCAACTTTAAGAATCAAGTCATCCTCTTCAAATTTCAGGACATCAGAATCCTTGGCCAGTTTACTCTACACACGCGAGGAAGAAAAAAAAGAGCATCATAACCATAGAAGCCGGACTTGGGGCTTGTATACCGATAATCCAACTAAAATTAAATTGTAAGCGGAACTTGGTAGTGAATAACATGAGACAGGAACGACTTACACGAGTTTCTTGAAGATTGTACTGCAAACATGAGTAGAAAGCTAGTTTGTCATCCTTGTTCACAAAATTGTGTAGAGCAACATCCAAATCGTTAACTGGAAGGATCTCCATTTTCTGCAGAATGGGGTTTCGTAAGCACCCAATATAAGCATGAAATTTAAAATCATGTCCCCCATATCGACATGTTTCTTATTGGGAAGTTCTACAGAAGACAATACATATTAACAAAATCATATTGGAGAATGATATATATACAGAAAACTGAATAGAGCTGATGATCAAGATATTGCATCAAGATATTGCATCCCCTATACAAGAAGACGCCCATTGAAGAGCAACAGGAAGCCAGGAAACAGAAACAAAATGAATTAAAAATGAAGAGGGTTGTGAGATGTACCAGATTACTCTCAGCCACTAAAGCTTCTATATTTTGTTGATTCAGTTCTTCTGGACGAAGCCGTTCAGAATCATCGACTTTGGCTGTGATTCAAGGTAACTTATTAATACAAGCAAGAAAACAAAACAATGATCATAACCGTTTCATGATCCAGTGCATTAACATCAATGCCAAATAATTCAATTTTCAGTGCCTTTATTTAAGTTGGCAGATTTCTTGAGTCTATTTCAATATGTAAACATGGGAATGGCCCTTTGACATTTGGTTGTTAATAATAGAAACTCCACAGGGTTGACAAACTTCTGATGCCACAGAACGCAAATAAGCAAAACACGAGCTTCACAATACAAACAAATTAAGATCAGTCTCAAGAACTTCACATGTATCAATATCATCTACCTTTACACAAAAGGAAATTAATGTCCATGAAATATAAAGCCTTGTAAAGTTGTAAGTAATATAGTACCAGAATAAATTAAGAAAGGAGGTTATTATATGCTTAGATAGTGTTAAGATTCAGAATCTGAAACCTCTGATTTGATAAGTTCCTGCTGCACAATCTGATTTCCAGCAACAATCCAAAACCTTTATTGAACACAGAAACAGAAAACACACACTTTGGATGATCTTGATGACAAGTGTCCCACATTGGAGAGAGAGAGGGATTTGGGGCCAATATATAAGGAGGGTCAAACCTCCATTCTTAAGCTAGCTTTTTTGGTAGAGTTAGGGCCCAAATTGTATCAATTGGTATCAGATCCCAACTCTTTACTCTCTGGTGGGCTTTGACGGGCCGTTCTCTTGCGGACCTGCGGTCGACTCGGTGATTGTGGGACGGTCGGAAGAGAAAGGGATGGACCGAGAAGCCGCCAGCGACCAGATTTGCACCAACACCAGAAAAGCTAGTTTAAGAGTGGAGGTTTGACCCTCTTTATATATTGGCACCAAATCCCTCACTTTCTCCAATATGGGACACTTATCACTTGATTTGAGAGAGGATCCCAACTCTCTACCCCCCATACAAACCCTAACCCCTTTCTGAAAATTCTGCATAAAACCTTTCTCATTTATCTAATCTGTATTTATAACTATTCATTGCTGAAACTAACAACTAACCAACATATCTATTTACACACAAACTAGGTCTAGATACAATGAATCTACACAAAACACTAAACACATACGTGTAAGCACTTATCAGATAGTTCCTATTTTCAGTTTTATATTCATAAATCTGTTTAGCATTTCGGCACATATATTTCCAGATGCAATTAAGCATATCATAATTTCCTCCATGCCATTGTGCTCTATATGAGGCAAATGAAAAGTAATGATTCCTTCTATCAACTCCATTCTAGAATTCAACACACTTAATCCTTAAATGCGTTAAGTGCTCCTACCTTCAGTACGACCCTTTCTAGAAGCCTTTGAAAATATGAGAATGTCTTGGGGATTTGCAACCTGAAAAGGTTCATGGTTAGTAGTAAATTAACTAACATCAAAAGAGAAAAGGTTAAGTCTCTGTTAAAGGCCAAGCAATTTATTTGAAGTACCTTTCCCACGTATTTTTGCCCAAACCTTTGAGGATTTATGGTCATAAATCCAGAGTAGTCCACCTGAAAAATTAAACTAGTTTATGTCACTGTTTAGGTGATTTGACAAAAACGTATATGGCAAATAAGTGATTATTGAGCGTGGCAGAAAGAACGAGCAGACGAAAGAACAGAATATACATATATGCTTCCCATAAAGATTTTGACAAATCGTCCTTCTCAACTAGATTGTCAAGCTACAGAAGTTTCACAAGGTCTTTTTCACAAAAGAAGGTTGCTAGAAACATACAAATATTGAGAGGAAACTGATAGAGTTAAAGGACGTGAAACTCTAAAGGCTTTACTATTCCCACTAAGTAGCTACGTGGTTACCTTTACTTCACTGGGGTTGGTCAGTATGTTTGTTATATAGTTGGGAATAGGAGAATTCTTGGGAAAAGATTTCTCTTGAATGGGAGTGGGTGAAGCACCATAATCGACTCTTCAATGTGTTTCTCAGCATCAGAAAGATATACATATTTTCTGGGTTTTCCTTATATTTGCTGATAATAGAAACTCAGAAAAGAAATTACCTTGATTCGAACTAACGGGAGCTTAAGCTCTGATCTCTTGACAGCATTTTTCCTGGATCTCTCTATTAGGTTACTGACCTAACAGTTTTGAAGAAATTATGCATTTAGAGATTTACGAAATCTAAATTAACAAAGGCATACTAAAATTCCTTCCATGATTCTAATGAAAAAAAAGAAAACAGATAAAAGTAAGAGAAAGATTTACCACTTTATCCAAGTGTTCAAGAATTGAGTTTTGATCATTGGGATCTATATCACCTTCATCCTTTAAAACAATCTGCACCATGAAAATTACGTAAGCTAAGAATGTTTTCCAAATTGCCACCAATATAACATAATAGGACAAGAATTTTACCTCGGTATACTCAAAAGGCCTCACAGATGTCAAAGGTATCTTTGTTGGACGATATTGATTTCCCTATTAAGTCATATATTCAACATTGATAAGGACTATATACTTGATAGGTGAAAGGAAAACAGAAAAGTAAGCTTCAAATGCCTGTTTGAGAATAATCAATTAAATCAAACTAAGTTTTGGGTTTTCTGCTAAACAACCTTGATTTCCAAAAGAAGAACATGCTTTGGCTTCGACTCTCCATCGATCAGTGATGTTGCTATGGAAGAGCCTGGTTGTGTAACGTGGAAGCCCATCCCAGATACCTCCTTCAAAATTTAATCTCTTTTAGGTCAGTGAGACATGTAACACTACAGCTTATGCCTACTTACTCTTGAACAAGAATGAAATTTGCACGGAGGAACATGTCCAAAAATAAAAGTTTTAGTGATACCTGGGGATCAATAAGGCATTCATGTTCATGCCCCCACACTATGAAGTCAAGGAATCGTGGAAGAAAATGTTCATTTATAGCATTTTTAGGGTTTGATTTCACCCTGCGATCCATACCATAAGAACCATTTGTTTGCCAATAAAAAACAGAGTATGGTTAATGATCTGAGATAGAGTGTGGCAATGTAGAACAACCTGTTCTGATGAAGCACTAGAATGTTGAACCAGTCAGAGACATCACACGCTTCTTGAGCTTCAGGCCTCATCCATTGGACAGCATGTGGGGTCTGTGAAACTGAATTTTTTATGCTACGAAAGCATTACAAAGAAAGGTGAAAATCCTTAAGGGCTTGAGTTACCTGAAACATTCTATTGAGACGCTCGTCCCTTATGTTTCCCAGACCATAGAGTGCCACGGTCGTTGAACCCTGAAAATTTCCGAATTTACGAGTTGTCCAGGAATCCATGAATGAGACCTTGATAGCAAGTCTTTACACCAACCTTCCTGATAAGTATAGGACAAAGGGTAATCTGGCCAACACCAGAACCACCGAGGTTCATCTTTCCAAAATAATTCACAAGGTTGCACGCTGAAAGAATATCAATTGCAGATAGGTTGTCCTGTTGCCAGTTGCAGAAAATGAAGACAAAAATGTAAGAAATGCTAAGACACCAATATTCATGAGAAAACTGATTCCTTATATACTCAAAACGAATTTGTATAATCATAGCATGAAGGTGTGAACCAAGTACCACTCCAGCAGGATCGTCATGGTTTCCATGAATACTGAACACAGGCAAGCCAACGTTGAAGTGTGGGTCCTCATAATTTACATGGCCAAAACTGTAATGAAAAGATAATTTAAGAAGTAAGAAGTTATTTTACACCTAGATGAGAGAAAATTTACAAGAAAGTACATCATATCTATTCATAAGCTGATTCAATGTGTAAACTTGCATAAGAGTATGAATGAAGAAATGATTATTTGGAATTAAATGCTCAAAAATCAGAATCTTCCCAATAGTTGAAGATTGTAGTCTTACGCATTCTGAAAATTTACGGTCTGGTCACTGACAACTTGAAACTGGACCGGCCTATCATTAAGGCAGTGGCGACGGAGAATCTCAATTGCTTTGACCAGTGTTGTCCTCGAGGGTTTATTCTCATGAAAAAGATCACCGCCTATAAGTAAGAAATCCACCTGCTCCAAAACAATGTGAGTTGATAGTAAATAAAGAACAAATACACTCGTGAGCTCCCCCTCTAGACTCTAGCTATGGTAACCAAGAATCTGCAGATATCACATGGCCTTTGGTTCAATGAGGTTAGGACACTACACTAATGTATGTCTTAAATTTTCATGGATGAGAAGCATTATCTGATTAAGATAAGAAATGGCAAAGATGATACAAATGCTGAACAATACTGGGAAGGGCAAGACTGCAGCCGACCTGCTTTTCCTCTGCTATTGCACATATCTCTTCAAAAGCCTGAAAGGAATCATGTCGTCTTATTTCATCTTTCTCCATGTAGCCCAAGTGGCAATCAGTAGCAACAAGTATCCGAAGCGTATTAGTAAAATCCTCCCTGCCAAGTTTTACAAGAAAACAACTGGAGCATAGCTTGCAAAAAATGTTACGTTATGCAATGATTATTTGTATAAAAAAATTCGAGAGCTACTTAACTACTCCCAATCATCAATTCAGGAGATGCAAAATTCTCTGCTTAGGTATTGAATCTGTACAACTTTCACGAGTTCAGAAAAAAAATGTCCTGACTCCTATATTAGGAATAACAAATACATCACTGGGTCGAGATCGCTCATCATATTTGTCCAGTACTGCACTTGGAAAGCCATAGTTGCAGCAAATAAGTTCAGAATCCAAACCGTTTTCTTTTTGTTTGGCCACAGAACACGAAACCGATATGTATCATGCAAATAGAGAATAGCGAGGCCTCATTTTTGTTTATTTGGATCAAGCTTGCTTCTCACTGCTGCATAAAGCAACATGAAACTATGAAATTGGGCTATGACAAGAGCAGAAGAAAGAAAAGCACACCTGGACATATCTCCAGTTATGGCAGAACCTGCAGCTCACTAACCCCCCAAAAAATACCCTGAAGAAGAGCAGTAAACAATTTATATGATCTGGTCTGGCTTGTATATTGAATTCGGTACAACCAAATTTAAACTTCTGCTCCTTTCTCAAGTTCTCAGTGAAGAACAAGCCACATTCCACAAATTCAATTCATCTTTCCTTCTTCCAGGTACTGTTTTCAGTCTCTACAAAAAAAGTTCAGAAAATATCTACTGGCTCTTGCTTTCAGTGAAATGGCAACAGTATAAGAATTTTCAAAGTCATAACCTAAGCTCTAGTACACTCAATAATGGCCGTTGGAGGACGTTCACAGCACGTATGTAAAACCCTAAAGAAGATGAATTTGAGAAACCCACTATAAGCCCTAGGACGTTCACACTCGTAGAGAGATACCGAAACAACCCCAGAATCCTAAATTTGAATCTACACAAAAGACATTACAAAAACTGACAGTACACCCAGAAAAGATCATGAAACCCGAGGATCAAAATCACGAGAAACTTTTTTTCCCTACAGTTATAAATGGGGAGAGGGAGAAAAGCGTAACACTCTAAATGGAGCTTTCATGGATACGGTACCAGTCGTGATCAAAAGCCCGTCGGAAGATTTTTCAGAGTCTCTAAGATTTGACTTCTCGCACTTTCTCAGCAGCCAAACAGAGCGGGTAGAGAATCATGGAAATGCACAGAAAGAAAAGTCACCTCGTCTTAGAAGGATGAAAGCCAAACGGCAACTTTCCGGCGACACGGATCCACGCGAGAGGAAGTGAGAGTGAATTGGAGAGAGACGTCAATGGGTGTTTCCCTGGCGGGGAATTTCAAAGCTCGAGAAGAAGAGGAGAAACCATGGGGAAGGAAGAAGAATGGTGGAGTGGAAAAGCCCACGCCATTTTGCTATAAGGTCCCTAGATTCTTATCAGTTTCTCATAAATATCCTAAACCATTTACAAATTGATTTAACATCCCCAATCTGATTTAAAATCGATTCAAAATGAGACGCATATGACTCTTACTCATACGATTCATGTTTTAAAATGATCTTATAATATCCATACTTGACACCGACTATAAATATGTTGAAAAGGGTGAAACCATTTCAAATATCGTTCGAGATCGCTTCTTTTTCTTTGTTCTCTATCGAAATCACATATTTTCTTTTATTATCTTTAATTTCAAATTGACTCCTTTTTTTCTTTAAAATTTTGAGATTTAAAAATTCTGACACATTTTTTGAAAATCTCTTGGTTAAATGAGGAGTTTTATTTCATTTACTTCATTTTGAAAAATATTTTATGAAGAGAATAAATAATAGATTCAGAAGTTTAATGAGGATGAAAAATATCATTTCACATATTTTTTTAGAAAATTAGGATTTGACAGAGGTAATGTGTGAAGTAACAGTAAAGTAATAACATTGCCAAAGGATCAATATTTTTTTGTTTTTATGACAAAATTTACATAGGATTAAGACGACATTAATGTTGATGTTAATTACAAAATTTACATACCTAAATAAAATAAGAAATATTTCTATCAATTTATTTATTACTAGTTTAGAAAATATATTTTAGACCCGACCATTTTTTCTAAAAGAATATCTCTTAAATTTTAACATGTTAATTTCAAACTATTTTGGTCCACTGTCCTCATGAATGCCAAATGTATCGAAAATAATATCCAAAAAAAAAAAAAGTTTTCTTCACTCTATCTAATTATTTTATCTTCTCGAACCATTACCCCTTTTTCAGCCCAAATTTATTACACTAAAAATTAAGTAAAATTTTTTTTTGTAAATCACATTAACCTAAACACCAATTCGAAAATCACAAATTAGGATTCGAGCGGTGACATAAATTGTTTTTAAATAATAATGATAATAACAATAAATGGATGGAGAAAAGACAAATGTGGGGTGGGGTACGTTGCAGAGGGCGATGGTTACAATTGCCGCAAGAGACGATAGATGACAAATAAACTTTCGTGGAAGCTTGCGGAAACTTTCACTACCGCAACAAAAACATTTCATGTGAGTGTACGTACGTACGTACCGGAAACTCGTCATACTTATCTCATCCCCTTTTTCCCCCGCCCCAATTATTATTCTTTTTAAAACAAATTTTATTACATAAGCAATAACCGTGATTCACTTGTTTATTATATGATGTTTTAATTTAATAAATTCGAACTCCCACATTTTCATCTTAACTGAATGAATCAGAACACGTATAAAGATAATTCATATTAAAGAGAGAAAAAACATCCGACCTAAAGATTTACATGCTATTCGTATATTTTATATTTTTCGAACTGAAATTTCCGAGTACAATCTACTAAAAATCGAAATTTAATTTTTTCACATGTTTATAGCTTCTTATTTATTTATTTATTGTAAAGTACTGATTTCAAACAGATAATTTAAGAAATTTTGACGATATTTATTTATTAGATAATAACACACTATTTTCTATCTAAACTTAGGTAATCCAATGGTAAGAAAACATGCTAAATATGTTCTTATCTAAATTCAAATCTAATCGTGAGAAATGACATTCACCTGGACTTCACCGATTCTCTGGAAGATGTAGTTAGGTTAAAGGTCGGGAGAACGGATTATAAAAAACACTATTTTCTTAATGATGCAACTTTTTATTTTATTTTCTATTTGCTAAATGTAAATGTATCAATAATGGTACCATATATTATTGAATCGATAAGGATTGTTGTCTCGATCTAAAATAAATATATATAAAAAAATGTATCGTCTTTTTGAACGGCTGAGAGGACACTACACAAATAGAGTACAAATCCTGAAAATCCACATATATATGAATACATATATATATATATATATATATATATGTGTGTGTGTGTGTGTATGTACACGCTTCGACGACGAAACAAAAACAAATGTTGGAGAGGAATACGGAGGATTTTTTTTTTTTGCCCCTTCGAACCTATATCACGAACACGAGACCTAACCATAGTTTCTTTCTCATGGTATGAAATTCCAAAAATACCCTCTGTCTACAAATAATGGTGAAAATTATGATGATTATTTATATCAAAAAATATTCGAATATTTGTTAACATCGTATATTATTTATAAGAGACCTAATCAACAGAAATTTGGACCACCTTCGATGACAAGGAACCATGATTTGTATGCGTACGTAGTTAGAGCGGTCCTATCCACGGGCCAAATACACTCACCATCCATGTGAATAAAAGACGCAATAAATGTGTTATACAAAATTTTAAATCTACCAAAAACATATAAGACATAATTAACTTAACTAACGAATTAGTAATTAATTTTAAGTGGAAAATTATTTTTATTTTAAATAAGTAAAAAAATTTCTAAATCTTTGGAATCCCGAAATCGAAATGTGTGGAAAAGAAATATTCATGCGGCCGACCCCAAATAAACTTGAGAATGAGGCGATGTTGTTGTAAATCTTTAAAATGAAATATCCATATATTATTATTCAGATTCTCTTAAAAATCTCTTTTTTTAAATATCAATACCAAGTCCAATAAATTAATTGGATTTATAGAAATATCTTTTTCTTTAATATCAACATCAAATACAATAAATTAATTGGTTTTATTTTCTTATTCCAATTCATTATACATGTATACATACCATATATATACGCATACATATCAATGATCATTATCTTGTAAAGACCAAGATTGATTTCCTTTTCTGCTTGCTTAGTTTATAAAAGCCTTAATGTGCATATGGTAATTTTTATTACTTTATTAGATATAACACATTAATCTCTCTGTTTTTTTTTCCCTTCTCTACAGTTTTCCAGTTCCATATAACATTTATTTCCATGAAAGTCTCAGGAAGTCTTCAACGTTACTCTTACAAAACACACACACACACATATATATATTTACATGCGTTTAGTTACTACATTTGGTAGCTAGGAAATCAATGCACATTTATTTTGAAAGAGGAAATAAATTGCTAAGCAATTAATTTCCCTTTTTAAGGAGAAATACTTCGTAGTATATATGCGTAGAGGTTTCGCATTCCATTTTTGCCAAGTGATGTGCAAGAGCAACATATCACATAAACTTATATATATATATATATATATATATATATATATATATGTGTGTGTGTATAAATTACAAATCTAGAAATCTCGTCATAAAAACAAAAATATATACATAAGTGAATATTTAAAGTATAAAAACATTTGCATAAAAGGCCGAATTAGTCACTAGGAATAAAAAGGAAAGAAATTAGGACTAAATAGAACAATTAATTAGGGAAGGAATCATTAGGAAAAGGGTAGAATTGTAAAATAGTGAAAATATATGTCATTTTATACTTGTTATTTTGTCGCATTCCTAATATGACAAATTAGCCAGTGTTTTTTTTTTCTAGCAGATTATCATTCCCGACGATCTCCATTGTTTTCCTCCCCGTCTCTCTCTCTAGAGCTTCCATGGCGAGAGAGCAAGAACCTTCACGCGCCACACACGCCGAATATTACACAGACGAAGAGAGCAGCGAAGAGAGCAACACGGAAGACGAGGAGGAGGAGGAGGAGGAGGAGGAGGAGGAGGAGGAAGAAGAAGAGGCGCCGTACAACGAGGAGGCGGAAATGACGAGGTCATCGTCGTTGTCGTCACGCGTCGGCCGGAGGAGCGTGAAGCTGACGCACCAGAAGAGGAGATTCCGGTCGGATAACTGGAATCTGGGTCGGGTACTGGACCCGAGATCGAAATGGGTTCAGGAATGGAACAAAATATTCCTCCTGGTGTGTGCCACGGGACTCTTCGTGGACCCACTGTTCTTCTACACCCTATCAGTGAGCGACACGTGTATGTGCCTGCTCATCGACGGGTGGCTCGCGATCACCGTCACGGCCATCCGGTCCATGACCGACCTCTTGCACCTTTGGAACATGTGGCTCCTCCTCAAGATGGCCAAGCGCCGGTGGCCCCACGGCGGCTTCTCCACCGCAGGCGACGATGTCGGGACACGTGGCGAGATGTCGAGACGTGTGGCTCTTGGGTACGTTAAGTCGAAGAAAGGGCTCTTCTTCGATCTCTTCGTCATCTTACCACTTCCTCAGGTACCTATAAATTCTCCACTCACATGACAAGACAGTAACCAAATTTATTGCATTTTTCCTTGTTCATAGTTCTGTCGGTCCAAGGATATCGGAAATTATTCGGCTTAGATTCTTGTGAGAACATATTTAATTTAATGCAACTTGTTAAGAGCAATCAACATGCTGTGTGATGAGATCCATCCATCTGGTTCTTTGTTCCGTTCGTGTGAACTATTTTGTACACATGTGCATAATTTTTTTTTTAACTGCAATATATATAAGCATTCTCTTGAAACAAAAAACTGTAAATACTACACATTTTACTTTGGATATTCATAAAAACTAAACCAAGTTGAAATATTGACACCATTGGTATAAACTTCAATTAAAACTAATGGTATCATATCAGCATATTGCATCATAAGCAACCGAGGTGGTGACTATATAATCAGAATAATAATATGATTATATGGTGGTAACATTGATCATAACAAATTCACGATGATCATATCAAATTACATCACACTTTATATATCATACCATGTGAAACCACTATAAATTTAACGTTATGATAAATGTGATCATACTGTCATCTTGATCATATGGTTATATCTGGAAAAAGTTGTGTAGATATCTCGAAAAAGTTGCGTACAAATAGTTTTAGTAAAAAGAGGGGTACAGAACATTGATTCAGCATTGATTCAGCTAGTTTCTGTAACGTGGGGTCAAATAAGGAACCTAACTGAGCTACGTAATGGAGAAAACGTCACCGCAGAAAGAATCTTATGTAGAGCTTTACCTATGTATGTTCTATACATGTGTTTTTTTTTAATTAATTATTGTACGTTATTTCAATAATAATAATAATAATAAATGTGTGGGTGTGGGGGGAGCAGGTGGTGTTGTGGGTGGTGGTACCTTCTCTTTTAGAGAGAGGGTCCGCAACAACGGCGATGACGGTGTTGCTCATAACATTCCTGGGATGAAAGCCAAACGGCAACTTTCCGGCGACACGGATCCACGCGAGAGGAAGTGAGAGTGAATTGGAGAGAGACGTCAATGGGTGTTTCCCTGGCGGGGAATTTCAAAGCTCGAGAAGAAGAGGAGAAACCATGGGGAAGGAAGAAGAATGGTGGAGTGGAAAAGCCCACGCCATTTTGCTATAAGGTCCCTAGATTCTTATCAGTTTCTCATAAATATCCTAAACCATTTACAAATTGATTTAACATCCCCAATCTGATTTAAAATCGATTCAAAATGAGACGCATATGACTCTTACCTCCGGCTACATCTTCGGCACCATCTGGTGGGGCATCGCCCTCAACATGCTCGCTTATTTCGTCGCCTCCCACGTAAGCTTCTCCGTCCCTGCACCAATATCTTTTTTTTTTTTGATAACCAGGATGGTTCCTGAACCTTCGGCCCGACTACATCCACCTTAGGTCTGGAACCAGCTTTTGTATATGGACCATTTTGGTCCAGAAATTACATCTCTCTCCTCCAATGGAATCGACAATATCTTATATATACATACATATATACATACAGATAACAAACCAAAAGTACCATCTTTATAATATTACCTTCATTATTAGATCTAGAATATAGCATTTGTCGGGGTATGTGTGATTTAAACCTATGATTGTGGGAGCACAAAGTGTTCTCTACGTCCACCCACGGTTCGAACCTCGTGGTGGCATTCACCTATATAAAAAAACCCTATGATCTTTGGGGTTATATATATATATATTCAAACTTATAACAAATGCAGAATAGTTTTCATGCTTTTTAGAATGTCTAAGTGGATGTGGTAGGCTAATGGTATATGTAATTCCTTTCTTGTATAAATTCACGTAGGTTATTTATGGACCGACCCTTCTCACGTGCTGGATTATTTTATATGTGTAATTACCAGTTTAATGATTGTGAGAAATTTCGAAACCCTTGCGCCTAAGTACGTTCACATGGACCTTTTCCACTCCCACGGGAGTCCTCTAGAAAAAGACAGAACATGACAACACGAGATTTTGTTCAGAGGAAGGTAGGATTGCTTCGTGAATTAAAAACAAATTAACGCGGAAGTCGCAATCATATGAAAGGACAAAAACTTTACGTGGATACCGTATCTATGATTAATATACACATCATTCCCATAACCTAATCAACCTTGAGTTATGTCACACACACATATATATATATATACAAATAAATATTCACATGCAAGAATATATTAGCATCTTTTTTTATTTATTTAAACAAAAATACAAGTAAGGATGGAATGGGAAATGGATGCAGGCGGCAGGAGCGTGCTGGTACTTGTTGGGGCTACAGAGGATAGAGAAATGTCTGAAGGAGCAGTGCAGAGGAACGATGGGGTGCGACATAAGGATGCTGTCATGTAAAGAGGCGGTGTACTACGGGACATCGTCGTCAATGGTGAGGGACAGGATGAGATTGGAATGGGCGGAGAACAAACAAGCGAGGTCTACTTGCTTGGACGTCAACACCAGCTACACTTTCGGCGTTTTCCAATGGACCCTTCAGCTCGTCGCTAACGAGAGCCGCTTGGAGAAAATCCTCTTCCCCATCTTTTGGGGTCTCATGACTCTCAGGTACTACCATACATATACATATATATGTATATGTAATCCGATCTCGATCCTTTTATCAACGCTGCTTTAGCGAAAACAAAAAGGAACTACGATAAAACACGGAAAAAATCTCAAGCAAAATTTACGTTTATCATGCTTTGATAACGCTTCTGTTACGCAATTGACCACGCTGAAACAGCGTGACCAAAGCGTTAACAGTTTGGCCACGGTTAATCACGAAACGTTAAGACGTTATCCAATACCACCGTGTTATTAGAAAATTTGAAAACTATAGAGAGGTTTGCTTACAATACATCCTTTATGGTGGGATCTTTTCTCGTACTCAAATCAATGGGTACAAGTAATTACGTTTTTAACAGAATTATGAAATTTAGTAAAAGAAAGCCACATTTTGTATTTAACCTTTTAGATTATGGATCGCAATAACAAAGAAAAAATCAATTTTTTTCTATGTTTTTAACATCTTGGTAATTCTTGAACCATGGAAAATCAGCACGTTTGGGAATTTAAACAGTACAACAGAGTGGACCGAGGTTGTCTTCAACATCATTATCCTGACAAGTGGGCTCTTGCTGGTGACAATGTTGATCGGTAACATCAAGGTAAATTAAATTTATGCCACCGTATGCTCCTAATAACGTTTTCATCTTTTAAATCGAACCTTTTGTGATTAACTAAAATAAATATAAAAAAAAAACATGGTAAAGGTGTTTTTGCATGCAACAACGTCCAAGAAGCAAGCAATGCAGCTGAAGATGAGGAACATAGAATGGTGGATGAAGAAGAGACAACTACCCCAAGGGTTCAGACAACGGGTCCGTAACTACGAGCGTCAGAGATGGGCCGCCATGCGAGGCGTCGACGAGTACGAGATGGTCCGCGACCTTCCCGAAGGCCTTCGTCGGGACATTAAGTACCATCTTTGCCTGGACTTAGTCCGACAGGTCAGGCTCATATACACCCAAAAATTATTCCAAAAAAAAAAAGATCGAGAAAAATCAGACAACATATGTGATGGTGTTTCGAGTTGTTCAGGTGCCGTTGTTTCAACACATGGATGATCTGGTGCTGGAAAACATATGTGATCGTGTCAAGTCACTCATCTTCACCAAGGGAGAAATAGTGAGTATACATATACTTTTACATCGATATGAGTGGTTCGATTCCGATATCTGGTTTATAATTAGTCCTTATCCCAGATTTTTTAGGGTATCCGAACCTAAACCCGATGAGTTATGTATTTTAAAGCTTGAACTCGAATCCGGTCTTTGCTTACTCTAATTATATTACCCACGAGATAATTTTTGAGTATTCATTGATATCTAAACCCGACGGATTTTAAACATATTTTGATTAAAAATTCATAGATGATATACGAATAATTTATAAAATATTTTAAAATATTTATATTTAAAATAATTAGATTATAAAACGTTAGTTTTTACATTAAAATAAAAAGATAAAAACGAGTAAATTATTGATAGTTTCTATAGCTGAAAGGTATAATGATTATTTTTCTACTATTCGATAATCACAAATAATTATACGATCCAAAAATATAACTATAACTAGAATCTGAACCCAAACCTGAATTTTAATTTTTAAACATAATAAAACCCGACATGTATTTCATTACATAACAGGTATCCGATTTTGGATATCCATTTCTCGGGTCGGGACGGTACCCGAAATTCGGGTCCTTTTGTCTACCCATAGTTATAAGGGTAGTACTGTAATTTACAAATAAAATAGGGAAAAATCTCATAATTTTTTTTGTGTGGGTAACCGGGTTTCCTGAACCGATGCTCATACTAATCCCGGGGCCGGGACTCATAAAAATTAATATACAGATTTTGTAAAATGTGCAAAAACATACAAGTTTTGAATTTCACAGATAAATATACACAATATTTCTAAAATATTGAATTCTTGAAATCGGAAACAATTTTTGAGATAATTCTTTCGTATAGAAAATTACACTAAATCAGTTGCGGTATTTTTTTGGATACATTCATTTAATGTATTTATTTGTCAAATTTAAAGTTTCTTAATTTTTCTATCATGAGACTATCCCTAAAGCCTAAAGTTTGAGATAGAGTTTCCTGTATAACTATATAATACGATGCAAAACCTTATTTATAAGTTACAATGCTACCCTTACTTTCGATCCATTTTAATATCAAAATGTATACAGATCCAAAAGGAGGGCGATCCGGTGCAAAGAATGCTGTTCGTAGTGAGGGGACACCTACAAAGCAGCCAAGTACTGAGAGACGGCGTCAAGAGCTGTTGCATGTTAGGTCCGGGGAATTTCAGCGGCGACGAGCTCTTGTCTTGGTGCCTGCGGCGTCCTTTCGTGGAGAGGCTGCCGCCCTCGTCCTCTACGCTCGTCACCCTCGAAACCACCGAAGCTTTCGGCCTAGAAGCCAGTGATGTCAAGTACGTTACGCAACATTTCAGGTACACTTTTGTCAACGAAAAGGTTAAACGGAGCGCTCGCTATTACTCCCCGGGATGGCGTACGTGGGCCGCCGTCGCTATCCAATTGGCGTGGCGAAGGTAAACTTTTACGTTTTCATTCTGTTCTGGCATACGAAATTGGGATCGGGCAAAAAAATATGAGATGAGATCGGATTTGATCACGAAGAAATTTATTTCGGATGCCCCATCCGAGCCAATTCTAGTATATAATATATAGTTTGAGTAAAATAATCAAAATTTTATATTCGGACCTCAGGTTTTTGTAACTCAAACGGATCTGAGATCGAATAGTATCTCATGAGACCAAAAAATTCTGTCTGAATTTCGGATACCCGGTCACTGTCCATTGTTAACGAAAGTGTTGATTTTGGTGCAGGTACAAGCATAGGTTAACATTGACGTCCTTGTCGTTCATAAGGCCTCGGAGACCGTTGTCGAGATGTTCGTCACTGGGGGAGGATAGACTTAGGCTGTATACCGCTATGTTAACCTCTCCCAAACCCAACCCCGACCATTTCGATTATTGAATTGTAATCCTTTACCGCTGTCCCAATTTCAATTTTTAACATACTATGTTATGGACATTCATATATGCTCATATATATATAAATTCGATCCATTGCGTGATTTTATTAACGTTTAACGTCAAGGATTGTTTACAGAACGACGGCAGAGCGGGCAAGACTCGTGATCTTGTAACCACTCTAAGATACAATCTCTGTGAAAAACGTGCGAGCAAGGTATGTCCATGCACACTTTCTGGTCGGATAATAATCCCTCCAGACATATGGAACAGTCCATCTTCTTCCGTTCCTCGGCTTCATCGATCAAGCTCTCGTTTACGATTTCCGCATCGGCTACAATCACGTAATCTCCTCCTACAAGGTGGCGGCTTATGACAGCGGCGAATTCGCTTATATGAGTCGCAAGTCGTTCCTGGATCCAACGGTTGAGATTTTTCTCAGACAGTACGCGTTCGATGTATCGACGACAGGTTTCTTGGGAATGAAGGAACTCTGTCGGAATCTGGGACCGGAAATTCCATGGAGTAGAAGCCGAGGATTGATTGGTGAGGGTTTCGTGACCGGAAAATCTCCGGCGGATGGAACGTTGGAGTTGTCGGAGTTTTATGATGAAACCTATGGAACCTGTTGAAGATTGTCGGAAGATGACGTCCACTTCGGATCTGAATCGTACGGTTTCCTTCATTGTTGGAGCTCGAAACTTGACCTGACTACTTGACGATGATGAAGACGATGCAATCTCTCTAAGTTTATGCCTTCAGAACCCAAGTCTACTGATATAATGGTTTCCGTTTTAATTTCCTTTTTATTAAGTTTTATTTCCTTTTTTCAATTTTTATGTTTCCTTTTTAAATAGGAAAATTCCATTAACCATCTTGTACTTTTTAATTTTAATCCTATATTATTTTTTGATCTTATTGAATCTTATACTTCTTCTATCTAACAATAAAATACTTATATTTCTACAAAATTAGCAAATAAAACCCTAGACACAAAAACTAACTTTTTAGCCCTGATGTATCAACAATTTCATCATAGTCATATATCATATCATCAATTATCTACTATTTAATGATATTAAATAATAAAAACAACAAAAACATATTAAAAATTATACTAATATTAATAAAAATAAAATACAATAATAACATGTATATAAACCGGGTCGGTCTGCCTGAAAACCGGGACGATCTAGCCTCGCCATTAATTTTCCTTCTTTTCACGCATTTTTGGTTGGTTTGGTCAACTGTCGGACTGTCTCCGACATGCATTATATCAAAAATATATTTATTTTGTTATTTTTACTTCAACACATACCCTTCTCAAGTTGTGACCATGTGATCCAAAATATAGTGTGGTCACATTTTGATTTTAGTAATGTTTAATTTATGGTGATCACACTAATTCATTGTGTTCATACCTTGTATATCTTACTAATCATTTGATTAAAACAACATAAATTTAACGTTATGAGTAATGAGATAAACATATGATCATACTATATTTCGGATCACATGGTCACAGGTGGAGAAGAATATGTAATCCTACCAAGAAAGTTGTTAACCGGAGATGCACCTCACTACGGGCATGGGGGACTAGCCAAACCGAATCTCGATAGATATCGGCCACATAAACATTTGTGGGAACCCCCAATTGCGATGGTCCTGCTAAGCCAATAAATTGGATAAGGGGACCGAAAGGAGTCCAATTATCCCATCAGAAAGAAGTTCCTTTACCGTGCCCTATACGAGGATTGATGGGCCACAAGCCATGGGTATTCCATCGCACGTTTTTTTGTGGTACGTAAGCGAGCCACGCCGAGTCGTCGCCGCTTACGCTCTTGCGTTTGCGTGTAAAATAAGAGAATGGAGCTAACTCATTATTGCAACTTGAACTTGGTCAAGGCAGCCATTTATTGCCGAATTTGAAGAAATGCGATATGAAATTAGATGAAATCGGATTGAATTTCGGAGATTTCAAAATGATTGCATGAATTTTTTTTTTCTCAACAAATCGGGTCTAAATCCGTCTGCTACTACACGTGATGTCCGATAATTTATATAAAAATATATTAAAATAAAATTTTATAAATTTTATAAATTTTAATTTTAAATAAATATAATATAAACATTTGCATTATAAAATAATATAAATAAATAAAAAATAATATTGATATATATATTTACTAGTATAATTCTCCGAATTTTATTTAAAACAAATTTTTCACTTAAATCTTTTTTATTTCTGTTTTTCTAAAAATGTTAAATTTAAAAAAAAAAGTCTTTGTATTTCCATTATTTATTTTGACCATTTTTATTTATATAAAAATTTAAGCTAAATATTACGTTAACAAAATATTATGAAAATCGACGTGTATATATATAGCAAAATCAAGGCTGTAGACGAAGCAGCCACGAGTGTAGGGGACCGTAGCTACAGGCCGATAAATTAAACACACAGAACGAGGACCACAAAATTGAATGAGATAGGTATATAGATATCAAATTGGGTTGGGCTATCCAACTCATTTATTTTTATATTTGGATTATTTTTTGGAGTTAAAATTATTTTATAATTTAATAGATTTTAATCCATTAAATCCACTCATTCTTTAGTTATTGATTAGTTTTGATTGAAAAATTATTTAAAATTTACTTATAAATAGAATTGATATATTTATATATTAAAATTAAAATTGAATTAATTTGAAACAAATAAAATATGTTCAATTTGATATAAAATAGAATATACAAAATTTATTTTAAAATAAAAAATTGAACTTAAACCAAATATAAAAATAAACGAAAAACCGAAATATTTTTTAAAATAAGAATTTTATAATAAAAATCGAATTCGTATTGAAATAAAACAGAAGGATCGATTGGATCAGAATCGAAACGAATTAATACAAATCGAATTCAACTCGAAACGAAACAAAATGAATCGATTCGAAATGAGTTGATTCGAATTGAATTCTCCACTCGAAATGAATCAAAACGGATTGATTCTATCCGAATCGATCGAATTGATTCGAAATAAATTTGGATCAATGCAAATAAAAAAATTGAATTTTAATTTTTATTTATTTATATATATTATTTAATTTATATTTTGTAGATGTTGATATTACGTAATCTAATTTGATTTTTTTTTATATTTTTTATTGATTTTCAATGTAGATAGAAAAATTATAATTTAGTATATTAAATTGTGTATGTGAAATTATTTTTTAATATTTTAAATTGGGAGCATAGCAAAAAATATATGAACTTTTTAAATTTGGCAAACAAATAAATAAACTTTTAATATTGAATAAAAACACATGAATTTTGAATTTTTTCGTATAAATCCACTTATAAAAATAAACAACTTTAAGATTCTCGCATGCAACCAGACAAAAAAATAATTTAATGTAGTGTTTTTGGGGGTATACGCACAAAATTTCAAAATTTGTGTATTTTTATATAAAATTAGAAGTTAATGTATTTATTTCCTAAATTTTAAAAAGTTCATATTTTTTTTTGTGATATCCCCATTTTAAATTAGGGAACAAAAAATTTCAGGGGTGTATGAGTCCTCAAAATAAAAATAGGATAGTAATCTAGTTGATTTTTTTATTATCCATTTTTAAGATGAATTTGAATTATTAAAGTGATTAAATGAATTTTGAGTGTTAAAGTGATTAAATGGGTTTATTGGATTAAAATGAGTTTTATAGGTTATTCCAATGCATTTAACTATTGTTATTGAATTACACCCAATCCAAACCAATAATTCATTAAACCCGAATGAACCTAATTAATGAGTTTTTTTTTTGGTTGGCCAGTGGATTATTACAAAAACTGTCGGGTAGAAATCGAACCCTATCCATGTTGAATACGCCAAGTTTGACATTACCCTACCGTCTCTGAACGTTCTCAAACCACACACGTCAGACGTGTATCTTTCTTCGAAATGTCTCCTACGTAAACCATATCCCCACCTCATAATTCTCTATGCACACACAAACTTGGTTTCCTATATATATATATGCTGGAATCCGACAACCTTTTATATGTTCTAACTATATATCCAATAGCTAGTGTTCGTCGCCGGTTGCGCCTCTCGCTCAAGCCAATTAGGTAAAGTTTAAAATGTACTTATATGGATAAAGAGTTACGTTAGGGTTATTGGATATCATTTATTAGAGTTATATATCTTCAAATGGGTTTTCGAATAAGTCCCGTTTTGAAGAGAGAGAAAAAAGTTATTATATTATCCTTTAACAAGTTTTGGTAATCGTAGACACCATGAAGATTAACGTTAAAGAGACAACGGTGGTGCGTCCGGCCAAAGACACGCCTGGAGGGTCTCTCTGGCTGTCCGAAATCGATCTATTTTTCCCGAATATCCACAACAACACCGTCCATTTCTTCAAGGCGGCCATGGATACACATCCATTGAGCAGGGATGACATAACTAGGATCCTCAAGCAGTCTCTGAGTGAAGTCCTTGTCCACTTCTATCCTGGAGCTGGTAGGCTTGGAAAAGACGAGAATGGTCGGGCTCAGATCGAGTGTAACGCGAAAGGCGTGACCTTTGTGGTGGCTGAAGCCGATTGTACTCTAGATGAGATGTTAGATATTGGGGAGTCTGGTCCTGTCTCCAAGTTTAGGCCTCTTATTCAACCCGTTG
This sequence comes from Tarenaya hassleriana, assembly GCF_000463585.1. Lineage (NCBI taxonomy): Eukaryota > Viridiplantae > Streptophyta > Magnoliopsida > Brassicales > Cleomaceae > Tarenaya > Tarenaya hassleriana. The sequence goes on along the minus strand of NW_010965372.1, from coordinate 5,833,633 downwards.
ATTACTCTCAGGACATATCTTCCTTCCCCTTAATCCTCGTTAAGGTATGTTATTGAATTTTGCTTTTTACAAGAAATCATTAGTGTATATGTAAATAGTTGGAATAATGTTTGATATGTTCCGAAGGTGACATATTTCAAATGCGGAGGAATGTGTCTAGCGATGACACAGCACCGTTGGGCAGCGGACGGTTCATCAGCTGTGCAGTTCTTCAACTCGTGGGCAACAACGGCTCCGGGTCAGCCCATCGACGAACCTATCCATGACCGTAGATGGATCAGTGACCAAGCCTTGCCATCTCCAAAGTTCGAACACCCTGAGTACGACACTAACGCCATCTTCGGCCATGGAAACCCTAATCCAGCTCCCGTTGATATTTCCACTGCGTATCTCAGAATGTCCACCCAACATATCAATGCCCTGAAGGACAAGGCAAACGCAAACGCAAACGCAAACGCAGAAAATGCAGACGCCCACGACCAAAAGTTCAGTGCCTATGAATCACTCGCTGCCCACCTTTGGCGTTGCGCGTGCAAAGCACGTGGGCATCCAGATGACCAGAAGACATCACTTGTCTTCCCTGTAAACGCACGTCCTAGGCTGTGTCCACCTGTTCCAATAGAGTTTTACGGAAATGCCATCCAGATGTCAGCTCCGTCAGCATTTTCCGGCGAGCTTTTGAAGGAACCGTTATCTTCCACGGCGGGTAGGATAAAGAAGACAATAACGGAGAAAGACAACGAATATATAAGATCCGGGATCGGTTACTTGCGTGACAATAAAGTGATTGATGGTTTTTCGGGTAGGTCATCGTTTCGAAACCCTAATCTCGGTGTTGTGAGCTGGAGTCAGATGCCGATGTACGCCATGGATTTCGGTTGGGGCCCTCCGGTTTACACTGGGCCGGCCAGTATAAGGAGCGAAGGCAAAATCTACGTTCTGTCCGCTCCTACGAAGGAGGAGGGCTTGGCGCTCTACGTTTGCTTGGAGGCTTCACACATGGAGCTCTTCAAGAAGTTTGTCTACGACATTTGATGAAGCTATAATAAATGATTTCGTGTGATCCATCATATGGGGAATTTCTTGGAGGGTTTCTTAGTGCACGTTTGTTTATTAAATTAAGTGTAGTGTGTATCATTTATCTATGAAGAAATAAATGATTTGAATTGATAATATATAAGAAAATGGTTTAATCTGTATAGCGGGCATATTTAAGTATCTCAAACATTTAACCCTTGTCTCGTTGCTTTAAAGTGAACGGTCTTAAAATAAGACAAATCATTAGGGGAAAAAACCCATAAACGTCAGTGTCGGTACAGGCTGCCAAAATCATACGATATCCGATTGAATTAAAACGCACCATCTCTGTTTAACTCTCTCAACCATATATGTCACTGGCCTCATCTGAAACACATTATTGTCGCAGTGTATTGTAACTTCGGAGAACCCTATTCATCTTCGAGGTCTGTACACACATCTCTCTCTCTCTCTCTCTCTCTCTCAGTCTCTCTCTCTCTCTCACCCTTTTTATGATACACATACACATATGTTTGTTCGTGTTTCTTTGTGTCTGTGTGTAGGTTTTTACATGATTATTTCTAGTCATTTTCCAAAGGGTATGTTTACTTCACACAAAATTGTTTCAGGTTAAGACAAAGTATTCTGGAAATATATCGAGATTTAAAAAACAAAACTTGGAAAAACAAAAGCTCAAAGATTAGTGACCTTTTGGTAAAAGATAAATGTTCTTGAGTGGATACTTTGATTTAATTGATTTAATTAGATATAAATATGCATAATGTTTTTATAGTAGTTAATTGTAGTTATTTACCACATTAAATGCAATTATTTCTTTCATCGCAGACACATACATACATTTTAAGTATAAGAAATGTTATTTCATGATGATCTCTCTTATCTCTCATGCATTTGCAACGTGACGTATTTTGAATGTGGAGGAATGTGTTTCGTGGGCCGATACGGCTCGTGGTCGGTCCATCGATGACCCGATACACGACCGCACACTGATCAGCGATCGACCCTTACCGTCTATCAAGCACCCTGAGTTCGACCCTAATGCGGTGTTTGGCCACCGGAAACCCCACCAAATGTCTGTTGATATTTCCACGGTTTATCTGAAAATCCCCGTTGAACAGATGAATGTCTTGAAGGACAAGGCAAACGCAAACGCGAATCGCCAGAATCACAGCCTCTACCAGTCTCTTGCCGCCCACTTGTGGCGTTGCGCCTGCAAAGCACGTGGACGACCAGAAAACAACGTTTGTCTTCCCGGTGAATGTCCGGCCAAGGCTACCACCTCCGCTGCCACGCGCGGGAGCTTTTCTACAAATGTTATCTATATCACATTAGCTCCGACCGCATTTTCTGACGATATTCTCTAGGAGCATCTCTCTTCCACGGATGGTCGGATCCGGAAGGCTATAAAGGAGATAGAGGATGAACACGTAAGATCAGGGATCACTTGTTTGCACGACAAGCAAGTGACGGATGGTGTATCGGTGAAGTTAGCATATCAAAACCCTAATGTGGGTTTCGTTAGCTAGACTCATATACCGATTCTAACGGCGGATTTCGAGTGGGGATCACCAATTCGCTGAGGGCGCCAAGCATAAGGAGTGAAGGTTTAACATATCTTCGGCCCGTTTCTTCAAAAGAAGAGGATGGATTGGCTCTCTATATGTGCTTAGAGACTCAACACATTGAACTCTTCAAGAAGCTTTTCTATGAAATCTGATGATGAAATGTGTATTGCGTATTTGGCATTTGCAAAATAAGATTTCATTTTGAGAAAATTGGGAGGAAGCGTCACTTGTGATGATAATAGAAACCTAAGAATTTCAAAACGAGAAATGAATCTATGTGTGTGCAACTTTCAACAAGATTTGTCTTAACAACACACAGTTTGGAAAGAAACAGACAACAGACTACAATTCCAAACCCGGAAAATAACAACAGAAACAGTAAGACAAGGATCATGGCAGGATCAATTATTGTGTACTGTAATTACCAGATTCTTTGAAGCTCTCCTGAACCGTCGATTAACCGTGTCAGCCCCAGCAAGGGCGACGATCCTCTCATTGTAACCGACATCGGGAGATACGTGAAGCTCAAGGCATTGCAATACACGGCCGAAGCGAAGGAGATACTGCAGAAATCGAAGATCGTACAAGATTCCCCGAAAGCCTTTGATCTTGACGACTCTCAAGGTATTCTTCAGGCATCTATAGATGATTTTCTCCTCCCACAAAGTGTCCGGATCGAACTCGAACGGCGGATAATAGTCCTGTAAGAAAACTTTACTTCCATGTTAAGAGACAATACACAAGTTTGTTTACTCATGTGTCAGCGCTTCACTATTGAACGATACAATTCCATTTGAACGCCAAACCCTAAATCATTTTCAGCAACATTACGTGTTACTATGAATTGAATTGATTAACTTACGACCAAAATTCTTTCAGGAACAATTTCGAGTGTAAGAGATTCCAAGATGTAGCAGCTTTTGAGCATGAATCTGATTCCCAAGAACTCGTGCGGGTACAGTGATGTCTTCAACGTTAAACATCGCGTTTCCAATGGACGGTCCAGAGATAACGGATTTTCACCATTCGGAACCTCCTTTGAAAAGAACAAAAAAAAAAATAAAATCAAATTGACCGTTAGAAGTACGAGACAGAACAAAATAAAAATCACTTGGCGCGGAAGACCGTTAGATGTAAGAAACAGAACTTCCGCCGTGATGCCATATATACACATAAGGGTACGTAACGTTGTAACTATGTCTAGGTAGAATAACTTTGTAATATTATCGTATCCAATATATAGAAAATCGTTTTTCTATATGGTATCAGAGCCTTAATACGGACTAAATGTCATTTAGTACCTCGATCTAATACCCACATATAAGCCGTTATTCATTATGTTTTTATCTTCTGTCATGCTTTGAACATATACTAAAGCATGCGCTAGTAACGACGCCTGATAGTGATCGAACTTTCATATATATATATATATCATAGTTCTAACTAGCCGAAATTTCCGAAAAACAAACAAGAAAAGCGCAAAGTAATGATATAGATGTTGTTTTCGGACCTGAAGAAGATAAGTGCAAACCGTCAAAGTCGTGGCGGATGCAACATCATAGAGGATATTACAAAGAATTTCCCCGGTTTCCTCGAACTCGGTCTCTAGCCCGAAATCCAAGCAGACCTCTTGCATCCTCCTCTTCAGCCGATCGAACACGATGTGACAAAATTCGCCTGAATACTTGAACACCTCCAAACAAGGCACGTCAAAGTAGAACGCCGAGCCGGTAAAATCGCAATTCTCTATTATTAACTCTCTTAATCTTTCGTTGTTGATTAACTCAACTAAGTCCACATTCCGACACATTCTGAGGGTTAGGCTCTCGAGCAATGGAGTGTTCATCAACAGGGACTGGACGGATCCTAGTTCGACAAAACCTAGGGAGAGATTCTTCAGTGATGTCATGTTTTTGAAACTTGACGCCACTAGCCCACATGCATATAGATTCAACGACTCTAGTTTCGCTTTCTCGTAAACACAGGAAGGCAGATCGATCGCTGTCACTTGATTCTCCGAGCCGCAGGAGAAATCAAGAACAAGGTTCTTGACGCTCTTCGAGACAGCGAATCTAATGAGGGATTTCATCTCTCCCTGGAATCCGTCTGGTTTCGAGAACTTCACTTCGAAACTGTCGATGCGGTCGCCGTAAAACCACGAGACCCATTCGGACATGAACCGAACGAACAGAGCTCTCCTCGCCAACTTGTTCTCCTCAGAGGCCGACAAGTCGACGAAATCCGTCTCGTTGAATTGCACGTTACGCGTCTGGTAGCACAGGTTCTTCCAACGTTTTGACAGCACGCTCGTTCGGACAGCATCTTTGAAGGGTAAGTAAGAGATTATCATGATCAGAAGCAAATCCTTCATACCCGAGAGCATGTCTGGATCTTGTGGAATATCCATTTGGTTTCGAGGGCGAGCGATGAAGTGATGATTCAGCGGAGACAAAACAACCAAGTCGCAAGAGAAGTGTTGTTTTTTGATAAGTGTATGTAAGGTTGTGCCTTTAGGGTTAATGGCAGTTTCTTTGTTTAATTGACTGTGGAACCGTCTCTTTTTAACCTTTCTTCGGACTCGCACGGGTGGAAGAACGACACAGTTTCAGATTATTTATGAAAAATTCTCCATAAATAATGTTTTATTTAATTAATTTTTTACTGCGTAATTAATTTTTGTGTTACGTCATTACATACATAATGTTAAAGAATAGTAGATATTTTACTTTATATAGAGATTTTGCTAAACGTATTTAAGTTGCCTGATAAATAAAATACATCATTATGGAAAATAATTAAATAATTTTTACCAAAATAAAATACATTATTTCAATAATGCATTCTTTATTTTACTATACAGAGAGATTTTGCCTGGTGTGTTTCTTCTTCACATTTATATTGACGAATATAATAAATTAAAATGAAATACGTTGAGACCGTTTGAAGAAATAAAAGAAAATCCTGCGTAAATACTTTTACTGGGAAAACGAAGCAAAATATAAAAATAAGTTTGATTTATTTACGAAAACATTCACTACAAAAACTAAAGTACATTAGTAATGAACGATAGATAATATACGGATTAATATATTTATGAAAATTAAATCGTACGATACGTTTGATTGTTTTGCTCCCATGGTTCAGGAAAACAAAGGGAATTTTCTATACATCCATTGGATTGTAAATTTGGTCATTTCTTGATATTTGTCCTAAAACCTTATATACATGGAAGACTCTGGCTGGTGTAGAGGGTTGATCGAGTCGAAATAAATTTCGGCCGATACAAAGGAGAAACACAGTCTTTAACAAAAAAAAAGAAAAAAAAAAGAAAAAAGAGAAACGCAGCGTATGACGGAAAGGCAAAAGCGTCATTTAGCAAAGAAGTAATAAATAAAATTTAATTTGATCTAATCTAAATTTGGGTGGTCTAATATCAAAAAAATATACAAAATATATTATTATCCTGAATTCAAATAGATCTAAATATGGGGATATTTAGCTGGACTTTTTCGATTCTATTGGAGATATAGTTAGTACGAAGTTTGGTTTCACTTTGATCTCACTCTTGTTTAAAAAGTAAGCAAAGGTTGAATTACTTGCATTAAAAGACAAACTTAGAAAAACTTTCTTAAGCCAAAATTTATGATCTTCAAATATTCTAGTGCAAATACTTCAAAACTTATCACGAACAATGACGTTCGGTATTCGATTCGGGTTCGATACAACTTTTTATCGGTTCAAATTATTCGGTTCTAGAAAAATACGTATCATTCGATTATTACATTTGGTTCTTTTCGATTTGGTTCGGTTTCGAAAAATTCAGTTTTCTAAATATATAATTAGATCCAATAAATCTATGTGGTTTAGTGAAGCCCTAGACTATTTTGTATAGATATGTATATGACACGTATCAACTAGTGTAGCTGAAAAAGCATACAAACAAGTCCGAGAGTGGTCGTCATCCCTTTGGTGGCCGATGTAATCTCCTTCGTCTCTTCTGTTCTTTATCTCTCCAGATACATGTTTTAGCAGACGTTCTAACCCGTGAGTGTGGACTAGTTACGAGAACGGTAATTTTTAGTGTTTGTGACAAGTCTCTAGATCAAAACATGTTAGTATATTTACACTTTTGTTATTACATGCAAGATGTATTCATTTAGGTTTCTTAATCTATTTTTCCTGTGTGGAATCCAAAATTTGAACATGGAAACCATTGTGAACGGATGTTTAGAAATTTTCAAAATCCAACATCCGATTTGTGCTCTTCTCTCGACTTGCAGGAAGGTTCTCTTCCGGTAAGATATTTCGGCATCCCCTGAGCCCTTGGAGACTATCTCGACTTGATTACTAGCCACTAATTGAGAAGATCAAAGGGAAGCTGGCATCGTGGACAACTAGATTTCTCTCGTTTGCTAGGAAAATCCAACTCGTCTCTGTTGTCATCTATGAGTCTATGACATATTCAATGCTTGGAGTTCGGTATTTATGCTTTCTAAATACTTTTAAACTCGTGTACAGTCTCAGTGCCACCTTCTTCTAGAAATCTTCCTCATTGATGTCGTGTTCATACCATATCTCATGGGAATCCATATGCAAATCCCGCAAGGAAGGCGGTCTTGATTTGCGGAAATTTGAAGACTTAATTTAATACCGTCTTCCGACTGAAGTTAATCTAGTTATTACTCACGGAATCAGGCTCGTTATGGGTGGTCTAGTTTTACCATAACGTTCCTAAGAGAATAGGGTTTTGGGCCACATTGCGGTTAAGCCGCTTCTCTCGGAATGCACGCAGGCTATTATATATCCATTAAGGAGACTGCTTAGAGCTTCATCAGACCGTGTTGGAAATGATAAGAATATTAGGTTCTGGTTTAATAATTGGACAAGACTCAAACCTCTGATCGATTACATTGGGATGCTGGGCCCTAGCTAGATTGCTTAGTCTACCAAAATACAACCTCTTCATAATGTATCCAGGAACTAAATGTTATTATCACCTCTGCTACCATCTCATCCGATGGCCTTGGTACTGACATGGTGAAGACAACTGCAAAGATTGTTTTTCCTCGTCCAACACATGGAACTAAATCAGGAGCCATCACCTCAAGTTCTTTAACACTCCTTAATATGGTTCAGTCTCTCTATATATACCACGATTTGCTTTAGTGCAATGGCAAGCTATCCTACAACATCTCCTTACCACAGACCGCCTCTACCGCTGGGGCCTTTAGATTGGCAGGAAATGCCCACTATGCCGTATAGAAGATGAGTCACATAGCCATATTTTCTTCTGTTGTTTGTTTAGTACAGTCATCTAGAACTTTTATGCTTAGAATTGTTGGTCATCTCCCCCTCTAGTCCTGTCCCAATGTCATACGTGGATTAGCCAGTCCGATCATAATCAAAGCAGAAACCGTACGGTGATTGTCAAACTCATCGCGCAAAATCCTAACTTATGAAATTTGGCGGAACGCAGCAATCGCTTGTTCCGCAACCGCTCCAAATCAGTGGAGATAATTTGATGGAAACTAGACCGTACGATGCGGAACACTCCCCTTCCCTTGCTAACAAGAGGCAATGGCCATACAACACCGTCCTCGAATATTGGTTCTTCTTAATGCTATATAATCCTCGTGCTATGTAGGGAACGTGACCACTTACACATGGATATCCCTTTATATGTGTTCAATGTAATTATTATTATTATTATTTTTATTATGTGCTCAATTTTAAGTGGGCACGAACAACTTTCTTGATTGATCCAAAATTGGGTGGCTAAAACGGTAAAGAACAGAGTTTTCCTCCTAATCCGGTTCGAGTTTTCACTGAGAGAGAAACATTCATATAAGCTTCTCCATTCCTCTGAAAAATGCAGTCGGACGAAAGGTTCGGTTAACTTCCGGATTATCAAAAAAAATCTTTCTCGGATTGCTTCATCTTTTTTTTTTTATAACTTCAACTATCTTTGTTTATCAATTGATTTTTGAAAAAAAAAAAACTGATAGATATAACGTGCAAAAAAGTTTTATAATAATAACAATGGAAGATTATGTAGGAGGCACATATAACACATATGGACCGATCAAATTCACGGTGGAAAACAAGATGGATTTTCATATAATAAAGTAAAGCAAAAGGAAGCAACATGGTCTTGAGGAATCTTCCATGGGTTTATTCTATGGATGTACCTACGACCTCCACCCTTCTCAACTCCCAAGAGGCATTTACGTACATGCGTGTATATGTGTGCATATGTATATATATACACACATCGAATATGCCTCTATCCCATTCCGAGAACACAATTATAATCACCCTCTAAGTCATGATGCATCATCCATGGCCAAATTGGAATTGAAAGTCATATATATATATACAAACACACACACATTTAAAATAAATTAAGGAAAAAAAAACACAGTAGACACTGGATGGAAAAGCATTAATAGGATTGAATTACGAAATTGAAAAACGAGTCTTATTTTCAGTGGGGACACATTTTCTCCCCACTCTTTCGTCTCTTGGAAATTATATATAAAGCCAAAACCCCCCAAAAAAAAAACCCTGCCTACCAAATCCAAACGTCGTATCCTCATCTTTTCATTATTGGGATCATATATATATATATATACACACACACATACGCACAGTGAACTGTTTCCGGTCTTGATCATCAATCACACCTCGACAATTTCCCGCAGCGTCAGATCACTGCTTTGCCTGTACCACCAAAAAAACAAAAACGAAAACGGAAGATTGAAGAACTGGCTCCCATGAGACCATAAATTGAAGAATTATCCAACTTAGAAATTCGATCTCCCTGTGAAGTACTTAGCTTTAGATTGCATTCGGACAGGACAAGAAGAAGGGTAAAACCTGGACCAAGAATCTAATAACAGTTGAGTACTTTAGACCGCATTCAGACAGAACCCATCTGATTATATTTAAGTAATCTCAAAAGACGTTTATTGAAATACAACTAGGGGAGCTTTGTGTGGCTGTGGAGTGAAGCCAAGAGACAGTTTTCTGAGACAGGAGAATCAGCTTTTGACCAAATGAATATGCGTGTTTCTTATCCGTTTGGGATTGAATTCATTTTTTAAGGGTGGTATGGGATGGTAAGGGATGTTTACCTGAGAGTACAAGAAGGTTCCGAGGATGGCAATGGCGGCTCCGAGGGCATTGATGGGCTGGACAGGAGTGTGGAAGATAATGATGGAAGAGACGATGACGGAGATACGTTTCATGGTGTTACCGACACTAAACGTCAAGGGAGAGATCTCGTCCAGGGACATGTATGACACTTGGTTGTAGAGATGATAGAACACGCTCTGGGCAGCCACCCACCTGTTAGGACAGCCACGCCGTGTCATGTTCGGTTAGCTAAAGCCATATAATTGAAGAACTAAGCAATAAGATGAAGACTCGATCGTTCTAGACAAAATTAAGTCCAAATCTAGGACATAACTGAATTAGACCCATGTGATCCAAATTTCCATTGTCAAACCCAAAACTAGATAAGGAGGAAAGCTCCCAGAAGGAAATGAAAACTAAGAGCCGAAGAATTGTTTCCTCATAAGGATTTTAGAGAACTTACGCGACGAATTGGGGTCCAATATCAGAGAGAGCCTTCTGCCACCCATCAACCCACATCTGTGGCCCCTCGACCGCAATGGCAAAGGGTGTGAGTATCAAGAGAGACAAGATGGAGAGACAAGCATAGTAGTTCATCCCGCTCACAGACTTTCCTTTCATGCCCTTCTTCGAGAATATGTTCCGGAAGACGAAAGCCAAGTTGGAAATCATGGCTCCCATGAAACCTGAAACCACAAATCTCAGCTCTAACCATATCTGAAGCCTAATTCAGCTCTAAATTAAGCAAGCACAAGCAAATTTTCACTTCCAACCGTATCAATGTGTTACTCAGTTACAGCTCAGCTTCTGGAACATTACCGGTCATGTTGAAGTTTAACTCGGTAAGGGCAGAGAGAGCGCAACCACCGATGATGGGAATGAGGGAGAGGTAGACCGAGGTGGGGAAGGTTTCACCCAAAAGGAACCTTGAGACCAACACACTGAACGCAGGCTCGCCACTCTTGATGATGTGAGTGAAGGAAACCGCAACCTTTGACATACTCACAGTTGCTGCTACATGCCCAATTGTGTGAGCCACAGCAACCTTTGCCAAATCGCAAAAGATTTCATTAGAACAGAACCAAAAGTGTAAATCTAGATGGTGTGTTGTTTTACAAGAGCTTAAGAAATAAATGAAATCACAATTCAAATTCAGCTGCTCAAGTCCGTGTTCCTTGAATTCTTGGGTGGTCTTTTCAGTTTTAACTGGTGGCCAAGAATTTGTGAATTTCACAGCCAAATGAAGCAAGATACGAACAAAGACGGCAAAAAAAACATCACTTTCTTCTCCACCGTTTTCCTCGGGAAGCAGACAAAACTGTGGCTGTCACTCAGGTAAGCAAGAAAGAAAAGCAACACATATTCCTGCAAAATCAGCAGAAACTGACCCCAAACCCTAATACCCAACATCGTAAACATCGGTATCGTCTAAAATTTCCAACCTTTTTTAAAATTTTCTCAGCAAGCAAACAACCCAAAAAAAAAAAACCCACCAACCCACTTACCGGAAAAAGAGTCTTCCAGAACTCGAAATCCGTTTGCGGCGCCTCGGCGATTCTGGTAGCCCAGGATACGAGCATGATGAGCGAACCGGCGGCAAGGGACAGTGTGGAAGTCAGCCATGGATAAGGGTAAGCGTTCAAGACTTTCTTGTTGTAGATGTTGAAGACGACGTTCAAAGCCCACCACGTCGCGAAGTAAACCCCAATCTTCACGCGCTTCGCCGCCTCCGATTTCGCCGTCGCCGCATCAATCGGCTGAGGCTCCGATCGGTCCGCCTCGTACGCGTCGCATCTCATCGGAGACTTCTTCCTCCTCGGAACGAGGGACGAAAGGTACAGAGGCCTCGACACGGCCAACGCTGTTCGCTTCGGTAGCTCCGTCGCCGGAAACGACAGCGAGGCCGGAGATCGCCGGAAAAGGCATGACGGGTTACGCCGAAAAAGCGGATCGAATACTCCGACCTTCGCCGCGATGGTTTGCTTCGCCGATAAAACCATCGCCGGAGAGGAAGAAGAGAGGTTTTTCGTCGAATAGAAAATTAAACCCAGAAAAAAGAGAACTCTTTGACAGAATCAAAACCCTAGCACGCGAAGAGAGGAACAATCAAAGGGTGAACCCAGAATATGAAACAAGAAGAAGAATTCAGGAACGTGAAGCAGGACGAAGGAAAGGGCGATCAGATCGATCCAAAAGCCGATCTTTGCTGGGTTTGTAGCGAAGGAGAGGTATGTAAGAGCAAAAGTAGAGCAGGAAATAAGTATATATGTGTGTATATCAGTATATGTGCACATATAAAGAGAGATATATTGATTTACAACCTCTTTGAAGTGTTTCTTCAAACATAAACCATTAAAAAATCTTTTTTTAATTATAGAAAAAGGATCCTGTGTCTCAAGCTTATTTAAAAGCGATCGCATGCAGCAATCACAAGCCGCCACGTTGGGGAATATTAAGGTTAATGTTTTATTTATAAGAAAAATAAAGGTAATTTCCTCTCAACCTTTTTTCCTTATAGGTCAACGTATTAGTTTTTTGTTGTTGAAATATTGCGTTATTAATTTCCTTATTCTAAATTTGGACAACTTCATGAATTTTAATACGAATACCTCTCTTATACACACCTTATTAGGGGTGGACATAATATCTAAAAAAGTTGAATCGATCTGTTATTCGATGTGTATTCGAAACAAAAATTCGGATATCCGAAGTTTATGAATTGGATACAAATATTTATTTTAAGATATTTATCGGATATAGATCGAATACAGATATCAAAATCGAATTATTCGATATATACAATCTGATCTATATTTTGTAATAATATTATTAAATATAAAAATAATTTGGTATGAAGATTTAAAATAATTAATATTTATATATTTTTAAAGAGTTTTAAGAAATGTTTTATATATATTGATATTTAAGATGTTTAATCGTTGGAATATTAAGATTAATTTATTATGTTTAATATTTTGAATTTTAAATTTTAAATATATTTGTGATTGATAGATTACGATCGTATTTGTATGTAAATTGATTTTGAATGTTTAAATTATAAACTTTAAATTGTGAATATCGTTTATATTAAATGAATTATATATTTTATTTATATTTGAGTTTGTTATTTAATTTTAATTGAAAATTTTATAATATTTTAGATTGCACACGTATATTTGCAAATATCCCATAATACGTATAACAAAAATTACAGATCAGATACAGATAACAAAATCGAATATTTATGGAAATCTCAAAAATTTATCATAATCGATCCATGTCTACCTCTAACCTTAATTTTGAGTCGGAAAAATAAAAGAAAAAAGAGGATTCCATAAATGTGTATATATGATTTTCAATTACATTTAGATTTGTTTGTTTTAACTGATAAATGAATTAGAATCCAATTTAAAATCATATACATAAATAATAAATAATAAAGTTTGAATCAATTTGGTGAAAACATTTAAGCATTCACCTCACCATCAATATGAGGTTTGTTTTAATTTTTATTTATCCTTTAAAAACTCATTAACTACATATAATTGATTAGTATATAAATAAATAATAAAATTTGAGGTAATTCGTATGATACATAAAAAATATTTTAACAAAAACATTCTCATCATCGATGTAGTATTTGTTTTAATTTTTATTTAACATCTAAAAAATCATTAACCACATATAAATTGATTGGACTACCACTAATTTTTCATATAATACTTTTTTCAAAATTTTGGGTAACATATATATTGAAAAAACCACTAAAAGTTTATGATATATAAAAATATTTTAACGAAAGTATTCTCTTTATCTATGTAGTATTTTTGTTTTAATTTTTAATATCATAACAAGATAATGATAATGTAACTTTCACTTATTCATGCTTTAATATTACTTCAATATAGTCTCACTTCACATTCCAGGAATTAGTTTTGCCTTGTACTACCACCCACCTACACATATATAAAAGTTACTAAAACTTTCTAAATCAAAATTTCAAATATAATATTATTAAATCATTATTGTTGATGATGTTTTACAAGTTGACATATTTATGAATAATTTTTAAATAATTCTAAGTAAAAAATTATGCAGTCACAAATTACCATAAATATATTATCACCCTAATTTGGATTATAAGAATGATGATAATAAAACTACTGGTTTATGTCATGAAAATTAAATAAATAAATTTTCAGATAATACTACGTTTTAAGCTATGACTACATTTGAAACCAAATCTAAAAATGAATAGTTTTGATTGTATATCTCTATATTCTTATATATTTCGTCTTTACAAATATTAATATCATATTTAATACGTAGAATAAAATCCATAAAAAAATTTAAATTTGTAAAATAGTGGAAACTAATTACTAAACTTTTTACTAAATAAATTTATTTTCAAATTTGCAAAACTTGTTGTTATAATTACTAAATTTATTAATGGATGCAAAAAGAACCTCGATGATATTGACTTAAAAATTAATTTAAAAATTACAATATCATATTTTGTAAGTTTGATAATTGTAATAACATATTTTGTAAGTTTGAAAATAAATTTGTTAAACGGAAAATTTCGGAATTAGTTTTACATCATTTTACAAGTTTTGGAATTTTTATGAGTTTTACAATCAAACAATAAAACAAGTTATCTCTCTCACAGTTTTTACTACATTCATATCAACAAATTTTATATAAATATAGTAAAAAATAAACGTTTTATGTCATACATATACAAGTCAATATCATCAGAATTCCATATCATATATAGAAATTAAATCGTTCTTAAAACAAATTATAACTACAATATTTAAAAATATTATTTTTGGTATTATGTGTAGAAATTGAAACACCGACACTGAAGATCCCATAACAAATCATTCATATCCAATTTATACAACGCTTAGATAACAACATATATTTTTAAATAATTCTACTTTTTAACTTGATAATATAATGCGTTATGCTGAATGTACAATATTTTAGTTGAACCAATATATTTTCTCTGTATAATATAAATAATTTATATATTTTTTAATCACATTCATATAGCAAAGTTGTATTTTCATATTAATTGCGGGGTTTGGGAAAAAATATTAGAATATTAAAAACCGGAGATAAATCGTACTGTAGATTCTATAGATGTCAACAGCTCTTCCTCCGTTGATTCTTCCTCGTCAACGAGATTTCTTCCGAAGATGATCTCCTCGAGCAAGATCAAATCCGTAGACTTCTACAGGTTTTGTATCTCTTTGCTTTTCTCTCGCACTTTGTAGATTCCTCCTGTTTTTGTAGATTTTGGCTCTTTTTTCTCGATTTAGACAGTGACTGATCTAATGTCGGTAGGAATTGGTATAGATTTTGTGTTTTTGTCTGAATTGCTTGAAGGCGAGGCGGAGATTTTGTAGATTAGCTCATAGGTAGTTGGTATACAGTAGTTTAGGAGTGTTCTTGACGTTTTAAGATCGATTTTCTCGTGTAAGAGCATTTTCATTTCGCCTGAGTGAAAATAGGATGCCCAAGTTTTTCATTCGGTTTTTTAGTATGATCTCGTGGAAGAGCATTTTCATTAGCCACTTTAGTTTCGGTTTCTAGGTCCTGTTTATATTATACCGATTTGCTTCAGCATCTACTGGCATCTGAGATTTATGAATCTAGACATTGATGCTAGGGATTTCATGTTTTCCTTCTGAATTATGTGTTTTCAGGAAAATCCCGAGGGACTTGACAGAGGCGACGCTGTCAGGTGCTGGACTGTCCATTGTAGCCGCCCTCTCTATGCTATTCCTTTTTGGAATGGTAGGCTATAGCTGGTTGTAGTTGTTGTTGATGGCACTCTCTAACGGTCGTTCAAGCTTTATGACAAAGCCCAACCTCAAAACTGTTTCAAAGTTTAATGCTTTAGATAATTTCAAATGCTCCTTTCATTGTAGTTGGACTGCCATTTTGACTTCATAAGTCTCTTGTTACAGGAATTGAACAATTATGTGGCTGTCAGCACTACCACATCCGTTATTGTTGACAAGAGTTCTGATGGAGAATTCTTGCGCATCGATTTTAACCTAAGGTAAATCATACTAAAATATAGATTTTGATTTTGCTGGCAAAATATTTTATTTTGTTTTAGGGTTTAGGTTAATGTTTCAGTTCTTGAGGCTCGAACATCAGTTTTATCCTTTATTTGTTGAATATATGTCTTATTCCTTCAGAACTTCTGTTGGTTACTTGCGCTGTCTTATCAATATGGTCCAATATCCAGATGTTTTGCGGTTGCTGACTCTCATTTCTATTTTACTGCAGCTTCCCGGTACTTTCATGTGAATTCGCATCTGTGGATGTCAGTGATATATTAGGAACTGTAAGTTTCTTTTGTTATTAGTTTCATCATAACAACCCTGAGTTCTGGTTGTTGGCAACTGCTGGTTGTTAATGAGATTTATATGTCTGGCACGCATACGAGAGTTGGAATGGACAATAGTTTCTTAGGGTGAAAGAAATGTATCATGGTAGGTAGCACATCTTACATCTGATATGACGATAAACAAAACTCACCAGACAATTACCTATTTGGTTATTGCCTTTTTTCTGCTGTGATATTAGAAGCTCAAAAGGTAAATATAATATGTAAAATAATAGAGGAGTCTAGATTTTCTGATTAAATTGTTTAATCTTTGATGTGTGTTATGGTGATGAATAACAATGTCAGTGGGCAGAACTGTAACATGATATATTTTCCTGCTTGATTACAACAACATAGTACTTAAGGAGATTCAGCTAAGCAATTGATATGATCTATGTTGCTAGTTGTTTTGGTGGCCTTCCTCCAAACTGAAAACTGCTATATAATTTTAAATTATGAACTCTATTTTATCGTATATGTAATTTGAAAATAAAATACTTTGCTTGCCTTTCTGTCTGTTTGGTTCAGAATTCTGTGCCCTGTATTTGTAATGGAAGTTCATTACCCTGATTTCTGACTTATGTTTTCAGAACAGGCTAAATATAACAAAAACAATTCGCAAGTTTCCTATTGATTCGGATCTAAGACCCACTGGTCCTGAGTTTCATGCTGGGACTGTTTTGAATTTCATTAAGCATGGAAATGATGTTGATGAAGAAGCAATTGAAGGTTCCATACCACTAAGTAGCAACAACTTTGACGAATTTTCACATCAGTAAGTGGCCTATGCCAAAGTTCATTTTAATCATTTCATATATTAGTGCATGAATAATTATACTAGGAAGAGTGCCTGTTCATACGATTACTTTGCTTCTGTTGACACGATTCAAACATACATTTGTGCAGATACTCCGTTTTGGTTGTAAATTTTTATGCTCCATGGTGCTATTGGAGTAATCTCCTGGTAAATCCATTATCTTTGTTTCCCATCCGCATGAAAGTTAGAAGTCATTGCACATTTTCCATTTAGTTTGTTGCCTCTTCACTCAGGCAATATTTATGTTTGTGCTTGCATCATAGGCAGTGTTAGTGCCTGATAACAAGACATATTGAAAGCCAACCACCCTTGCACTGAATATGATCTCAACAGGAAATTAAATAACATCAATGGGGGGAATGAACTGATTATAATTTTAGCATTCCATGATGGGTTACTTTCCTGTTAGAGGTGGTGTACACCTTAGCTTAGCTGTATTCTAAAGAATTTAACTAGAAAGATGTCAGTTGTGTTTACCTGATGCGGTTCTGTTGGTACTGAATATCATACTTTAATTTTAAGTGAAGTATATTTTGGCTCAGTAGAGACTCAATTTTGCTAATCTTTTCACTGGAAGAATATAATCTCTGTTTGTATGGTCAGAAACCATCATGGGAAAAAGCAGCAAAACAAATAAAGGAAAGGTTAGTCGTTTTACTGTCAGTTGGAGATAAAGAATCAATTATACTCCTTTACTTCATTACTGATTATCCATTTTCCTTATTTTTCCTATAGATATGACCCAGAGCTTGATGGACGTGTTATTTTGGGGAAAGTTGACTGCACCCAAGAAGCTGATCTTTGTCGGAGGTACTTTAGTAATCTGTTTGACATCTCGCCACAAATTATATCCATAACTCCTCCAGTCTGTGCATAATTTTAAAGAGAAGCTATTGATAGGTATTTCCGTGGACATGTTTGTGGTTAGTGAAGATTCATTGAACTTAGACTAGACTAGTTAGTGTTTTGCTGTTGGTGTTGGTTAGTTAGTTAGTTAGTTAATATCTAGTTTCAGCAATCAATAGTTATAAAAATAGGTTAGCGGGATTAGAGGGGTTTTATAGTTGTTTTTTGGTAAGGGCTGTAAGGGGAGAGGGTTGGGATCCTGATAAGAACACAGAACAGATTTGTAAAGAACACTGAGCAGAATTCCTTCTTTACTGTTATCAAAACCCAAAAAACGTGGATGGGTTTGATTAATGAGAGCTCCTTCTCTCCCCAACACCAGATTTTCCCAGAATCAAAACATAAATCCCCTTTCCCAGGTCTATAGTCTATATACTCCAGCCCCAACAGCAAAATGCTGAGCTGGCCTAGGTAAAAAAAACCCGTTCTGCAAAAGCAAAATGCGATGATGAAGAATCGGCTCAAAACAGAGAAATCGCAGTGGGAAAGGAAGTTTTCTGTGGAGCAGTCACCTATCGATAGCGAGTGCACTACGAAAACAGCGTCGGCGATTGGTGAAAACTGCCAACAGAATGCGAGTGATGAATTCGAAGTAATAGCATCCGAAAGGGGAAGCATCAGGGGAACAATCACCGACCGATCACGTGCATCACGAGTTGGTCAGAAATCTATCAACGAATTGTGAGTTTGTTCTGAAATCAGCCAGTACGATCAGATTTTCTGATTTTTCGATGGCTACAGCATTGGCAAAGGTGAAACAGGATAAATTTGTCGGAAAGGATATCTTGGAATGGTTTGTAAGAGGAAGAGAGGCTGGGGAGAAGATTTCCTTTACTTCCATGAGTGAAGATGGCTTAGCGTGGGTGTTGTACAATGGGCGACAAAGTAGAAGGCAATTTTGGGATTGGGATGGGAGACTTTATCCACCAGTTGGATTTTTATCAAAGCAATTTCGACATTGTCAACTTGAGGACAAGTTGAAACTGTAGGCGGGGGCGGAGCGGTATTGATAGGTGTTTCCGTAGACATGTTTGTGGTTAGTGTAGATTCATTGAACTTACACTAGAGTTAATAAGTGGATGTTTTGCTGTTGGTGTTGGTTAGTTAGTTAATTAGTAAATATCTAGTTTCAGCAATCAATAGTTATAAATAGAGAGGTTAGAGGGATTAGAGGGGTTTTATGGTTGTTTTTGGTAAGGTTTGTAATGGGAGAGAGTTGGGATCCTCTCTACAAACAAGATCATCCAAATTGTGTGTTTTCGTTTTGGGAAATCGATGAATGTGTTGAGTTTTCTGCTGGAAATCAGAGTTTCAGGAGCTGAAACTTAACAGCTATTAGGATATTTTCCACTACGTACATCATTGCAAATTCCAATGCTTGCAATAGTGGGATTGGAATAGAAGGGGTTTCAGGACATAGGTTAGTACTGAATCAGTTTTGCATTAGCCACCTGCCCCCCACCCCAAATAACAATTGTGCAACTCGTTGGTCTAAGATCAATTTGAAAGTTTCAATGAGTGACGGAGATAATCTTCTCCCGTTTTGTCTTTAGCTTCCATGGAATTAATTTTGTTTTGGATAAGATAATCTAAGGTTTTCTAAAATTTTCTGACTGGACCAAATCAAGTCATATTTTTGGAAGGTAGTTTGAATCTCCTTGCAATTTGGTTGCTATACGTAAAGTGTTCTTTGTCATTCTTCGAGTCCTTTTCAATTATTGGCTGTATTCGCTCACTCCATGCAGCTTCTTAACTTTAGTTTCTTATTTATCTTCTCAGGCATCACATACAAGGGTATCCTTCTATTCGCATTTTCCGTAAAGGCAATGATGTTAGGTAAGAGAGCATGGATGTAATGTATTCGTATAATATATGATCATTGTTCACTGGCTCAATATAGCTTATTCTTCGAGCATGAATCAGAGAGGATCATGGACATCACGAGCATGAATCCTATTATGGAGATCGTGATACAGAGAGCCTAGTAAAGGTAGACCATACTATCCAGGTTTCTTTTTCAATTTTTATGCCTCTTAGGAATGTTATTGTTAATATCTTTTCCGAGCTTCTCCAGATGGTGGAAAGTTTGGTTGAGCCAATCCAGCTGGAGTCTGAGAGGTTAGCATTGGAAGATAAATCAGACAATTCAGCGATAGGTCTGAAAAAAGCTCCTTCAACTGGAGGATGCCGTATTGAAGGATATGTGCGTGTAAAAAAGGTAAGTTTTACGGAAAATTGAGATGACTAATTGGTGTTTGAACTCTGGGTACGGAGCAAAGTTACCAGTGCTTATACTATCTGACCGACTTTCCAGTTGCGTAAGATGTCGTATGTTTATGTTCTTGCAGGTCCCGGGAAACCTTATAGTGTCAGCACGATCTGGATCTCATTCATTTGATTCTTCTCAAATGAACATGTCCCATGTCATCAACCATCTCTCCTTTGGCCGGAGTATTTCACCTCAGACTATGAAAGACCTAAAGCGCCTGGCACCTTATCTTGGTCGGAGCCATAACCGCTTGGACGGCCGTTCATTCATAAATCACCGTGATCTCGGGCCTAATGTTACTGTAAGTTCACATCTTACCAATAACTCGTCTTGGTCATTACATTAGGACAATAGCGGGAGAACTCACTATTAACGACCTAATGTTCCACTTGATGGTTTTGTTTTTATTTTATCTTTTTTTTATCCGCTATTTGCGATGCTATCATCTATTCTACAGATCGAACACTATCTTCAAATAGTGAAGTCGGAAGTGATAAAGAGCCACGGACACTCATTACTCATCGAGTACGAGTACACAGCACATAGCAGTGTGGCTCACAGCTTCTACTTACCGGTCGCTAAATTCCACTTCGAGCTCTCTCCCATGCAGGTAGGTATATATTGAAATATCGAGATAAACCTCTTTTAATAAAAAGGATAAAACCCATAAAAATTTCTAAATTTGTAAAATGGTGAAAACTAATTTAACTTTCTAGTTGATAAATTTATTACCAAACTTCCAACATGTGTCATTATAATTATCAAACTTGTTAATTGATGTCGGAAGAAACATTGACGACGTTGATCTACAAATTAGTTTGGTAATTACAGTAACACATTTTGCAAGTTTGGACTTATAATGATAAATTTTGTAAGTTTAGAATAAATTTGTGATATGGAAAGTTTAGAAATTAGTTTTCCACCGTTCTGTAAGTTTGAGAATTTTTATATGTTTTACTCTTGATAAAAGGAGTAGATAAGATCAAAATTCAAGACAATATCTTGTAATAGAATACTCTTTAAACAACACTGCTCGGGTTTTCTTTTCTTTTTTGAAGGTTCTAATTACGGAGAACACAAAGTCGTTCTCACATTTCATCACCAATGTATGCGCCATTATCGGCGGTGTCTTCACGGTTAGTGAAAACCTCATGTGATATGGTCCAGAAACTAACATTCCGGCACATGGGATTCAGTAAATGTATGACTCTTTCACCGGTGGGGTTTTTCAGGTCGCCGGAATCTTGGATTCGATTTTCTACAACACGATCAAACTGGTGAAAAAGATTGAAATCGGCAAAAGCTTTTGATAGGGGAGGCTGAGGAGCTTATATTTATTGCCACGTGAGGTTGGGCACGGAATTGGTTACCCAGATATTTTAGGATATTCGAATTTAGTATTTAAATGTTTGGGATAAGGATTACAATCTGATTTCATATCCGTAGGGTGCTGAGTATAGAAATTTCCGGTATCCGAATCCGAATTTTAGGGAAAAAAATTTAAGGATAATTTTGTAATTTTTAATAAATATTAAAGTGTTTTGTAATAATAGAATGAGTAATTTTGTGTATTATTGAAAAGTATATGGTCGAATATCGATTTGGTTTCGGTTTCGTTATATTCGGGTTCAATTATTTTGGTTATAGAAAAATTATAAACATTCAGTTTTTATATCAAATTTGGTTCGGTTCAGTTTTATTTTAGTTCAGTTCGATTTAATTATTTTGGAAAAAATATTAATTTTTTAAAGAAGTGTTTTTTGTTTTTTTTTCTAGATGTAGACATTCGGCTCGGTTAATAACTAAACTAAATCAAATAATATTATTTTGGTTATTAACTGAATCGAATCGAATAATTAATTGGTTACGAATTCTCAAAAATCGAAATAACAGAATTTGAAATGAAATGAATCGATTAAAATTTAATAAACGTTTGGTTATGAGTTCTCAAAACTCGAAATAATGGTACCGAATTGTATATACACACATATATATATATACATGTACGTATGTCTTTTTAATTCAAATCATTGTTTTATTAATTTTTTACAAATGTGATAAGGAGAATAAGATTTATTTATAAAGTCTTCTTTTTTATTTTGTTATTTTTATATCAAAATAAATTATGGCATGAATATAAATTTTGTTATATGATTATAATGGTATTTTATATTATATTTTGTTTAAATATTTTTCTATTATAAACAATACAAAACTTGTTTTTAATATTATAATCGATCTGAACTGATTTAAATTTGTATTTGGCTATAATTTTAAGTAGACAAAAATAAATCAAATTGATTTTTGAAACCGAATTGAAACGGACCAAATAAATTAAATAATCGTTTGGTTATTAGTTTTCAAAATTCAAAATAATTGAACTCAAACTAATCGTAACTGATTAATCCAAACCGAACCGTTTATCCACCTTTTTTCAGTTATTTTTTTTATCCCCTCTCGTGTGATCCATGTAATTTGTATGATATGTATGAGTATCATGACTCAATAAGCTAAAAGTGTCAAATTTCAATTTTTATGCTTGATCGTGGCTTATATGCTGCTATATAATAGAAATAAAGTGTTTGTGAATGAATTTCACGTAATCATTAATGTTTTCTTCTAACAAATTCAAATTGTTTCAAAATAACCTAAAAACACTACTGGGTTCGACTGGTTATACCGCAGCGGTTGCGGTTGCGGGTGACAGCGTTTTCAGAACGTTTGATAGCGATTATAAATGATTAGTACTGACTGGTTGAGAAGTTGCTGTTGGTAGCGATTGCGGGTGGGTGCAGTTAGAAGTGAATGGTTCATTACGGTTGCGGTTGCGTTTTGATATAAATTGTCAAAAAAAATATTATTTAAAAATAATTTTTTATAATAGTTTTAATTAAATTTTTCGTATCATTTGATAAAAATTATTTACTAAATTTATAATAATTAAATAATAAATTTAAAATATAAATATTATCAATTTAATTTATTTTTAAGTAAAAAAATAATTTTATTATAAAAATTATTAAAAATAATCATTATTAAACTTAAAAATTATACTATTGTATTTTTTTTATTAAAATATAATACTAAAAATAATATCAAATCATAACACTAAACAAAATCATCACCAATATATATATTAATGTTTTATATAATTTCTAATAAAAATATTTTAGTTTTTTTGTCAAAACGCCGGAAACCGCTACCAAAACGCAAGTTGGAAGCTGCGATTAGAAAACATAAGTTTGGTTGCGGTTGCGGTTGCGGTTGGTTGCGGTTCAACCAGTCAGTTTTTCAATCGCCCGCAACCGTCGGAAATCGCAACCGCTTCGTTTGCGGGTGGCGGCGGTGCAACCAGTCGCCCCCTAACACTTATGATGTTGGTTTTGATTCAGACTTTGAAATCTGAAGAAAAAGAATAAATTAATGGAAAATTGGAAACAAACCCAATATGGATGAGAGGGAAATCGAGGAGAGAGAAAATATTAATAAATTTAAAAACTAGGGTTGGAGGACATGGAATGAAGTCAAAATCTACGTCGTCATGGTATATATATCAGTGAACAAAAAATGAATCGAATAACAGAAATCGGAAAATATGCTACACACAGAAGATGTAATAATATGCAATGGAGAAAAGATTTATAATGTCTCAATGTTGGTCCAAAAAATAAAATTGCAGATGGATGTGCAAGTTACAAAGGAAACATGTAAATGAGTGCAAAAATTATCGTCCAAATATAGGGAATATAAATCTAGAAAAAAAAAATTTTAAAAAAAAAGAGGAGGAGAGGAGATGAAGGGAATTAGAGGGAGGGAATATCCACAAGCTCCGTCTATGGCGGCCAACAACTATTTCCAACGAAACCAAGCTCATCTTCACCACCATCGATACCATGGCTTTCTCCACCATCACCTGTAACAAAAAAAATGTGACAAAACAAGAAACAGAGAAGAAGAAGTGAAGCAGACAAGGGGAGAGAAGATTCAGATTTAATAAATAAATTTTAATAAAGGAAACAAAATCGAAGAAACTCGAAGGAAAAGTTTCGTCTTTGAACTCTTTCTCCCCCGTGTCTCCTTCAAAGCTGGGTCCCCTTTGATTTTTCAATTTAGTTTTCCTCAAATCCACACAAAAAAGTATCTTTTTTTTTTTAACTGTAATCGATCGATCGATCGATCTTTCTGAGGGGTTTCCAGTGTGGCGCTTCCTGGTCTCTGGGTTTGATTTTGGAACCGTTTACTCTTTTTCTCTGTTCCTGGGAATTTTTCTTTCGCTTTTTCCTTTTTCCGGCCGCGAATATTCTTCCCTTTTTCCGGGAAAATTTCTTTTTTTTTTCTGTGGGAATATTCGTAAATGTGGGGGGCCGCGACTGAGCCAGCAGATTCTTACTACCAGGTTCGGCCTGAGTGCACCGATGTCGCCAGGACCCGATTCAAGATCAAGGTTTGTATCTGTGTTCATCTCATTTTTTTTTTTGGATTTGTAATCGTTCTGGATTTGCCATCAATGTCGTGGTCTGAATCTTGTCTATTGAACATGAAATTCGGTTCCATGTTGCTCCATACCATTGTTCCGGTGACAACGGCGTTGATCCCGTTGTCATGGCGTTTAACTTGTTCTCGGGTTTTGACCTTTTGGGATTAGCTTGGTTTTGTAGATGAAACATGAGAAGAAACAGGTACGAGACGATTGAAATGATTGTGGTCAGTTCCTTCTGGAAGCAAATTAAGCTATGATCTTCCCTTAAATGTAAACATATGAACTGCTTCATGTTCATAATTATGTTTCCTGGTACGGAGAAATGAAGGGATTTGATCTAAGACACTGTTTAGTTCTCCAGACCCATGCTTAATCTCATCTGTTAAAGGCATATTACATTGTTGTATATAGGAGGAAAGGGTTAGAGGTTCTTTCTTCTGTTCTGTAATTTTCCATCAGTCATGAGCTTGATGCTTTGACAGTGTTACCTAGTCCATTCCGAACTTGAAAGTTGTTAGCTTTTGCTCGGCGGCTAAGTGGAGCTGCTTTGAGCTTTAGACGGATGAACTTTCTTCGCACATAACTTGGATCTTTCCCTTCCTCGTGGTTATAAAAATATCGTGGCATGGTTTGCTGGGTATTAATGAGATAGGTAGATGGATAGTTAAGGTTGTATATGAATGTCTGCTAACAAGAAGATGATGTTTGATTCGTCTAGAAGGTTTTCACCGCATTGCTGACAATACGCTTGTATTTCATAATGCTTCTGCAGCCGGGTAAAACTCTAAGTATAAGAAAATGGCAGGCTGCATTTACCCAAGAAGGTTACCTCGATATCGGCAAGACTCTGAGCCGAATCCAACGTGGGGTAAGTCAGTAAACTTTGTTGGAAGACCGCTTGAAATTTTTCTTTGGTTTAATAAAAACTGCAGATAGTATAGATGTTCTGGATATTGTTGTCCACTGTTTGTTTTGCTGAAGCTTGAAACTATCTGCATATTAACAAGGCATGAAGGTGGTTTTTTATATCATTAATCATATTAGCCCACGGGATAAACCTACATGACAACAGATAAGAGAAGTCTAGCCTTGTCTTGGTTCCATTCCCGTCTTTTTATTCCATCCTTTATCGTTGGTTCAGGGGGTCCATCCATCTATTAGAGGAGAAGTCTGGGAATTCCTGCTTGGTTGTTATGATCCAAAGAGCACATTCGAAGACAGAGAGGGAATCCGACAACATAGAAGGTGATTTCTCCTTTCTTATTCCGTTAAACATTGCATTTGTCATGATTCTTTCCATCCATGTAAACCATATACAACTAATAGATTCTGCGGAAAAATCATTCTTCTTCAAGTACTGTTATTTGCTTCAGACTGCAGTATGCTTCCTGGAAGGAAGAATGCAAGCGGATGTTTCCTGTCGTTGGAAGCGGTAGATTTATTACTGCGCCTGTAATTACCGAAGACGGTAAACCCATTTATGATCCTCTGGTGCTTCAAGAAACAAATTCAGGTAAATGTTATCTTTGGTTTATAGAATAGTAAAAATGTTGTTAATGCTAAAAACTGTGGATAAGCGTTTGCTGTATACACCTTCTGTTTCTTCAGGACCTGATTCAAATGGTTCAGATTTTTTTAAAGAGCTTACGAGTCGCGGGCCTTTGGGCAAGAAAGTAATCCAATGGATGCTTACGCTTCACCAGATAGGTCTCTCTTCTCTTGTATCTGCATATTTCGCGTAGTTTTCAAGATTTTTCTTTGCTGAAATTTGTTTTTTCTTCCAGGTCTTGATGTAAATCGCACGGATAGGAGTTTGGTGTTTTACGAGATGAAGGAAAACTTGTCCAAACTCTGGGATATTCTGGCTGTTTATGCTTGGATAGACACGGACGTCGGGTATTGCCAAGGTTAGTTTTCTCGAGCAATTAAAGAGAAGGATGTTCACCCTAAAATCGACAAATTGTCTTCTGAATCCGAATATTGTTCAGGAATGAGCGATCTCTGTTCCCCGATGATTATGCTTCTCGAAGACGAAGCTGATTCATTTTGGTGCTTCGAACGTTTGATGCGCCGTTTGGTACTTAACCCTTATTCTTCTTGTTTGTATCTAATCACATCTTGAACCGAAGTGAAAAGAAAATTTCAAGGCTGGATTTTATACATAGACTGGCGATGGATCCTTGCAAGTTTCGGATATATTTTTTGTATTTGAGCTATGTTTACTGGTTATCGATTTTTGTTTTTTGAAAGCGAGGAAATTTCCGGAGCACGGGGAGATCGGTTGGGGTTGAAGCACAGCTTACCCATTTGGCTGCAATCACTCAGGTTGTTGACCCCAAACTTCACCATCATTTAGGTACTACTTCTACCTCCGTAGCGTCTCTTAAGTATATCTCTTCTGTTATAGAGATTCTGAAAAAGATTATGGAACTGCAAAAAAAAAAATGGATCTTGAAATGCAGAGAACCTTGGCGGCGGCGATTATTTATTTGCAATTCGGATGCTGATGGTTCAGTTCCGTAGAGAATTCTCGTTTTGTGACTCGTTGTACCTTTGGGAGGTACGATTTGAACTCATCTATTATAAGCATTACACCATCGAATATATCCTTCTTGGATCGATCATTCTGGTAACGATGATGTTATTCCCGTCTCGGGTTTTTTTTTTTGTGTGTGTGCAGATGATGTGGGCATTGGAATATGATCCCGAGTTATTCGATTTGTACGAGGATGCTCAATTCGGGTGTGAAAAAACCGAAGGTTCCAGAGGTAAACCGAAGTCAATAAACCAATGCGGAAAGTACGAGAGAGAAAACATGAAGAATGGAGGAAAGGGAACGGAAGCTCCATTGCCTATGTCGATTTTCCTCGTTGCCAGTGTCCTCAAGGACAAGAGCTCGAAGCTAATGACTGAAGCCCGTGGCCTCGACGATGTTGTTAAGGTTTTTTTGCGAGATCACGAGCTTCCCCCCCCCCCACAGTGAACTGTTTCCGGTCTTG